>NC_089982.1:56964828-57271441 GCF_036417845.1 Apteryx mantelli
GAAAAAGAGCCATTTATTCTCACCGTGAATGAGTCTGCCTGGAACTGAAGACTTCACCTGCCTCCTCAGTCAATTAGGAATGTATCGAAAATTCTACCAGAAAACGAGTTAAATTAACCGTTAGCTAATTTCCTTGTGTCCCTCCTACATAATCCCCCCTTTTCAGCTTGCACCAGAAATTACCACATGTTGCAAGGTTCAAATAGTGCCTAATGAAACAGTGACTAAATGGTTCTCTCAAACCCACAGTGAAGCCCTTTCGCTGTGCCTTCAAAGCCTGTGGGTCTGCAACGGTCGGGGGTCCCTATCTTAAAAAATACTTGTCTTTGGCACAAAAATCTAACCCGTCAATGGCTTTGCCCGGCAAACGGAGCCCTCTCTCCCTGCCGTACACACACCCACAGTCCAGAAGGACTCAGCCATCCCCAGGCTGCTACAGCGGTGCAGCAAAGGTGTCCTCGCAGGCAGAGGAGCCCATCAAGCGAAGCGAAGTAGAAAGGGACCACGATAATAAAATTGACAAGAGACAGCGCGCACACCCACATACGTGCATGGTATATGCGTATATCTACCCCTATATATGTACGAAGGCGTGTGAGTATCTTGAGAATTACACACAACTTTATTTTCAAACACAGTTGCCCTGGCATGTTGGGCTTTTCTCCAAGTACGTAAAAAATGATTCAAAAAGCAATGCCCCTGTATTGGTATTCACAGAACTTGCAGAGACGCAGCATTTCGTGCCGGGATTTCGAGAAGCAAACTTTCCGCACAGTTTTCCTCGTGGTTACTGAAGGATCCGAATCATTTCAGCCGTTTTGCACTGATGTCCCATGTAAATTCTAAACCTTGGTGTTAAGGTTAATCGGTTGAGGATGGGAAGAGAAACAAGCTCGAGATCGGCACTTTTCTTTCCAAAATCCGCCAGGAGTTTCCCCCCGCAGTTACAGGCTCTTGTTACTGCCTAAAGTAGCTTCACTGAAGTGTCATCTACTAAATTTGGTGAATTCCGTAAAGGGAGTAGAGTCACTTATTTGAAACGGTGAGGCTAATACAAAGTCATCAAAGCACTATGGTTCTTGTCTTTAAGTGACAACCCTTTTCATTGAACTGTTTGAAATACGCCTCCTGCTTTTCAATGTCTCTCTATCCATCTTTGTCTACTCTTCAGAAAGTAGACAATATAAAGCAAAGCCTGGCGAGCTCCCCACGCTCTGGCTTGGGTAGTGCCAACGTTAGCCTTGAAATTGTCACTCCTTCATTAATCTGAAACTAGTTATTTTTGCAGAGCACACACCACACACTTCCGATCCCTTCGGGTTCACTTGCAATAGCTTAAATCCTCTGGATACGTGTGATAGGGCCGGGGCGCTGGGGGAGGCGCGGGGGGACGGCAGCAGCCGCGGCCGCCGGCGGATCGCCCTAAGCGGAGCCGGCTGGGAAGCGCGCAGGGGGGCGCAGAGGGGCGCAGAGCAGATCCTGCGTGAAATCGGCGCTTTCACGGCGAGGGCGCAGCGCGCTGCAGCGCGGACACACGCCCCGAGCTCTCCCGAGTGGCACCTTTCATTTGGGCTGTTTATTATTTCGCTGTCACCCAGGCACATTTGGTTCCCCGGCAGCTGCCGAAATGCGCGGGGTTTCCGCGCCGCGGGGCGGCGGCTCCGCGGGAGGGCAGCGCGGCAGCCCCGCGCCGGGAGCCCCTCCGCGCCCGGCTGCCCCCGGCCGCCTTTGCCCCAGCTCCGCCGCACGCTGCCGAGCTCGCTCCGGCGCTGGAGGCAAACCGCCCTCGCGCTGCAGAGCTTGAAACTTACTCCGAGCCTTTCCGCGCAGCCGCGAAGACCTGGAAAAAAAAAAAGAGAGCGATTAAAGCTGGGATTTTTGCTGTCTTTTTCCCCCCAAAGCCTGCGCGCCGTTAGCTGCAGGCCCCGGGCTCGGGTAGGGACCTCTCCCCGCCTTGGGGGCACGGTGCTCTGCAGGGCCCGCAGTGTAGTGGGGAGCAGGTTCGCCCCTTCCCAGCAACCTCGCCGCTGTGGGGCACGATCGGAAAATACCGGGGGGGGCTGATCCTTCTGCCCTCATCCGGCCCGCGGCACAAGCCGCAGCAGCCGCTCCTGGCGCCACGTCCCGGCAGCCGATCCGGCAGGGCCGGGGCAACGGGAAGGGCGGGGGTAGGAAACTGGGAAGAGCTGGAGATGAACTCAGGGAATTAGGGAACTAGCGCTTCCTTCTTCCCCAGCTCCAGTAAGCGGCGGAAAGGCGCTGCTGAGGAAAGAGCTTCCCTCAGGCCTTTCTCACAGCGCACATCTCCGGGCCCCGCTCGCCGGGACTCCCCCTTGCTCTGCACATCTGGGCCGTGGTGGCCCAGCTGTGGCCTCGAGGGAGCGGCGCCTTCCACCGCAGCGGGGTCACCACTGCTGCTGGGCCACCAGGGCTGATCCACGACCGCAGCGGGCTCAGACAGCAGGTTTACTGCTGGAGAGATCCGCGTTATGGATCTGATGGACATGAGTACTAAGATCATCAAGACTCTTCAAGGCGGCTGTTTTCCTCTGCCATTTTTAATTGGAAAGACTTGAATTGAATTAAAGGAAGCAAATTAAATGTCTAAGGGGTGAAGCTACATCGAAGGAGTGCTAGGTTTGCTCTTTCAAGCCCCAAAAGGTTATGAAAGGTCAGTATCAGGGTCGCTCAAGCAAATGTGACTCACATCCCTTGTGCAAATGCATGGTCTTTAATTGCACAGTCCCATACTTTTCACCCCCTGCCCGGCAGGATATGTGCCATTGCTCAGGGCCAGGGGTGCGCAGTGCTGGGGGCTGTGGGCGCTGGCCTGGCTTGCATCAGGGGCTGTCTCCTACCTGAGAGCCTCCCAGGACACACAACGCTGACCCCAGGGAAACGCCACCCCTGGGAACCAGCAGCTCCTCTGCTCTTGACTTATTCCAAGATAATCGTTTAGGCAAATTCTCACAACTAGCCACCATGTGCTCCTCTTTTCCTGACTGCCCACATCGGGACACATCTGGCAGAAATGCTGAGCGCTGTAACTGCAGCTGAAATAAGTTGGGACCGTGCCTCGATCACATCCGGTGCTAAAAATAGAAGTAAAACTGGGAAATTATATTGAGCCCCACGATGTAACGGGCACTGCCAGAATGGCAGTCTTAATCTTTCTAAGCCTTCATTCTCGATTTCTAAAGAGAAACCAAATTATCGCTCCCATGGGAGTGATAAAGATAAATTCAGTCATGTTTTCAGTGCTCTCACACATCGTCCTGACAAGCACCAAAGAAAAATGAGAGGGTAGCATTTGTTTCTTATTCACTGCACTTGTAGCAAACAAAGCTTGGGATCACTCTGAAGCATAAAAAGAAACAGTCGTTATCTGAGTAGTGTCACATGTGACTCAGGCCCATCTACCACCACTATTACTTCTGTACCCTCAAGGTAGAGAAGTCAAGGTCTACCTTGGGGCAGATACTGTCTCGTTTCCCTTCCTACAGCAGGCCGTTGGGCAAAAGACATCTCATATTGATGATTATATGGGGGTTACCTGATTCCTGCCAAACATATGACAGCTGAGGGCTCTGCCATCTCTGTCCCTTGGTGCAATCTCCTCCAGCCAGCTGCTGCTTGCTGCAAAATGTAGAGGAGCTCAACATTTTTGAGACCTCCACGACACTCTCGTTTCAGCCGGCTGGTTGACATTGACCACAGGTGGACACGGTGGAATGAGGGGGACAGACAGATAAGCAGTATGATCACATAATTCTTGTTTCCTTAGAAAACCGAAGCTAAGAAGGAGTACTAAATAGGTAGCTGAGCACTGCCTGTCTTGTGCACTGAATGAGACAAGGACACTGGGGGATAGAAAACTACCATGGAAAAAAACAATACTGCATCAAAATGTCAGTGCACAAAATGAATGAATTAAATTTGCGTAAGAAGATTATTATTGTTTTTCTTTTGTTTTCTAGCTGTGGAGTGCTGGACTTCAAAACCCTGCAATATTTTTTCCGCAAGTTAGGACTCATACAATTGCTGTCACATTAACCTGGACTCTCCAGAGCTATGTTCAGGTCCTGAGTTTGTCCTAATCTTCTGAGATGTGTCGAGACAAATTGTCTCATCGTTTCTCTTTTCTAAAAGGGGAACGATGGAACTTCTTGTAACAGGAATACTTTGAAATAAAAAGAAATGTTGCTGATGACACCTATATTAGTAATATAGTATAGTACAGTTTATATGTCTATAATAATATGTCACTATTTCCTGTTAGCCCTTGAATGGTGCATACAAATATTGATTAATACAAATAACAGCAATTTATTTCATTTTCCTTCCCTTTTTAAAAAAAATAATGAAATACTGCAATGAAGACATTGCTTCTCATGTATTCCTAGAGGAGCTGAATTCCAGAGGCAGGGGGAAGCACTCATGTCTCCACCGAGCTGCATCTCTCCACAGTTACACTGAAAACAGCTACATTCGATAAAGAAATGTCTTTGCAGTTTTAAAATATCTTTAAGTTACATGTGACTCAACATAAGGCTGTTTCTCCTTCAGCTGCAGTATTACCCAGACTTAGATTTTTAAGAGCATGGTAGTTTTTCTCCCTCAGCAAAACTCTGCCATCCCAAGGCCTTGAAGGCCAGCTGACTCCCTCCTTTTACACGATTTGGGTGACATTGCCCAGAGGGTGGGCAGGACTTTCTGAGATGTTAACTCCTCCTCCCAGCTTCTCAGTAGGGAGAGACTGAGTGGGATTTTAGGAGCAAGCTAGACACAGGGGACCCGAAGCAGAGGAATAACAGTTTCCAGTGACCACCTCACCAGTTTTCAGGGTAACAGGAGCCAGTCCTCCCAGCCAGGCCCTCCATGAGGTCCCCTGTGATGGAGCTACAAAGCCTTTGGCCCTCTTGGCCTGGCGAGTGAGGGGACAAACATTTGGGTAAGCAACCTCCCCATCTCCTCAGCTGGGATCTGTGTTGCTGGTCTCTATAGAGGCCCTCAGCTGAAGGAGTGAAATAGTTGTGAAAAGGGAAAGTCACATTTTGTGTTTGTTTTCCAACTCCAGGCTAGAAATTTCTGTTCCTCCTTGCTTTCCCCTTCTGCTGCACACACAGGCAGACAGGACATGGGCTCTGTCCCAAACCCCACAATCAGTCCAGGCAGTGGGGCAGAGCCCACACCAGGCCCTCTCCTTCCTACCCCAGACTTGCCCATGCAGCCAATCTCTCCTTCATGACATGACAGTGTGTGGCTGGCCGGGGACTGCTCTGAACAGCTATTCTCGGCTATCATCCCTCTCCAGCATACACTGTACTTATTCACGTTAGCTGAGCAAACAGCAGGCAGCCTTATTACTGCTTCTGATTAGAAGCAGAGCAGGCAATTCAAAGTGGAGACGTGCCTCTGAGCTGAAACTCCATGGTTAAGTGCAGGATCAAACATGAGAAATGTTGAAATTATATGGGGACGTCTTTTCCTAGGGAGTCTTGCAATAGTTCAGAGGCTGAAGTTGAAACTGCAGATGGAGTTCGTGGGAAACCCACCCAAGGAAAAAGCATGAGTGGCAGATAACGCAGAGTGTGCAAGGGGCTATTCCAATCTGCTCATTTCCTGCCCGCCAGTACCTCAGGAACTAGGAAAGAAGTTACAGAGAGGATCCTTGGGGACTGACCTCCGGCTCCAGCCCTGTCCCGCTCCGCGCTGGGCCTGTGCGAGGAGCTCGGGCAGAGCGCGGGCTGCAGCGCGGGCGCGGGAGCGGGCCTGGCCCGGCCCTGTCCAGCGCGGACAGCGGAGCGCTGCACCCCCTTCTCGGCCTTCCCCACAGAGCAGCTCTGCTCTCTGAGACTGGCCAAGACGCCTGAACACAACCAACACCGAAAAGACTGGAGAGGGCCCCGGCATCTGAGAAAAAACACCCAGGTTCTCCCTGCTTTCTGATTAACACCACCCCGCTCAGCCCGGGGTAAAAGAAGCGGCGTTTTAGCCTAGCTATGGGCCGACGCGAGCGCGCAGCCCCCCTCGGCAGGAAAAGGGCCGGGCTGGTCGCCCCCCGCAGCGGAGCGGGGCGCGGCGCGCCGTGCCGGGGCAGCCGCCGGGCCGGGGCAACTGCCGCGCCGCGCCGCGCCGCCGCCGCCGGCCCCAGCGCCGCTCCGCAGCGCGAGCAGACGGGCGAAAGCTGGCAGAAGCGCTGCGGCCGTGCGCTGTCTCCGGCTATTAAGTAACACAAAGCTGCTCAGAGAGCCGGGCTTAGAAAAGCTGCTTCATTTGCATTCCGCTGTGCGAGAGCAGGGTCCCTTTCCCCCCCTTCTCTTCCTCTCTCCCATCCAGCCGAAGTCGTAGGGTAATAGAAAACATATTCAGGTTAGTAGCTGATGGCATTTATTTGTATTCTGTATAGAATTCTGACACATACCAATGTTTCCATCGTACAAAGGATTGCAAATAAAAACACCCTTCCCCAGCCAGTCCACCTTCGCTGCTTGAGCTAGGCTGGCACTTAGGAAAAAAGAAGAAAAAACATTTAATTCTCGTCTGATTTCATTTATTTAAATAAATATAAATATAAATTTTATATAAAACTATTCACAAAAAATCAGACTTCCCAAACCCAAACGACTGATCTTTATTTTTATTTATTTATTTATTTATTTTTTAAGAAGTCCGTCCAGGAAGTCCTCAGTCCTACAAGTTTTTTTTGTTTTGTTTTTCAGTTTTCTAAAGTCTCGACTTTCGGTTCAAAATATGATTTCTTTTTCCCGTTAAACTGCCTTGGGGGAGTAAGGGGAGGAACCCTGGGCCGCGCGAATCCGGTCCCGTGTTACATGTTAGGAAGAGCAGATGTCCGCTCCTGCGGTTACATAAATAAGTTTTTAGTGGAACTCTCACGACTAAAGCATTTACATTCCAAAAATATATATTTATATGTATCTATTACTGTGGACGGATTAAAATTAACCTTGAGGCCGGCGAGGGCCGGCGAGCTGCGCTCCGAGAGCGGCGGCCCCGCGGGGCTGTGCCAGGTGCGCCGCAGTGCCGCCGCCCGCACCGGGCTGGCACCCGGCGCTGCGCCGGCGGGTCGCGGTGCTGCGGCCGGGCGGCAGCCGACCCGGACTCCTATAGCAGCGAGATCTCTTTATCCTCGGTCGCCGAGGCGGGGGATAAAGATTCTTCGTCCTCTGACCTGGGGTAATGCCCCTGGCTGGTGCTGCACTTGCAACCCCCGTGCGAGTTTCGCTGGGTGCCTTTGCCTTCTTTCTTGTGTTTCACCCTCCTGTTTTGGAACCAGATTTTCACTTGCTTCTCGGACAGGTTCAGGTAGGTGGCTATCTCGATCCTCCGCAGTCGGGACAGGTACATGTTGGAGGAGAATTCCCGCTCCAGCTCCAAGAGCTGGGTGCTGGTGAAAGCTGTCCTCATCCTTTTCCCGTTTTGAATTTGGCTGGAATCGGACCCTCCTGGGCAGGAGAGAAACAAGACTTTAAGTGGGACGGGGGGAAAAAAAGGACAGCCCCGCGCTTGCCCGAAGTTTTGCATCCGACTGCCCCCCCGCAGCCGGGCCACAGAGCCGCTCCCCTGGGGCAGCACGTTGCAAAATCTCCCTCGGGAAGCCCCTTCTCCCGCTGCCCTCCCCTGCCCGCCCTCCCCGGCCCCTCGCCGGCCGGCCGCGGGGAGCCCGGCGGTCGCAGGGCTCCTACCCATGCCGAGGCAGTGAAACCTCCGGGGGTCGCTCATGCTGTAGGTCGTGGCGGCGCAGGCAGGTGCGTGGTGCGCCGGGTGCCCCAGGGCGGCGGCGGGCACGGAGCTGGCGGGCGGCGGGTGCTGCGGCGGGTGGTGAGCGTGGCCCGCCCGCGGGCAGCACTGGGCCTCGCCGCCGCCGCCGGGAAACTGGCTCTTGATGAGGGGGATGGCGGCGGCGCCGCCGCCGCCGCCGCCGCCGCCGCGGGAGGAGTGCAGGTGCGAGGTGACACAGAGCGGGCACACGCAGAAAGCGCCGCTCTTGCGGGACGGGCAGCCCGGGCCCGACATCGACATGACGAGGGGGGACGGCATGCTGAGAGGGATGAAGAAGTCCTGGCCGTGGTGATGCTCAGGCAGGGACGGAGCCGGCCTCGAGGAGTCTTTGATGATTAAGGAGTCGACATAAAAAGACCGGGACATTTCGGAGGGCTGTTAAAGCCGGCTGCCGGCTCTCCCGAAAGTCTGTTTTTCCTTCTTGGCCAAGTTGCCACTGAAGTCCTGGCGAGGCGAGAAGGTGCTTATGTTTGAGAGCTGAACAAAAGGGTCCCTGGAGAGGGCTGGTCTTAAAGTCCCCCCGCCTGGAACCCCTGCGCCGGGGTTTTATATCAACTATTTAAACACGTGATTGCTGAAAGCCTCGCAGTTCTAAATCTCCTCGGCTTCCCAAGCCCGCAGGAGAGGCTGCCGAGGGAGGGCAAAACGGGGGGGGGGGCTCACAAAGTGTGCCTGCTCGCTCGCCACCCGATGACTTCAGTCCCTCGCCTCCGCCTCCGCCCCGGATAAATCATAGGAGCCGGGAAGGGGGCAGCTGCCCCGAGCTGCGGTGCAGCCCCGTCACATGTCAGGCACGTCCCCCTGCCAACACACCCGCCGGTTTAAAAACCGACCTGAGGGAGTCTCTGCTGGGGGAGGGGGGGGCTTCCCGAAGACCACGCTCCTTCCCCCCGCGGGGAGGGCGGCAGGTGATGCGCGGAAACACGCGGTCCTCGCCCACTGCCCGGGCCAAGGAGCACCCACGGGGCTTTGACCGCCAGGGAGGCGTGGGGCCGACACCCTTCCCCGGGTCCTGTCCGCTCACTGCACGCCGAGCTATGCCAGGAGGCCCTTTCCGGATCAGAGGAGCTAAGGTCATAGATACAGAAATAGATAGAAAGACAGGGATCGTGTGTTTGCGCTGTGTGCGCATACGTATGTACCTTTTTTTTTTTTCTCCTCTCCCTTTTCAACCCCCGTGAATCTTGCCAAATTGGCAATTACTTCAACGGACAAAACCTCCAAATATCTAGACGCTTCTCAGCCAAACGGTATCAAAACGGAAAGCTTCCAAGTGAACTTCCCCGATTGCTTCAGGACTCCTGTGCGCAGGGCTAATGAAAGGCGAACATGTCAGAGAGGGATTCTTTGATCTCCACCAAGTTTGCTGAAGCAATCATTCAAAGTAAAATTGGATAAACAGCTAAATACGGTCGGTGGCTCCTGAGCATTTCAGATTGCATTAAAAAGCCAAGGTATTTGCAGCATATTATACGATTTCCCAATGACCTGTTTTATGGGAGTTTAAGAAGAAACTTATCGTTAATAGAACGGCGATTGCATTCTTGTCTGGCAGACGTGAAGCGGAGTTTAAAAATGACCACTTGTCCAATTCCGCTTGACTCTGGAAAGGGAAGTGACAATTGTGCTCTAAAGCAGAAAATACAGAATACGCTTGATTACCAGAGACCGAGTAAAGGCTAGGAACTGAATCAGTAGCCTTAATGTGTTTAAAGGCGGTCGTCACGCACAAGGGCCGGACTGGAACACAGAGAAGTCCCCATGCACATCTAACGCCCCGCTGTTTAAATCACTGTTGAAACCCTGCAAAAAAGTTGCTGCTCGCTCGGCCGCCTTTTAACCGAGACGGTACTTCCACTCATCTGCACATCCCTCAACGGTGCAACTCAAGCCCCGTCGGAGAAATGGCCGGCCGGACCCCTCTCCCCCCGCGGCCGCCCCTGCTGCCTTTGGCGGGCGCGGCGCAACCGGACTTTAGAGACACTCCGCACTCGGCGAACTGAGGATTTATGGATAGCAATTAAAGTTTTATGAATTGCAGCTGAGGCTAGTTATGGAGCTATTTGATTGTGATTAGAATTCAATTAGAAAGTGTTTACCGGTCGGCGGGGCTCCGCAGGGTAAACAGACAGCTATTCCAGCAATGCGCTAATCCCGCGTCTTGTGACAACAATTAGGGACTCGCAGGGTTTAGGCGGGTCAGCTCCGACCTCACCTACTTTTCCCCAAACCGCTGCTGAGGCCGGCGCGCTCCCCGCGGCCGAGGCCCCGGAGCCCGAGGCGGCCGGGGCAGGCGGCGCAGCCCGGGGCAGCGCAGGGCCCGGGCTCGGGCCCGCTCCCCGGGCCGTCCGGCGAGGCGCTAGGGACCACTGCCCCCGCGATGCAAAGGCTGCCAGGGAAGGGGCTCTGCCTCCTGAGCCTCTGGTGGGGCCAATGCGATTCTAATTACGGCCACAGCGGCCAGTTACGGGATTTTGCCCGGATCTCCCCGTGTAACGCCAGTTCATCTGGCGAAGATTTGGATTTATCTTTGTTTTTCTTCTCTCTCTCTCTCTCTCTTTTTTTTCTTTTACAAGAGGCTACTCTGGAAAAGGACGACCCGCCGCCTTCAGTGGAACAAGCTCTGTCTGCAACGACAGAGGGGATCTGGCTGTCGTAAGGGAAGTCAGACAGAGCAAGAGTCAGATCAAAATTGCAATTTGTAATTGTAATAATAAACCAAGTGCAGTCCTAAAAGAGAGAGGGGGAAAAAAAAGGAAAAGAAAAGCCCACCCCTGAAAGCAAGAGCAAGAAAAGAAGTGATTTGAAAGCAAAGATATCCCAAACCAGGCGGAATGATGTAAGGCGTGCGCCCACATCACATCGGCCTCGTTACAATTTTATTTTTCAATAATTCTGTCCGATAAAATTTCATTGTCCATTAAGTAATCCCCGAAATGAGAGCTCTTATGAGCCTATAATGAGCTCTAATTGCTACGACTGGGAGAGCCACGTGGAAGGATTTAGAAGGTATTAAGCAGTTGGGTACAGAGCACAGGCTGTTACCTAGCCATTACTTTCATAATTCAAGGAGAAAATTAGTCCTTTTAAGGGAAAATCCTTTGATTCCCTTCATTCTGCTAGGGGTGACAGAGTATAGCTTTGTCTGCCTTTAGTTCAAGACAGTGTAACAAATGAGAATGTAACGAAATTGCCCCCTTTTGAAAGTGGAGCTGTTCAAAAAGAACATCAGAGCCGCTCCCCTGGTCTGCAAAGTGTAGGACTGGGTGCTGGTTCCTCTTTTCTTCCAGATGTCTCTAACACCTTTATGTAGAAGAGATTCACGGCTTAAATGACAAAAGCAACTCTTTCCTTTCCCTCCCCCACCCCCTTAGCTCCCTGCAAAAGAAAAAGAAATGCCCGCTCGCAGAAAGCGGCTGCTTTCAGGCACATATCTCCGCTGATTTCACAGGATCTGCCTCCGCGGAAAACGCCGCATCTTAGGGGCGCATTTCGACAAGTAAAAGACTCCGCAGAGCGGCTGTTGCGCGCCCCGCGGCCCCGGGGGCGCTGGGGACCCGCGGCGGCGCTGCGCAGGGCGCCCCGGCCTGCGCCAGTCCCCGGGCAGCAGCCGAGTGGAAACCCCCGCTCAAAATAAAGACGTGCGTGTACAAACGAGGGGCCGCTGGCTGTTGCGTTATAATCGCGTTTATTCGCTAATCCAACAGTGATTTCATATTAGTTTCCAAAGCAATCAGCGATCTCGAAGCTGTGTTTTGTAAAGTGAGCGCAAGCAAAAGACAGGACTTGCCCCCAGCTCCCATTAATGAGGTCATTATAAAAGCGTGAACAAGTCTATTAATGTTTTATTGAAAGCGCATCGTTAACTTGTATCCATCCTTTTCTGAAAGTGGCATTGTGATATTGCTGTCTGTGGCACATCTTACCCAATATAGCCCGAGATTTCTCCATTATCTGTAACCAAGCAACACTTTCTGAATACCAAAAATTGAAAAGAACCGCTTAGTCTTCAAGAAAGTCCTCAATAATAGTGGAAAAGAACAAAGATCCAGGAGACAACAAAATGCCACAGGGGTGACTTTTCATGAGCAATTATCTCTCATTAATCAGAAGAACAGCTGCAATATTAATTTTCTCTCTTTCTTCCTCTCTTTTCACAGTCCCCAACATTTGAATAATCATAAATTTTGATTTCATGGAGCAGCAACATTGCCAGTCACTTTGAGACACAAGCTACCTACACAAGGCGTGCGCTTTGCAACTAGCTCTTATTTTAAGCCTGCCAAAGAATAAAGTGAGGAACAGAAAAGAGAGAAAAAGGTTGGGTTAGGTTGTCCCCCCCGCCCCCTTTCCCCGAGCATGGATTAAACCAGGGGACTGTCCCCCCGGCAGCCCCTTCCCTCCACCCCTGCCTGTTTCACTTATGGAAAGTAACAGGCGAAGGTACCAAGTGTCTGCACTAGCTTAAAGCGTGGGAGTTTCAACAACCTCGCTGTCCATTTAACTTCCAAACATGAAGCCAAGCGTTGTAGATCTGTCCAAAGAGACAATCTTTGGGCGTAACACGCATTGTAAGACATCAAAAGGCCCTGGCGTTATATGCACTGAGAAGTGCATTCAGCAAGAAGGGTGCAATGCCTCTCTTTTCAGGGTCTCAGGCGCTGATTGTTTAACAAGCGATGTCGCCGCGGCAAGAAAACCGCGCTCCTCCAAAGATAAGGATGTAACACTAAAACTCGCCTTTTGGATTTCAAAGAATCTCATTAGGGGCAGGGGCCGGCGACCGCCACGCTGGAAAAGACGTGCATTAGGGATGGGAGAGGGCGAGCGCAGGGCTGCCTACCCAGCTTCTCGCTGCCCAGGGGGACAGGGCAAAACCGAGGCTTCCGCGGCGCCCAGGAGCTGGGACACAGCTTTGGGCTCGCAGCTTCTCCCTTGTCCCTTGCTGAGAAGTGAGACCCCAGCATCGCTCCGACCTCTCAGGGCACCCAAATTTCTCTCGGTGGCCCCGGCGGGGAGACGCTCCTGGCTCCGCAGAGGCAGGCTCGCAGCCCGGCAGCGGCTAGCGGGTTCACGCAACGATTTGCGGGCTGTGTGCTGGGAAGGTGGGAGTCTCGTACCCACTGCCCCGCAGATGCAGCACTGGACTACGTTCCCCAATGCGCTTCCCTTTTCGGGGGCGATTTCCTCCACCCCCAGGCCATATCCCGGGCATAAATTACCTCGGGTCGATTTTCAAGGCATGATTCCCCCGCCCCGGGAAACCGCGCCTCCGAGGAAGGAGAGAGACCGGCGGAGCCCCCGCACACTCCTCCCTACCCTTGGAGAAGAAGGACGGGCGCCCGGCCCCCCCTTCCCCGCAGCTGCCGAGCGCCTCTTGTCCCTTAAGCGCCCTTCCACACCCCGCCGTGTTTGTGCCCTTCCCAAGCCGGCGAGCGGGCGCGGAGCCGCCGCACTCGCAGAGGGGCGGGCGCAGCACGCCTCCCCCCGCCGCGGGCAGCCCGGAGCGCCAGCAGCGGCGACCCAGGGTCCTGCCGGAGTGCGGAGTGTTCCCTTCCCTCCTCTCTTGTTGGGGGAGAAACCTGCCTCCTCCTGCACCCTCTCGTACCCCTGGGAGAAACTGCACTGCTCTTGCTGCACTTTTTGGGTGCTTTTCACCCAGATTTTTTGCGCTTGAGTTGAATTAAACTTCCATATGAGTCCTTTAGGGTGGCCTGCGATCACTCACATTTGAGTGACTGCTTCAAAACAGCCTCAGCAGCAGCCTTCAATGTACTCTTTTTCTTCAGGCCTTATTCTGCTATTGCTTTTTATTTGGAGTAGGAATGTTCATTATTTGTTTTGCAAGGTTCTTCCTGAGAGACTCAGATCTGTACTTAAAATATGTGCGCCTAAGTCCTTCTTATCTTCCTCTTCAACCATCTTGCAAAGAGTGTTAGCTCATTAATGGATTCTCCTCAGTGTCCGGGTGCAAAGATATCTTCTTTTTTGGACTTTTTCATGGTAGTGGAAAAGTCTACAACAGAGAGACTGTACCGTCTCCCCGCAAGAGATACTGTGGAGGAGCCAAATGAAGAAAAGTCCAGTGAGATTACTGGTATCCACAGTCTCGTCTGGTGCACCTCTGAGCCTGGCTTTGCCTGAAACTCTTCACATATGGGGCAACTCCAGGCCAGACGGTCCCGGCAGTCTGAGCCCCGCTTTCAGTAACGGCCTTTGTTTAGAGCTCCTGCAGCTATCACTGTTGGCCACTTGCAGACGACATATCTGAAGGAAAACTGTGCTGGCCTAACTTTAAAGACAATAAAGTTAAACCTCAGCATCAGTGAAGGTTTATAGCAGGCGATGAAGCTGAAACTCCAAGCTCAGGGAGCACAGGGATTCAAAATGCTGCCTGTGGACTGTGGAGCATGCCTATCTTGATCAGTTTTGTTTGTACATTGATGTATCAGAAAGCAACACATCACAGTGACACTTTGTGGTAATACAGGCAATGGTCCAACAATGGCCATGAGCTTCTGTGTAATACTGAGCATACAGCTATTTCATTTCCATCCTTGAAATTCCATCCTCATGCATTCCCATCCTTAGAAGTTGGGGTTAGAGTGAAGCAATCTGCTTGGAAGTGACCAAAAAGCAGTCTTTTGAATTTGCTTCCAGAGGAAATACTGCTTTCTTAGCCAGATTAACATGGATGGATGATAAACATGGCTTGAGAGAAAAACAAGGAGGTCATCAAACATATTTCATTAAAGAAATATATATTTCATTATGGAAGCTGCTTGAATTTTACAGTCTGAATATTGTATGAATTTTGAGTTCACCTCATCTAATCTAAACAAATAAAATGATTATCCTTTCTTTCCTTTTTTCATGGATCAAATGCATGGATATAGGATAGTCCAAGAAGTGCAAAGAGATAAATGAACTTCTTAAAGGAGAGTTGACACTACTCTTGTCAAGACAGGAAGTAGAGGGTAATACTGCATGGAGTTCCTCAAAGATCAATCCCAGAGGCAGCTGAATTACTTAATTTAATTTATTTTCTTGGCATAACCGACAGGACTACACTAGTGATAGCAAAGAGGAAAAGCCAGTATCTGCAGAGACTGGAGTGCCATACTGGAAGAAGTGGATTCCCTGAAGAGAGGAGTAACAGAAGCGCAATGGTAAAGCCAAGGCCATGCTCAATGGCTGAAAATGACATTGTGACTGAGACCCCTGGGTGCATTAATCCATGTTTACGAAACATCAGTGTAACATGGTCAGGAGAGAGAAAACTACAGCCTCAGAGTGGAACAAGCAAGGTCATTCCACTAGGGAGAAGGAAATACTAATGCCACTGTTCATGGGGAAAACTCATCTGGGACAGTGTATGACTTTGGATGTCCACAGTCAGAAAAGACTAAATTGGAACAGAACCAGAGAAGGGCATTTAGAAGTATGAGAGGAACATTGACCCTCATGAGAAGAGAAGACTCAAAGACTGGCTTATCTACTCTAGCAAAATGAAGGCTGGGAGGAGACACGACTCTTTCAGTGAGAATAAACAGCTGTTCCATCTAAAGAACAGTATCAGCACAAGAACAAATGGATATGTCCTGACCATATATAAATTTAGTCTGGAAATTTTAAAAAGACTTCCAAGTATCAGAGAAGTTCTGAAACTCATTTTGGGATTTAGCAGTAGAAATAAGAAATGGAAGTAATTTTAAGATAACGCTTGATACGTTTCTGACCAGGGTTATACAACAGAGTGCCCGGAAATTACAGGACTTTTCACTGAAGTTAAGATGTACTCCAACTGCTAAATATCTATTTTGACGTAGACAGTACTGACTTAAGCATGAGTAAGTTATTGATTATTTGAGGGAATGTATTTTGTAAGAAAGATGCTGAATTAATATTCCTAGAAAGTAAGGTCCACAGAGCAGCTAGAGCATGGGTAGAAGCGGCACTCCAGTGCATCTTCCCTGTCCTGTATCCTGTACCATCTGTGTTCATTGTCTGATTAGTGTTCTGGATATTGCCTCTTGTCCAAGAGGAACAGGTGTTTGTTTTCTTTCTCTTTCCCTTTTTTCCCTTTCTTTTTTTCCTTTTCCTTTTCCTTTTCCATTTGCTGTTAAGATAACAAGCAAGAAGCCATGTGTGCTAAAATGGTGTTGTTTCCAGATCTCAGATTATTTCCTAGGTTAAACATTAGCCTGATTTTCGATAGGTTCTGGGAACTTCTAAGAGAAAGAAGCCTACTGTCTCATTTCTCCAGCTCCCTTTCCACAGTATAGTCTTAGTTTTGTCCAAGCAGTTAGTATGTGAATGCAAATCTGTAATACATGTGGCTGGAAGCAACTCTTTTAAAGTTTCATCCTTTTATATGTATTTGCATCCTTAATTTAAAATAAAGAGATAAACACACGGGTATCAGGAAGCAAAATCTCAGTGAAACATAGGCTAGAGGCAGTCAACTTCTTGCTTTGCTATGCAGAAAGTTACTTCTTAAAGAAGCACACGACATTAGCATGTCAAAATGAAACCAAAATGTGATTTTATCAAAATGATATCAAAAATGTTTTTCATAGCCTGCTTTTTATTATTTACAACAAATATACTTTCCAAACTTCTACCTCAAACTTTGTTCTCTTTAAAAAATACAGAAACAAAGTAATTCTGCAAATGTTATGATTTTGTGTAAGTATATTAGGTCACAGATTATTCAGTCTGCTATAGTGTTGAGCCTATACTGAAATCTAATGGAAAAAGAATGATAGAAGTCCCAAAAAATCAGTTTATCAGTGAGAAAACACTATTTGAGTGGACAGGAAAGAGATTAAAATGGAAAAAAAACCCTCAAAACATTGAGAAGCTTCCAAAGAAGGAAGCAGTACTGAAACATAAACCACTAGAAGATGTAACTAGGAGTGTATCAGTCATGTTTTCAAATGTGAAAACAAAATATAGCTACCATTATAGATTGTCCAGATCAAAAATCTTCAGACAAAGATCCCAATGCATGAAGAGTAGCTCAGACTCAAATATCTCCAGTTTAGCATTCCAGGTCTTCTCTGCTACACTGCAGTTTAGCCAAAGAACTAAAGAAATATTAAGGCACCAATATGTCTAGAATGCAACTAATGCTACAATGTATAAGACTATGATTGTCCACATCCTCTGGCATACTGAGGCATGGTCTTGTTACACTTCAGAAGATGGAAAGGTTTGGGTAAAATACTATTCTCAAATATACAGCTGTAAGTCAGAGTTACTCTGGAGCTATTCTGCATGATGCAGTGGGAGTAGAATTTGGCCTGATGTTTTCAAAGGTTAGTTAAACAAAACATGGCCTTTTTCAGTCCAGGGGAACAAAAGGGGTCAGCTCATTCTCCAGAGCTACAAAAGGTATTTCAAGGGTACCAAAGAAATAAAAATAAAAGCCACAAACACACTTCCTAGATGCACACATGGAATCAACACTTGTGTGTCAAGGTATCACCAATGGGAAAAATCCTGGGAACTTTCCAATCAATGAGGGCTTTGCTAGTAATTCACCCAATGTGAGAAAGGTGTACAGATTCAAACAATCAATCTTGTCCAAGGTCCCAGAGAAAGACAGTGGCAGAACTGTGATTAGAACCAGTATCTCCTGTCTCTCAGTATCTTGCATTGATTAACAGTGCCTCATAAAAGATCTTTCAGAATTGCAAAAAATCTGCTGAGTATGATTGAAAGTACTACAATACCTGATAGGGCAAAGGAAACCTAATGCAGCTTCTCCATTCCTTTGTGGGTAAGAGTTTATACAGGTTGTTCTCCTGCTCTCAAGGAGATTCCGGTAGAAGCTGTCTAGTATCATGTACAAGCAGATCAGTTACCCAAACTGATTTTATTCTCTGCTGCAAGCTTGAATTGTTACTCCACTCTCTCCAATGACAGAAAACAGCTCTACTCCAATGTCTTGCCAAGCAAAACCAAGATTTATAAATGTGATCACAAAGCACCTTTGAATCACATGTGCAGTCCTTTGCTCTGCAGCTTTTTCACACATGCATCAAGAAACAGTAGCAGTCATGTGGTGATGGGAAAATGCAAGATCTTCACTCATCAGGCCTGATGCTCAGGTCAGGACTGCCAACAGCCAAAAATGAACTCAAAGAGAAAAAATGATTCTGAAGAGAGGCAATACCTTTCCAATATCGCTCTTGTTTTCAAAGAAAGGTAAATCTTTCTTCAGGTTGCAAATTATTCCCATCTCTCATACTTTATTACATATGTTGGAACTGTTAGTTGTTCTTTACTTTCCTGGAGGAAAGTACCTTGTACCCCAAAATGTAATGTATTCTACTGTAAGTATTTTTGCCACACTTCAAACGGCTTCCCAGAACAGGAGCATCTACTTTTTTAATGCTGTC
This sequence comes from Apteryx mantelli, assembly GCF_036417845.1. Taxonomy (NCBI): domain Eukaryota; kingdom Metazoa; phylum Chordata; class Aves; order Apterygiformes; family Apterygidae; genus Apteryx; species Apteryx mantelli. The sequence goes on from NC_089982.1 coordinate 56,983,038, forward strand.
AAACCAATGATTTATCAAGCCTTGCATAAGCAGAGAGAAAGGTGCTTCCTTGGAAGCACAGGAGAGAAGTTTTTAATTTAAAGAGGTTCAGAAGGAAATAAAATTCCAATATATTTTAAAGAGACCGGTGGTAGAAATATCTCTTTGCTTGTACGCAATAAGGATGAATATGCTAACATTCAAATATTAATGAATGTTAAAGGAGTCCAGGGGAAATCTTAGTTGCTCATGTTCTAAGAATTTTAAATGAAAGTCATCTTTCCCTATTCTCTTTAGATCAACATTTGTCACAGTAATTAATGAGGAAGTAATTATAATGTAATTTGTCAGAGTAATCTGACAGGCAAAGAATTATGTTCTCAATCCTAAAGGAATACATAGTTCTAGTTTTCTGACAGATTGGATAGATGTGGGTGGCATAGTACAGGGTATTTGTCTCTAAGCAGTATAAAAACTTTGGCATTTTGTATTTTCAAGCAAAGATGGACATATGCACTGTCTGATTCTCCTAAAATAACTCATATGAAGGTATTTTCTTATCTTAACAACAGATTACTAAATTTGATTTTTAACACTTCCTTCATATAAAAGTTACTTCAGTTATCCTGACTTTAACAAAAACCAATTTGTAGTTCAGTTGCAGTAGTTAAGTGGTTATCAATATTCATCCTAGTCACTCACTGTTTATATGAGATGGTGGGTAAACATCTTAGGGATTCAGTCACATTTATCAGAAGAAAAATATTGTCTTCAAAATAAATATAAACTATCAGGTGAGGCATCACAGGATATAAAAATAGGGAAACAAGGAAAAAAAAATTCATTAAATTAAAATCCATGCTGAAGTTCATAGGAGTGTCATTGTTCACCTCAACAGCAGCTAGAATAGCCTTGGATTTGTGTTTGGCTTGTTTGTTTGTTTGTTTTTTTAGGATAGAAATCCATTACAATTTTACTTAAATACAAACATCTATACCTCCAGCAGGTACAACAAAGAATTCAGCCCACAGTATTCCTTGATAGTTGTTTTCAGCACTTCCAGCAGATACTGTTCTTAAAGGTGAACTTCTGAAGAAAGATTTGATATTGCACATTTTCCACTTTAAGAACATCTTAAAAACCTAGAACTTGCTGTTCTGCTGCCATGTTTATGACTCATATATGTTTGTTTTTAGTGTACTTTATACTTTGTACTTGCAGTGTGGAAATCCCCCCATCAGTTTCAGTGCTACATCTGTCTCACCTAAAATGACAAATGGAACTTTTTTTGTGCGTTTCTGTTTAACAGATATGACTGTAGAAAAAGAAAAGCAACAAGGATTCTGCCATATTAATGGGAAGAGATGAAACAAGTGACCACACACATTGCCCATGTTAATGAGTCCTACTGAAGACAGTGTGATGCCTAAAAATATCCAAGAGTTTATTTTGGCTTTAGGTTATGTGGAACACAAGTAGATCTTCAAGTCTAGCATATTACAAATTCTTTTTAGACTTAGAAGATTCTACCCTCAGAAATGTGTTGTCATGTGGTCCTTGAAACAGCAGCATCAACCAACTGCACCCATCCACAGTCGTAACAGACTTTAAATGACAAGGAGCCTATTCTTCATTGTATTTCACTATATGTTAAGGAAATTTTGAAAAGGAAGTATCTGCTTTACTCTTTATAAAAATTACTTGACAGGAGTTAAAAAAAGGAAAATGAAAACACATAGTCAAGTGGAGCTGTTCATCATATCTTTTTACTCTAATAGTGCAATCCTACATCATAAAGACAATAACAACATTCTGACTGATTTTAGCAGTTTGGAGTTAAGTGAGAACATTTTTCCCTTTTCTGTTCACACAGAAAACTTCTGCTAGTTTACCTGTAGTTCCACAGAGATTTTGCAAAATAACCAGTTAATCTGCAGAGACACCCCAACAAAACTAGTCAAACTAGTGCAATCCCCTGGTTCTAACAGTAAGTTCTATTATATCTACTTTTCCATTCCTGACTTTGCCTTTTCCACTTTCTATAATACCTTAACCGAAACCTCATTCTTATGTTTTTGCTTTGTTTTATTTTGTTGAAAGTCAAGGGGAGAGGGTGACTGATACCATAAGCAGGAATATTTAAGTTATCAGTAGTTCTTTTAACGGGCTTATGGAGAGCAATGGGAGAATTAAGCAGGAGGAGCAGCCCAGAGATGAGAGCAGTGTGTCAAGGGAAGTGTCTGATGTGAGAGGAGATCAAGAAGGAGAAAAAACAAAGCACATCCTGATGTGACTGTCCTTGAAAGTTTGCTAGAGTCCTGTAGCTTTGCTAAACTCCCTCTGTGGCATGAATGAATGCAAGTTGTAGTCCACTGTTCCTATGTTGCTCTCTCTGCTTTCTTTATCTGCCTTTCCTTTATCTGCTTTTCCTGCTTTCCCTTTTCCCTTGCTATTACCAAGCACTCTGATTTTCCCTTCTACTCCCTCTCTTCTCTTAATTAATCAGGAAAATAAAAAGAGAAGCTATTCCTGCCAGCTTTGCTTTGCTGTGTAGTGGTAGTAGGAGTTCAAAGAACAGGTTACTCCTGCACCAGCTGCTTGTTCTTTGATGCCCTGTTGAGCGAAACAGCTTTCTTTAGAAGCCCAACAACATACTAATTAATAAAGGTAAAGACAAGAATAAACAAGCCAAAGAGTGTAGGAGGACTGAGGCAAGTGACAATGGAGAAGATGTTAGAGGGAAGCAAAGAAAAGAAGCAATGACTAATAAAGGGGGAAATGAGGAAAGAAATGCACAGAAAAGAGAGAGAGAGGAAGGATACAGAAAGGAGGGGAAAAGAAATAAATCAGGCAGCCAAAGGGAAAGAGAGAGGGAAGTGGAATAAGGAGCCACAGAAAGAAAAATGCAATGATTTAAAGTTCTCTTTAGATTACTACACACAGGCCTAACAGTGTAACTATTAGGACAGCCAGTACCTTAGAGGGAGTTGTGCACAGCACCAGTTCGCTCCTAGTGAACAGCTAGGTACAGAAGACAAATTGTTTGGGAAGGAGGTTCCTACCTGTAACAACAGCAAAGTAATTCAAGCTGGACTTTACGCATATCCCCTCTTATTTAGATATCAACAGAGCATACAATCGCTACAAGACTCGCATTGCTTATAGTGTTCCCAGAGAAAGGACAATGCATTGTAAATAGGAGAGGGGTCTCAGCATTAGGGGTACACATCAAAATAGTCACAAGTGAATGCCGTGATGTGAAAGGCACATAAAAATTTGTTTTGGGGTGGCTCAAGGCAAGTGTCATAAGGCTGACTCAGGAGCGAGTGGTTAGTGGGGAGTCCAGTGCATATCAATGAGGTGTCAGGAGTAGAGACAAGTGACTACTTGCATGGTACTCATGAGAGAGATGAGAGGCCAATGGTAAGATTATCCTCATCTTCCACAGGGTAAGGTGGGATACCAGCTGCACAAAACAGGTAGTTTACTTAGTACTGCTAAGGGTGATCCAGTAGGTGTCTGGTAAGACCAGTACTGAAGGTGTTTAGCAAACGAGACACAGATTTCGGGAAAAGAAAGAGCTATCTCATGGTTAGAGCAGTTAATTTCTGCCTGAATAATGGGATTCTAAGTGTGCCCATGTGAGATGATGAAAACATTGCTTAAACTGAGTTTTTCACAGGTGGTTGCTAGTTTTTAGTGCTTGTCCCAGAAGTCTGATATGGAGAAGTACCAAGCACTCACAACTGCAAACAAAGTTATTATTATATAAATGCTTTGAGCATATCAAGTGCTACAGAACACAAAATATGTTGAAATATCATGGGCATCTCAGACTTCAACTTAGTATTTGTCATAGCTCTTCATCTGCTCAAACTTATCAAACACCGAACAGCTGGAAATAGCAAACTATTGAACAGTTATTTGCTGGGCAAGTAATGTACACCTTATGCAATGAATTAATCAAGGGTCCTGAGACTTTTTTTCCTTGTCCTAGCTCAAACGCACCTTTACCTGGCTTGTCATGCTGTGCAACACCAGTATCTCAGACCTCAAACAGGATAGCTGGGCCTGTGCATCACTTCAAGGACCCAACTTATGCTCTCCAGGTAAACCCATCCCTTCAAAGTTATTGGCAAGGTCTCCAACACGGTGCTGCCCAGCACTGCATAATTCTAGCCTGAGAAACCACACAGCAGTGTCAAGAAAGAAAGACTGACGTCTTGCACTCCCAACAACTTCCTTTCACTAACGTATCAGACAGATGTGGAAAGAGAAAGACAGGAAAAGTTTATAATAAGAATAGTAATAAAACTTTGGTGGCTACTAATGAAGCTGGACTGTTTTGAAAATCTGAAGTACTCGTTTTACAAAACAGGCCTTGGAATAATTCAGTATGCACCTAATTTACTTGCATGTGCATTTACAGTCCACTTCCCTCTCTGTATCTTCCAAAGTATGCAGAAGAAGAAATCTTTGATCCTTCCTCAGTGGCTCTTCTCTGGAATACAGACCACTGCTAAGGCATAAATAAGGAAGGGTAGAGACCCTGGCTCAATGTACTTACAATCTAAATTAGTAAATAAATAATGCTAGGCCATTGTTTAAAGGAAGATGGGTGACACAATGAGAAAAAGTAAGGAAGTAAAATATACAGAGCTAGGGGGAGCTTGCTGGGAAAGCAATTTCCTTGTATAGCTTTGTTTCTAATATATATATATTTTTAATTTCTTGAAATAACCAAGCACAGCAAGAGCAATGGCACATGCCTGAAACTTTGCTTTTACTGCAAGGGGATACAGAAAGAACAGCTGGTTTAAAAAACACAAGGCTACAAGGACCATTGAACATGACAAGATTAGTTTCCAGTGTGTTTATAAGAAAAGTTGCTTCTTTGTCTAAGAACAAGTAGCCAATATATGAAGTCTTGAAAATTTCTGTTTTTCTTGGGAAGAAAAACTGAAATTTGAACAAAATATTTCTTTGATGAATGCCTATTTATTTATACAGAATGCACATAAAAATCTGTCTCAGTAAACACAGAAGAAATCAAGTAGCAGGAGGCAGTTTCTTTGCTCATAACTACAAGCCTTTTTCTAACTATGTTTCTATCCAAAACTGTCTTTCATTTTTTTCCTAGGAGTCCCAAGAGTGCTTTTATGGGAAGCGGAAGTGTCTGACACACTTCTCTGTATGCTTTTGTAGTGCTGCTGCTTCTTGTCTCTCTCTCACACATGCAAAAAAAATATCTGTGCTGACAACTTTTCCCAGGTAAGCACCTTCATCTACACTGCTCAGATTTATCAAGCTATTAAAGGAGCTTACTTATTTTTATAGTTATCCTGAATGAAGCACAGTTGTACATCCAAAAGTTTCAACAAGCTTCAGCAACCAACCCCACCATTGCAAAACAGAATAATCAAGAATGACAGCAGAACTTGTGTCATAGGTGTGTTTATCTTTTGGATAGCAGGCCTCAAGAAAAGAAAACACTTCCCAGTGACAAGCAGAAATGCACGAAGTATACCAGATGTAATCCATTTCAATGAAAGACAAGTGGCAATCAGCTTTTTTCAGTAAGGACAGCTTTAATGGCAACTTTTTGTTCAAAAGATACTATATTCATCTACAAGAATCTGAAGAAAAGCCACTTTCATTTTGCCACTGTTCAGCTTTCAGAGCTGCGATCTTTTTCTGTCACTATAATCATTATTCCACTCACTTTCTATGCATCTATGTCTTTTGGAGTAGACAAGATGCCCCTATTTTCTAACATAAAAAGCACAGGCATGTATCAGAATCTTTGTTTATGCTTCATGAAGTAACAATGATTTCACCTGATGTTTCTTCCTGTATAGGTCAACATTAAGATAAACTGGTATCAAAGACCTCTTAGCAAAACTATCCCTGAGGAACAGCAACAGAGGTCTCAGATATCCTTTACCTGAATTATACAAAGCTCATTTTTACCACTGTATGAATTGGAGCAGCACCTAGTCAAGAAAGAAGTCCTAATTATCTAGTCATCAAGCAATTATAGGGGCTGTCTTGATTTCATAGAGTTTAAATATCATGCCATAGTTCACAGGATCGGTCAAAATTTTGCTAATTCTTCTTCAGCCGTTCTTTAGCAATTATACTTCTCTTGAGTTTGCACACACAAATTGAAAACAGAAAGCATAAACCATTCCCCAAAAGCAGCCTTAGGCAGGACTCAAACAATCCAAAGCAAGTGCTGGTCTTCAGAACTGTAGCAATAGCTCTGATTATCTTGCTGCTATTGTGAATCCATCATTTGAAAATAAGTTACAAAATTCATATGTAGAGCAAGCTAGGATAAGGAGGCAAAGCTTCACTGAAATCAGTGGGTTTGTCAGTATTAAATTCGGTCCATTTTCTCAATCTCAGGATGGTTAGGCAGAAGCAATGAGTCATCAGTCCCACAAACTCAAATTTCTATGTGAGACACGCATGCAAGAATAGTAATTAGGCAAAAAAAAATGTAAGCATACTATTATGAAAGCAAACTATTACTCAGGGGAATTTAGGGTTATTCTGTAGAATTTTATTTTTTAGGAAATGAAGCCTGTTACAAGTAGGTCACGACACAGAAATACCTAGTTTTCCAGAGTGACAGTAAAAGATGCTGCTTTTTTTCCTTTATGGAAAAGATAGAAGATGGTAGAATAGATAGTATACAAAGATAGCAGACTATCTCACAACAGTACTGTTTCTACCCTGGTTTTACAAAAAGCAATAGGAATCAGGCCTTGACTCCATTACATATTTGTATAGACTTTATTCCTGAGAAATATACAGCTAACATCTTTATGAGTGATAAAGTGGCAACATAGTCTTTCAGAGATTAAGGTGACTAGTGTATATACTGCAGCAATATATGAAAAAAGAACTAAAGGTTTCAGAGAAAAAAAAATGATCTAGTAGTGAATAATATGAGAGAGAGGCTATTGTAATTAAGAAATACACAGTAAAATACTAAGAAAAGGGAAATGTAGAATTCTCTTCAGAGTGCCATCAGGCAGAGCTGAAAAAGTTTATTCACACAAGCAACTAAACACTCATGCAAAGCAGGTTCAACTCCAAAGAGTTTCTTGAAAAGTTTTCCATACCCCCATAACTGCCATATCAATACATAAAATCTAAATACTTTGGCAAGAACATGATCCACCAGTTCACTCATTCTCCCATTTTAAAATGGCGTCCTGCTTCTGCTAAATCCCATGTCAGCACTGCCTTCCTCTTTTGTTACAACAGCCAACTGCCTACCTGTTGCTAAAGTTAAGCTCTCACTCATGTTTTCCAGCCTTTGCATTAGCTTTCAGTTATGAAAATACCAAAACTACAGAAAGAAAACAAGATTCTTGTTTGTTGTTAGGGTTTTTTAAATTTGTTTTTACATTTATAGTCCTAAAAGGGGAATGACTGTTCCTCTGGAATTGCACTGTTCGTCTGTTTTGCTCTCTGTGCAAATAAAGGTCTCAATGTCGTGTTTTCCCTGGACATCAGGAGAAGCTGTGGGTGGGCTGGCAGAGCTGGACGCTGACAGCACCCAGGGACACACCAACGTCTGGCACTAGCCCTCGTTCAGCTCAGTCAGCCTGCGAGGTCCGCTTTCCTCACACCCCTGCGAGCTTAGCAGGACAGCACATTGGTCTCTCTTGGTGCCACTGGACAACCCCTCAGCTAAAAGCAGGCCCCAGCCCCCTCCAGTTTCTTTCATGGAAGCCCCAAAAGGGCTACAAAGGAGAGGAAAGAAAACACCCGGCTAAAACAATCCCCCCCTCGCCCAAGCACCGCCAAGGGGCAGGTCTAAGCAGGCACCACAAGCGGAGGCAGCGAGGACTGCGCCTGCCCCACAGCTCAACCGTCGCCCAACCGCCGCCCAAAGGCCCGCGCGCACCCGCCACGCGCCCGCCCGCGCAGGCGCACTGCCCGCGCGCTGCCCCGCGCGGCCGGGGGGCGTGGCGGCGGCGGCCGGATGTTGTTGTTGTTGTTCCTGCCCCGCCCTCCCCTCCCCCTCCCCCCCCCCCGCGGAGGGTGACGGGCGCTTCCTCGCCCGGAGCCCGAGCCGCCGCCGCCGCTCCCGCTGCCGCCGCCGCTCGCCCCGGCCCCGGCCCCGGCCCCGGCGGTCCCCGCCGGCCCCCTCCTTGCGGCCTCGGCGGCCGGCTCCGTCGCGCCGCGCCGGGCCCTCAACGGACGCCTGGGCCCGGCCATGGTGGACTTCGACGAGATCTACGAGGAGGAGGAGGACGAGGAGCGGGCGCTGGAGGAGCAGCTCCTGAAGTACTCGCCCGACCCGGTGGTGGTGCGCGGCTCCGGCCATGTCACCGTGTAAGGGCCGCGCCGGGGCCTGCGCGGCCGGGACCGGGGGCGGAGGCGGGGGGGCGGCGAGCTGGGCCGGGGCGGTGCGCGGCCCCTCGGGGGCGGTGGCCGGGGCAGCCCGGGGCGCCGAGCCGGCAAGTCGGGGCAAGTCGGGGAGGGGGGTGCGGGGGGGCCGGGCCGGGGCTGCGGCCCGCTTTCCCCCTCGCTGCCGGCGCCCGTCGTTGCCCCGCGCCGTGCGGCTGCGGGAGGGCTTTCCGCGACCCCGGCGGCTGCGTGCGCCCGGAGCTCGCTCTCGAGTGCCAGTCTCCAGCGAGGCAGTGAGGAAACAACGCTGACTGGGGCTGTGACTAACAGAGGAATGTAAAGCATTTGCCCGAAATGATGAGCTGTCAGGAAGTAGGGTACATGGTGCGCGTGTGTGTGTATGTTTATATGTGTGAATATATATACAACAGGTATGTGTCTGTGCATGACCGGCCTGTGCTATCGCTTAGGGTTGTTTATATCTCAGTTACTCAGTCCCATTTAACACGTGGTAGCTAATACAGCTCTGAAGGCTTTTAAAAAAAAAGGAGTCTGCAAGCTGAATGGGTACATCTAAAATCATGTTAAGATAAACGTTGCGTCAGTGTGTTTAACATGGGAGTTGCTCTGAGTTTTGTTTAGTGAGCATTTGGTGTCCCTGAGGATGTAGCAGCAAGGGATGAGTGAGTTAATGTAGTCTTTCTTGAGAACTTAATAAGTCAGGGTATTTTTCCTGCAGTCAGTTTTGTTGGGATCTCTGTACTTAAGTGCAGCAGTTGTCAGTTATGATGAACAGTTTCAGAGGCTAAAATATCAACCTGGAGACACAAAGCAGTCATGCAAACTTCCTTTTTTGTGTTCACTGTAGAGCAGGACTCAACTCGTGACAGATGTATAGAAGTTGAAGATATCACATTCTGCACCTCTGACTCCCATGAACTGTACTGGTTGTGGGATACTGATCTGTTCAGAAATCTGGAGTTAAATTTAGAGTAGGAATGTAGCACTTTTTTAGCATTACTAATTTAATATTTGGTTGGTATTATGAAATACCAACTACCAGGCAGTACAGTTTATCTGGTTAAAAACAGGGAATAAGACATGGTGACATGGTATGATACTGAGAGAGATTTATGATGAATGGAAAGCAAGCTCAATAAAGTAACAGAAGCATGTGGCTGAACTGTCAAACATATGATTTTGTTTTGTAGTTTATTGGGATCAGAAGTTGCTACCATCCAATAGCTGTTTGACTTCTTTGAAAGGAAGCCTGTAGTCTTAGTCAGTTTCTGCTAAGCAGATTGAAAACATAATTAGATAGTTGTCTTGTTAGCAATCACCTAAGTGTAACAAACTGAAATGGAGGCAAGCACTGATTTCTTCTCCAATCCCTAAAGGTAAGATATGAGAGACAAGGCCAAGGCCCATTAATAGAAGCACAAGGAAGCTTGCATAGCTTATTTGTGACTAGTAAGGAAGTTGTAGTTGCTTCATTAATAGTTCACTAATGTTCACTTGGTCATTATTATTTTAAGATCTTCCTCAAAATATTAGTTCTTTAGCTTTTGGACAAGCAATGAAATTTGAACATGTGCTTCCAAGATTATGTAATTGATCTTCGTTTACTCTGTTGTGCCAGCCACTTCTACCTTTGTAAAGCTTCTAAGTTTTTCATCATTGATCAAGTGGCTTATTATTAAATTTAGCTCACTTTCGGAACACTCACTTGATGAATTTAAGGAATAGGCCAAGTTCTATATATAGAATTAATTTCTCTTGTTTGGTATAAAAACATATATGCATTTTTAGGGTCTTGAAAAATTTATTGGTGGTAAAGTAAAGCAAATACCAAATCCAATAGCAATACCAGATCTGTCTCTGGCTCTGCAGTTTAGAGAGTTGCTGACTGCCTCTGCTGTGTGTATATTTAAACAAAAGCTTCCTCTTCATAGTCTGTTGTTGTATCCTCTCTGATCTTGCACAGAAGTCATAATATTGAGTTTGAAATGTGTCATTTCCATGACTACAGAAAAGGCATTTACTATTACTTGATTGCATCCAACAGACAGTGGAAATGTATGAGAGTCCTTTCTAAGTCTAGTGGTTAAAAGCAATCAAGGGAATACAGGTGAATACTATCCAAATAAAATGTATGAAGACTTTTCAGGGTGTGTGGCTATTTTTAGTGCTGAAAGTTAGGCTCAAAGTCACTGTTTTAGAATTGTTTGGCATGTTCAAACTTTTTTTTTAATGCCATTTTTCAAATTTTCAGGTAAACTGTTTTCAAACCAGCGGATTCTAGATAGCTTGGTACACAGAAATAATATTTGAGGTGATCTCTGGTTACTTGAGGCTGTTTCTTTTAATGGCAAGAATCTTAAAACTTCAGAAACTAAAATGTTATTTACATTATTTAACTAAATTGAAAATTCAAGGTATTTTGGACTTGTTTGTAAAAACATCTTTGTGTGGAAAGAGACATATGTGATGGGTTTGAAACTGCTAATAGGATATTGTGGTAGATTGTGTGGTTATATTTCCATAGGCTGTTTTCCTGGGCTTTTCTGGGTTTGACCAGTTGAGATGTGTCTTATATATACACCAGACTGTTAGGTAGTAAAGTTAGATTTATGAGTCTTTTGCAGTAGCAGAGTGATGCAGAGCAGTTGTGATGTAGTAGTAAATGCCCTTCTGTGCTGTTGTCATCTTAGTGCATTATGTGCAATGTAAAGTAACTGTTTGGAAGGGAAAAAACATCACAGAATATAACTTCACCCAAGTAAATTCCTTTATTATTAACTTAAGTCTGCTTATGTATTTTTGCAGCTTACTTTTTATGAAGGACATATGATTGAAAACAGAACTAAGAGATGGATGGAGAGCATTAAGGAATGATGGAATACATATTTGTTTTCTAAGGGTTGTGAACATGCAGAACTAAAGGGCCAAATTGAGAGCAATGGAAAAAATGATTTAGTCCCCATTAGATTGGATGAAGGGGAAGAGGATTGTTTGTGTGTCGGTTTGATGTGTTAGGAAGATCAAAGCTGCAGGCTGAGAAGAGGTTGCAGGTTGGCTGAGTCTATACTGTAATCTTCTGTACTTCAAAAGATTCCACCTCTCATCATTTCTTTCTCTCCACTGTATACAAGGACAGGAACTCAGATGAACCTTTCAAGCAGACATGTTCAAGAAACACTTTTTAAGGTTCCAGGAAGGTTAAAGAAAGTATTCATGCATGAGGTGAGCATGGATCTGTTGAGGACATGATGCCAAATGGGAAAGGCATAGGGCAGGCAGAAAAATGTATGTGTCACTGAAGATGGAGAATAGTGCAACAGAAATCTAGTGCTAGATGAGGACAGCTGTCTGAGGAAATGCAGTTCCAAAGTGTCACTGATATAATATGTTTGATTTTAAGACCATCTTTTTGCTGTTATTTGCCAGAGCTGTTGTTTCTGTACAGTGAAGCTTAAGTAATGTTATGTGGAATTTCTAATCTTTTAATTTCCAAATTACAGCATGCAGTCAAGAGTGATAAGGTTGGGATCACATCATTTGCTTACCAAAGCTTTTAATATATGGAGTCATCCATTTTTTACTACCTGCTTTTTGGTAATGAAATGTAATGTGGAAAGCTTGGAATGAAGTTGGTAGCTGGAAGAGTTGCCTTTGCTGTTCCAGTTTAGCTGCCCCATGATGTATAAAACATTGCCACATACCTCAGCTACAGAGTTACTGTCATTTGCCTATAACTTTCATATAACTGTATTGGTCAAAGCTTCCATGTTGAAGGTCTGTCTTAATGTGTTTGTAAATTTCTACTAAAGCAATGCAACTATTTCCAAGAAGGAGACTGGGGCAAAATTTTATTTTTGTCCCCACTAAATCCAGCGCTTTTTTATCTGTTTTAAACCAATCTTGTAATAGTTTTAGTGAGTGCCCTCTGTTGTGGGATTTGATGATTAACAGTTAATCATTCACCTTATCCACTGCTTTTCTGAATCTTTGTACTTTGATCATATTCCCCCTTAGCCTCCTCTTCTCCAAGTTAATCAGTCTCCTTAGTCTCATAAGGCAGCTGCTTCATCCCCTTAGTATAGCAGTCTTTCTTCTCTCTGCTTTCTCTAACTCCACAAAGTCCTTCATGGATACCAGAAATGCACGTGGTACTGAATATGTGGGTATAGTAGGGTTTTATGTAGAATCAAAATGATGCCCTCTGTGTTGTTAATCGCCTTCCTAGTATGTTGTTGCCATTTCTGGTTGCTGCACATTGAGCTGATATTTTAGGAGAATCGTCAGTGGTGGTCTCTCTTCTGAGCTGTAGCTGCCAGTCTGAGTTCAGCATCAGGTGAACATGGTTTAGATTAGCTTTCCCAACATTCAGCACCTTTTATTTATCTACACTGAAGCTCATCTGTCATCTTTTTGTCCACTCAGTTTTGTGAGGTTCTTTTGGAGTGCCTCACCATTGGTGCAGCACTTGACTGCCCGGTTGATTACTTGGACCAAGTTCTCCATTGGCATGCAGATCCTTCAGTCCACTAGGAAGAAAATTATCTGAAGAGTAGCTAGCTGTTCAATAAACGTATTGTCAAAGCGAATAATTTCTTTGGTATCTTCAACTATCAAGCCTAAAGTAAACTTTTCTGCATGCGGTTGAGTTGTATGTAATTGGTCTTGCTGCCAGTATTCAAGTGTTCTTGAGCAATTTAACTTCTGATTTGCAGTGTTTGTAGTATCTGATAATGAGACTGCTTTGGTTTGTATTCAGAAGGTTATTAACTACAACTTAAATTTTACACTGACTGCTGTTTAGCTTATTAGAGGCCAGTCATGGAGTTTCATTAATGGATTTGTAGGACTGTATAGTCTGTATTAGAAGCTCTTCCCCGTATTGGATGCCAGAAAACATTTAGATTTGCTTTGAGCTTTAGGTGAAACTATTATCTTTAAATCTTCTGAAATCCAGAGTAGGCAGTAATTCCAGATCATCTCACACTCCTTCATAACTTTACAGTCTTCATTATTCTGAGTTGAGTAACAGTGGATGAGCTTTTTTTCAAGATACATGTGCACTAAGGAGAAAAAAATTTCAAACTGTGGCATTAACTTACTTATGCCTCCCCCCTCAGGTACTTCTCTTCAGTTTTCACACTTGCTGTTATTGCTTATAAGGATTTTGAAGAGTTTGGGGATGAGTCAACAGTTTCAACAGAACTTTAAAAAGAAACTATGGGCAGGATGGTTTTCAACCTGTTTACGATGATAGATTTCCCCCCCCCCCCCATTTTCATCTGTTAGGATAATCTTAAGGATTACTTTTAGCAAAGAATATTTCTTTTTGAAATTGATGTTGCTCTGATACTAACCCTCACTGTATTGTGAGATACTTTTAATTTGTGTTGTGTATTGTTTTTTTGTGTGATTTTTTTGGTATCTTCATTTTATTTTTGCAGATTTGGACTGAGCAACAAATTTGAAGCAGAATTTCCTTCATCTTTAACTGGAAAGGTGAGTATCTGTGAATAAGAACTTAGAATTTGAGTAAGATTTTGTTATAAAAGCGAGAGTTCTAGGTATAGTGCCGCTTTTTTAAGAGTAATTAATAAATCACACTGCTGTGGTACTAGATTTTTTTTTCCCCCTCAAAGGTTGCACCAGAAGAATTTAAAGCCAGCATCAGTAGAGTTAACAGTTGTCTTAAGAAGAACCTTCCAGTTAATGTGCGATGGCTGCTTTGTGGATGCCTTTGCTGCTGCTGCACTTTAGGTTGTAGTATGTGGCCAGTTATCTGCCTCAGTAAAAGAGTAAGTTGAACTATTCTTACCATTTTTGATAAAAAAACAAATTTAGAAATGTATTGTTGTGTTCTCATGTTGCATTTTCTCCGCCTGTAAAGACTGTATGATAGTACTTACCAGCTTGGTTTCATACATTTTGTTATTTTGCTTTAAGTTGTTTATCATACTACTTAAATTTACAACAGACACCACTCAAACTTTGAGCTTATAACTCAATGCCTGGTAGTATAACTGAATCTATCAGAGAGTATAAGTGCTGTACAGCACACGGTCCTTCATAATATTGAAATAACTTTCAAAATGCGCCCTTTTTTTTTTAACATCATCATCTTTGTACCACCCTGTTTAGAATCATCAGAATTTGACAGTGATTGATTGGCAGTCTGTTGTGAGGAGCTAATGATTACACTGTGGCCTTAATAGCCATTTTGTACACTAACAGTTTGAAAGTAGTGTTTTATCTCTGTAAACACTGAGTGCCAAGTGCGTTGTTCACAGTGGAAGCTCCTTGAATGTGCATGTTTTTTCACCTCCCTTTCCTCAGTGCCAATATTTAGGCTACCCTCCCATTCCTTCTATTTTTATTAACATAAATATCCTCTTTGCCTAGTCCCATTTCACTTCTTTGCAAGAAGCCTCTGTGCTTCCACATCCTCTCTCCTATATTGGTGCTGTTTGTCTTTCCACTTCTTGGCAAGACTAGTGTGTATTCTTTCTTGTGTAGTACTTCTTAATACTACAAGTTTGTGTGCAGTACACTGGACACCATCATGCTTTTCTTTATTCAAGTCCTTATTTTACTTGGTTAGTAAATCAGGTGTGTTAAAGTTGGCAGTGATCATATGTTTTTTGCAGTCTAAGTAGTTTAAAATTTTCTTTGCACATCTTTTTGATATTAATTTGCAGTTCTGAGTTTCTGCTCAAATGCACACACATGTGCAGGTGGCATCGTTAAAACCAGAAATTAGGCAAGCTGCTTTTGTAGTCTTAAGTTGGTATCATTAAATGCTGCAAAAGCAATGTAGATGCTTGAAACCCACATGTACTGAAAAAAATTTTTATAGAATGAACAGTGCGCATAAGAAATCCCATACACTTTTTTGTATGATCTAACTTTCTGTGTTAAGAAAACATCTTCAAAGTTTCCTCAGTTCTTCATCTTAAAAATAAATAAATCATTAAATACTTAGTCCCTTTGATTTTTTTGAGTGATTGCTTAAGACTAGTTTTAATTGTATACAAAATAAGGTACAAAAGCTTTCTTAACCCTGTTGCTAATGTTGGAGTCCATGGAAAAAAAAATTTGGCTTGAAATATATCAAAAGGTTTTGGGGCTAGGTTTTAGGTCTTTAAGCTGTCATGAACTAGTGGGTCTCCTGTAGAATTATCATATATCTATATCCTGAAACTCTGTTTACAGCAAATTAAAATTGGTTGATTGTTGGTCACAGATAAGTCAGTGATTTAACTGGCTTGGAGGGAAGACTACCTTTTCCATTCCAGGCCTAGCTCTGTTCGTTACAAATGCAAGGGAAGCTTGCATTGCTACTGTCCATCTTTAACGTTTGAAGAGCATGCTACTGGTGCTCTTACTATATGACCCATTTTCCCACATAATGTGCTGTTATAGCAAGAAGTGGTAGCAAGATGTTACATGGTAGTATAAAATGATGTCATCTGCTTTTGGAAGGGGCATGATGCTACAAGACCACATCTTCTGTCTGGTGCCTCTTAATCTAATACTACAAGTCACTATTAATCAGCTTTTTTTTATACGTTGTTTAACTTACATCCTGAAAAAGGCAAGGGCTTGTAGCATGTGAGGCCAGAAACCAGACTTTGAAGCTGAGGAAGAAGGTTCTCTGTGGGAACCCAATGAAGCAACAGTTAGAGAAGTGCTTCAGTTGAAGTTTGTCTGGGGTAGGAATTAAAGTAAGCTCTCTTACAAAAGGATAAATCTGGGAAAAATACGTGGATATTCTGTTCAGAGCAGGCTGGAAAGTGGTTAGTGGTTTAATTGTTGCTACAATATACAGATTGCATAAAGATAGATAGAAAATGAGTCTCTGAAAGAGAGTGAACAGCAGGAACAAGGACAGAAACTTGAGGTTGAAGTTCCTGAGGTCACCCTAGAAGTACTGCCCAGATTGTCAGTAAATCTCATATTTTTCCTATCAAAGCTGATACCAGGAGATGGTTTAGCAACCACACACCTTTTCCTGCACCTGAAATTAAGTGACTTCCAGGCTCAAGCTTGAATGTCCTGCATTAGTGAAACTGAAGATAGACACTGTGTTTAGGCAGCTGAATTCCATGGCCATTGTGGAGGCTGAGTGGCACATCCTAGGTTATCTGTTTGCCACACCAGAAGAGCAGAGATCTTTCATTGGTCCTGTCTCATATTCCAGTCTCAGGTCTGGCCTCTGACACCCTACAGCATTTCTGATGGCACTGGATACCTAAGTTTAGGCAGCTCAACTATTCCCTCTGACTAAAAATTATTCAATTCCATCTGGAGAGTTCAGATGTTGTGGCACCATTATTTGTCCATATCAGCACCGTGGCTAATAGAGGTCTGCTTAGAGATTTGGTTGTCCTCTATTCCAGAATTTAGCGTCAGTTGGACATCTGAAGAGTATTATATAGAGAAGAATAAATTAACTTGCTCTTAAAGGCAAATTGAAAGGGGCAAGAATGCTTGCTCAGATTGAAACTCTTAATTCTGGATCTGGCTGGAGAAGACTACTTTTTTTTTTTCCTGGCATAGTAGTTAAGCAGGACAGCTGTGAAATATCTTCAAGGACTTATTAGGAAATTCTAGCATAGGAAGCAATCAGTAGGATTTGTAATGATTCTAGTCAGGACTACTGTTCACAGAAAAGCAATGAAAAGCTATTGTCACTTGAGTTGCTTAAATAGTTTTATGTGGGTTCAACTTTTTCTTGGTAGCCCCAGATTAGGAAAACAAAGTGACTTAAACCATTTTAGTTCCTTTCTCCTAGAATTACACGTTTTGTGCCCTTTAAGATCTCGGTGCTGAATTATGTCCACAAGCTTGTAAGATTCTCTCTTTTGTTCTGGAATTCCCCTCAGTTCATGTCAAAGTGCTGTGACAAGTGCAAGAAACTAATCGTATCTGTTTATAGAAATGGAGATGGTGAGAGTCAGTGGGTGATCTGAGTTACCTTGGGCTGATCAGCAAGCTGAGAGCAGTTGTGACTATAGCCTGGTTCATTTAGGTTCCAGTTCGTGACCTGCCCAGTAGATTCCACCAAAACTGGCAATTAAGCAATTTCATATTCTTGCACTAAAAAACTTTAAATCCATAGAGTGCTTTGGCTTACTGCTGTGCCACAGTTTTGCTGATACATAGCAAACTAAGATATTCAATGTGAAGTTATCACTCCTTATATTTGAACTGTTGTACTGCTAGTCTTTTATTTTTACTGTGTCTTGGAAGAAGATTCTGATGACCAAATGATCTTCCATGTTTTGACTTCTTCAGACCTCCTTTCACAGACAGGACTCTCCAGCTATAAATGTAGTCACAGGAGCCAGTATCCAAGATTCAGTTCTTGAGGAAACAGGGATCTGGGATGACACATGCCTGCTTCAACCTTTCAACTTTTGGATTTAATGGATTCCTTTCCACTGACACTCATAACTTAGAACATTTTTTAGGGATAGTAGAATCTTTAGACTTAATCAGACCATCTGTTCAGAAAGTCAAAAGTGCAGCTTACTAGTCAGCCGGTAGAATCTGAGCAACAGTCTCTTAATGAATAACACAAAAGGTTACTTATCTTAGAGTACCTGCATTTCTTTGAGAAGTGTTGTCCAGACAGACTCACTTTTGCTAATTCAGTCCTGTCATAAGTGATTGATTTCTAGTGAAAAGAGTTATTTGGAACTCACCTGTGTTACAGCCTTTGCTACAGGATCATAAAAGACTCCCAAGACAGTACAATTAGAGTCTGATTTTGAAAGCAGGATGGGAGTGTGTCCACATATAGAACTGAAATTTATGTAGAACTTGTTGTAATTGCACAAGAAAAATATACTATCTTTGTCTTTGCCCTTTTTGAATCTGCTCTGTTTATATTGTAACCAAACCAGATAGATTATATCATTGACAGTTCCTAAGTGCAAATTGTTTTCTACTGAAATAGAAGACTAACAAAGTTATTTTGTTGAATTGCATATAAAGTGATCTGACAAGTGGGAGTGTTTCCCAGGATAAGATTGTGCTAAGTGGAACAACAGTCTTAATTAAACAAATACTTTTAATGCAAAATAGTAATTTTTCTCAGAATGGCCAATTTAAGAAATGCTCATTTTAATGAGACTAAGTCAATCTACTGCACTTGTAAATTGGCGTTGTACTTTGCAGCTCTTGTTCAGAGAAACAGGTTTATGCAGACAAAATGAAAACTGCAGTTTCTGATTTTGTGGAAATTATAATAATTCTCTTAATCTTTCTTTATCTGTATTCTGTGTGTTTACTGCCTTTCATAGTCTTTAAGTCTAATGTGGGAATGCTATGACAAATAAGCATATATGATTTTTGAAATTACATAAAAACTTCCAATGATTATGCATAAAATAAGAGTACATACTTATTTTCTGTGCAGTGAAAAATAAGTCATGGGTTTCTCTCCTTAAATCAGCAGGTGCTTTAAACTAGAAATTTATTAAATCACAGACATTTGTAAGCATAATTGTTAATTATATCACTTAATCCATTTCTATCCAATGAAGACTTTTCCTTCACTGTATTTTTCTTTTCAGTGCTTTGTTCAATGCTAGTTTTGGAAGTCTTTGTACAGTATTGTTTCCTTTCTTCTTTTGCACTGAGGTATTTGAAAAAAGGCCTGGTACTCTTCACCAGAAAAATAAATGTTTAATTTGATTCAGTATCTTATTGCCGCTCTCCTTTTGATCTTGTTTGGATTTTAGTGAATAAAAGCTGCAGGAAAATTACAGGAAATACAGTCCCTCATTTGCAGATCTAGATCATCAGTGATCCTCAGCAGTTTCACTTGTAGATTGTACTATCCTTTCTGGGACAAGTTCCAGATTGTACGAATGAACATTAAGTCTTTAAGGTATTGTTCCTTAAATAAAAAGAATGACATAGTGAATTATAATTCAAAAAGCACTACAGGCTGAGGTCCCCATTTGAAGCCACTTTTTCAAATGACTTGGCGCTCATTTTCTGTATTAACTAAATGCTATACTTGCCAATGTGTAAATGGGATAAATAATTTCAACAGAAACAGTAGCAATGAAAGCTATGATAGAATTACAGTACCTCTAGATTGCTAAAAAGCTTCTATTCTGCAAGTAAATTGCACGTTTCATTAAGCATTTTTTTCAGAAGGTTCATGGACTATCTTTTAAAATGAGTAGAATGAGATATTTAAGAGCTATCTGTAGTAATGCTTTCAAGAACTACTTGTTTGTTTGTGAATTCACACAAAGCTGATGAATGCAACTTAAGCCTCATCGTTAGTTGTCACTTGCATAGCAGTTTACATCTTCAAAGTGCTGTATAAACATAAGCTAATTACTGCTTTCCAAAGTATTGATTAAATTAAATGTGTGGTGGAGGAGCTGGAATGAATTTTCTTTAAATACAGTAGTCTTGCTTGTCTGTAGATGGTACTGATGTTGGAACATATTAGCTCAGTTTATAGCAGCTATGAATACATTTCATTTATTTTCAAAACTGAAAAAATATATTTTCTCCTCTCTGTATCTGCCTGGGACTTGACACTGGAGTTCTGATCGCATAATACTTTTCCAAACGGTTGCTTGAGACAGTTACTTAAGACTGATAATGCTTTTATCTCTGCTCTGACAATTTATATTCTAATTTAATGTGGAAGAATCTTTAAAATTCTAACATATTTAATAAGTTTATCTTAACCAGAACAACATGTGGTTCTACCTTAGTTTTAGTCAGCCCAGTAAGACTTTTTTGGCGTAGCATTTGCCTCAAATATGCATTCATTACCATTGTTGTCAAATATAGTAAATTAGTATTACATCTCTGATCATCCTAATATTAATCAAAATAAGTTTATATATAAGACTAACGTTTTCATATTATAAAGCCTCTACAGTGTCAAGGCTAGAGTATATAGAGGGAGCCATAATAATGCAGTTTGGTTTTAATATTGCTTTTCATACTACCCCATTTGACATGTTTCAAATAAATGTGAGCTACATTAAATTCATATAGTGAATATGGAACTATTCTGAAAAAAACATGTTCAAAATGTTTTAGCTAATTGTCATTTCAGTTTAGGAAGGGTCATTTTTAGGATTCTGCCTTCAGCTTGATTTTAGCAACTTGTAGATGATGCCAAAGAGGAAGAATATGCAAGCATTTTTGAGGAAAGAATTAGAATTCAAAATTATCTGAAATTCATATGATAAAAGCAAAACAAGTACAAAGCACTTTACTGAAGAATAACTTCATAGACAGCAGTGTTTAAAAAAAGAAAAAAGAAAAAAGAATGGATTGCTGATTATGTATGAAGTAGTGACATATCTCTGCCTCTCTCCCTGCTTCTCTTCAAAGCCAGTCTTGTTCTGGGGTATATTAAAGCTTTTTGTTTTACTTGGTCTTTCAAGCACACCAGGGTAAAATGTTGTTCTTCTCTGCTTAGCACTTCTCTGCTTAAGTGGAGCACTGCCAGTGACTTAAGCGCTACGTATAAAGAGAGTAACTAGTTATTCCAAATGGAAAATCCCCAAAGTAGGACAAGAAACATGATCAGTGAGGAAGGGGGTGTGGGGTGGAGAGCAGTTTATCTGCGAAAGAGAAGACTAAAAATATCATAAGTCTTCTACCAAATAAAATACCTATAAAGAGGAAAGTGACTAGTTGCTTCTCATTTTATTCCCCATAAAAATTATTTTTGCTGTAGTTTGGAGCGAATTTACTGAATTTGGAACAATGATAATGATGGTGACTTTTTTTTTTAGGGTAACCAGATTTATTTTTTCCAAATATGGAATGGCCTATAATAATAATATATATATTATGTTCTATGTATGATATATAAATAATAAACCAACAATAATATAATGAAAATATGTTCCAAATAGGAAAAAACAGGATCAGGCTACCTGTGATTTTGTAATTTCCTGCTTCAATGCTAGACAGACAAGGCACTGGAGAGGCTCCCCCTTTCAGAGGGATCATCCTCTTTGGCATACACACTGGTGAAATGCTGTATTTTGCAGAGGTTATTTTTATGTGTTATTTTGCTAAAGTTACTTTGCTGTGTTGTGCTGCCTTTCAGTCTTTCTGCCCATGTATCTTTCCTTCCATTCTTGGCCCCTTGGCCCTGACTCCTGATAGCAAGAAGACTTCCCATATATTAATAAATTAAACCTGGGAGTATTTCTAGGAATTGGAGCTTTACAATTTGTGCTCTTAGGAAGGTCCCAGGCAGGCTTTTGCCCTGTATTGTGTTACAGTTCCTAGGCATTATCAGAATGCTTCAGGCACTATGGGTGGTTTGGAGGCTAAGAGAACTTTCTAATATAGATGTAAGCTGTTCCCTGCCAGCTGGCTTCGAGTGAATGAGATTGTTTCTAGGCGCTGTTTCATTTCCTAGTAGAGATGTAACCTGAGATTCTTTAGTTTCTCCACCTGCACTGGGCCTTGAACTATATTACAGAGCACATTACTGGATATTTTGAAAATAAGCAGCAGAGACCCAAACTAACATCTCTGTAGCCTTAAAAAGGAGGTGGAGATTGGTTTCTTCAGTTTTCATCCCATTCAAATTTGTAGTTTCCCCTCAGTGGATACAGGTTGAGTTATTTGGTGGAGATTAAATCCTGTTCTCAACTCTGTTATAGTCAATCCTATCTTCTGTGTTTATTTTCTGTGGCGCTTTCTGTGAGAGTGTCCTTCAGCAGGAGGTGAATGCGTTTGATTATGTCATGCCCAGTTTCAAATAGTCTGTTTGAAGGAAAGAAGCTTCATGATATTTGTTTCCTTAGAATGACAGAAAATCAAAGTTGGAATTTCATCTTAGAATAAAAGTGTTAAACATTTTTATTTACAAATTCAAGGTCAGGATAGCAACACTAATTATAATCCTGATGCTTCAGGGATCAATTCAACATCTGTCTGCCTTGCAAAATGCATTTTTCCACGTCTCCATCAGGCCGTCTCAAGGGAAGTATATTAATTTTGCCACGGTCAAGACCATTTTCAGTACAAGGCTTCTCCATTGTAAGAGGTTTCCACAAAGGTTGTCTGCAGTCACTTAAGATGACAGGAAGTAGCTAGGTATTCTTGTCTGGAGACTTAGCTTGTACAGGATGTTTCTCTAGTTAAAATATCCAGTGGCCTTAGCATCTTGAGTCTGTTGGATAGTCAGAGTAAATTTATATAAGACTTTTGTAATTCAGCTTTTAGGAACTTCCCTGGACAACTCCTCTCTCTGCCACATGTTTCTGTTGCAGGCCGTTCATTTCACTTCTGTTGATGTTAGCTGAATGGTAATTTCTTATTCTGTGCCATGGCTTTGGACAATATTCATCCAGTATCCGTCAGTGAGTGGACTGATGATAATACTGCAATGTGTTCTCCATTGTTCTCCTGGATAATGTACACAAGATATATTTTTCCATTTATCTTCTCCATTTGCATTGATGTCTGTCTAGGCATTAACCTTAATTCTCAAGCTCTTAAGACTGTTTAAGAAAGTGCTATCAGAGTCTCTGAGAAATGTATATTAGGTCTTTGGCTGAGATATTCAAAACCATTACACGCAGGTAATGTCAAATAATGCTGCTATCTTTATATCAGCAGACAATGTAATGAGAGAGATCCTCCTAGAAAGTAGTTGATCTGATCTGGTTCATTAAGCTTTGAATTCATCTCTCCATGATGTACCTACCCCAGGTTCAGAACAGTAACAGTACAAAGTAGGTCAGTTTATGAATAATATGAGGGTGTGGGACAATATCCTCAGAGCTGTATTTTAAAATGGGAAAATTCCTGAGGTCAACCTGACATTGCTAGTTCCTTCTGCTCCAGAATTTTGGGGAATACGTTTTTCTTTGCCTGATGAGGGAGTTTGGTTAGTGCTTTCGTCTGGACTCATTTTCTGCCCAGAATCATCTGTGAGGTAAGACAAGATGCAGCAATAATAAATCTGTTGGACAAGGCAGTTATTCCAGGTTCTTACGAAGAGCACCAGAATGCTATATTTATTTCCCTATTTTCTTCAATCCAGTGTATGGGTTTCACTCAGCTTCTTGCATGGATACTGCATGGTTCCTGGGATGAGCACACATGCACTAGTCTTTAGTAAGAAATATCCTACCTGTAATAGGAAAGATGATGCAAGATGTACCTACGTGCCTGAGCAGACCCCTTTTCAAACCACTGTACATGCTGAAGCAGGTATTCAGCTATGTCAGGAGTCAGAAATCAGCTCAGGTTTCATCTGCATCATCTTTGCCCTTCACAAATACATAATACCTTAGTAAGATGGGAATCTTACCAATTTACACTTTCTGAAGGGTTTTATTTGTGATGCAGTGTTTGGAGACTGTCTCAACATAATGAAAGATACCTGTAATTCAGTTAAGCATGTTCCGATTAAGACTCTTAAATTTTCATGCCACCAATATTAACCTTAAAATTATATAGACATCTCTCTCAGTCCACACAGTATAAACGCTATAGAAAGCATATTTTAGTGCTAGAAGCAATTCTGTTAGTGACAGTCCTGCTCGAAACCAAGACCTTTTTCCTCCAAGCTCTGTCTACAGCATGTTCACATACATATTTCACACAGATACAATTCATCAGTACTTTATATTGAACCTGTGCAAACTGTATACCCATGCTATTAATTTAAGTGCATTTTTTCAGACTCTCTGAAAGCATTTGAGAGAGATGATTTGGGGAATGTTCTGGCATGTTGAAAGCGAGCATACAGTTGTGTGACTCAGTTATCTGTTAACTTTATATTTCATTGTTTGTACCGGTAGCTAAAATACTTGGGTACATATTTTGTAGACCGGTACATATTTGTTTGGAGAATAAACGCAAAATTGCAGCTTCCTTTGTTTCTTTAAGTGAGAGGAGATGGCATGGTTCAAGTACTGATAAGATCATGAAGCTTGCTTTCATAGTTTATAAAACAAATTCTGGCCATCTGAGGATCAACAAAAACCTGTTTAAATTGGTCTCCTTGTATTTTGAAATTTGAGTGTGAAGTATATTTTTTCAGGACAAGATTCAAAATTATTAATACTTGATTGTGGTAAAGGTTTATATAAAATAATTTGAAAGTCTCCATGGATATAGGGAGAGATTCTTCTGTTGTTCCCAGAAGACTATGAAAAAAATTGGTAGTGGAGAATCATGTTACTACTGTTCATGTTGTTTTTCCATTTAAATAAAGACAAAGGGAGGTACTCAGATTAGCATCATTTTGAGAGTCATGCAAGATCCTTTTGTTTAATACTGGTATTCTACCAGTCATTCACTGACTTACAGCAGGAATTGAGGTGGCTCCTGCCCATTCATTAGTACTGTTTTTGGTGTGGCATGTAGGTTCCAGGTCACACATTGCAAGAAGGGACCCTGTGGCTGTACAGCCTCCCAGTCCAGATCATAACTGCATCAGTAAATGCATCCTCACTTGATTAGATGCTGCAAAGACATAGCAGAAAGATCTTGCAGTTCATAATGCAGATAACACTTTATTTGTATTTAATACTGTCTTGTTTACCCATGACAAGTTCATACTTAGTCTTCCTAATTTTTTTCATGTTTGAGGGCAAAACTTTAATCTGCTTATTTGGGAGCAATGTGAGTTGGTAGATGCCTATTTGGAGTTGGGCTTTTTTGGTAGCCCAGTGGGAAATTCTTCAAAAGATGCTGTTCGACATGGACATCTTTAAAAATCGGTTATTTTTCAGAAACGTTTCATTAAACATTGCAACTAGATAGTTCACTGAAGAAATTTATCCATAGAATTTTGTCAAGTGGACATTAAAGACCATCTGCATTTTTCACTGAGTATGTTACAAAGCATACTTTCTTATCATTGGCGTGTTAAAAAGTCTATTTGAATTGCAGTTTTAGCTTTGTTCAAATATTGCTGTAGGTTTTTTACAGAAAAATTTTAAAAGCTGGATAGTATTAAATCTTCTTAATAAGCAAGGCCCTCTTCCACTTAATTTGTGCTTTTGTTGTGGCTAACAAATAATTTGGTGTATAGGTTTTTCTGTACACCATTGATAGAATATATAAGCTTGTCATCCTAGTGTGCTGGAAATGCTACACTCACATCAAGTGTTCCTTTCTGGTTTTGTATGTCCTCACCTGCTCCTCACTGTAAATCACTGAGATGTCAAGAGCAGTGATTAATTAAGCTGCACGTGCAAGTGCTTTTTTTTCACCTGTCAAGTGGGAAGAAAACTTACTATAGTGAATTGTGTGATGCTGCTTAATTCATCTCTTTTTATTCCATGCTCTGAGGTTTGCAGAAATATTTTACAGTCTGATTTTCATTAATGTTTTTGTATCTAGAATGTGTCATGGTTTGGGAATTGTAAATATCCTAAGTCATACTAAAGGAAGGACCGTATTGTAGGTTTGGTGCATAAATACTCATGGCCTTGAGGTTGCATGTGTTTTTATCTAATGCTAGTCAAAACTGTACTAATTAGACTTTCAACTGGATTATTATTTAAATAAACCAATTAATACTACATAGCTACCGATCAATTTCTTATTTATGTGTATATGTTGTAATATATATATATAATTTTATTGGAATTTGAAAAGCTTAGATGTTTTTCACACTCTTTTGGGCAAACAATGAAATTAAATTGTCTAGTGATCTTAATCTGTTATTAAAAGGTCCTGGAAAGGAAGATTACAAGGTAGATTCAGGTTTTGAATCAGTTTTGCCATTGGTTTAGCAGCGGGTGGGCAGGCAGATGCCTGCTCAGAGTAGAACCTATTGCCATTTTTCACCATTGATAGAGTAGCCTTTCAGAGTCAATGAGCTCTGTCAATGTGAGCTTGTCAAGGCTACAACTTCATAGACCTGAGAGGCGGTTTGAGAGGTCAGCCCTTTTCAGGTTTGCTGTGATGCAAATGAACTTTAATGCTTAAACAACTATTGGAATTTTTATGTCTGCTCCTTGTTCTTTTTTCTTCACAAAGTCATTGACGAGACATTCAGTGCTTTTTAAATTGGAAGTTGCATTGTGCTAAAGACCTAGTACAGATTTACGGAGGGCTGAAAGCAGTTAGATCATGTTCTTTTCATGGTGCGATTAGAATCAAATCGATTTCCCTACAGCCTTCAGCATTCAGATGGCAATTTTAACAAAGCTTGGGGGCTAGACAAGGGACAAAACGACTGAACTGAATGTTAATTACACTCTGCAGCCTTATTTTCTTTTGATTTGGAGCTGACTGGCAACTAAATTAACAAAAGTGTGACCATAACTGCTGCCCTATTTTCATTTAAAAGGAGAGCAGACTCTAAAAGGCTATCTTTACAAAGAAACGAGTGAGGTCTACTGATTATTGTTAAAGGGCACTGTCTTTAAAAACATAATAATAATAATAACCCCCAAAATGCTCGATTCCAAAAACTGATGCGATAAATTCATCATTGGCACGTCTCGTTCCACCCTCTGATTTCTTGACTTATGCTTTTTAAAATACAATGTAATAAAAATTCAATGTAATGATTACTCACAGATAGCAATGATCTAATTTTTAGTCATGTGACCTCAGTTCATCCTTAAGACATCTTTCAACACAGCCACTTCAATATTAAGCTAGAGAGTAACTGACATTTCAAAACCAAAATATTAATATTTGATGGGACAGTAATAATATGCTGTCTAATTTTTATTTTGTTCAGACATTCTTGTTTGTCATAACAGCATTTATTTTGACTTGTTAAGGTTCACTTACAGTACTTGTATTTTGTAGTAATAACAGCGAGGTGCTTTCTCATCCCTTCCCCTCACCCCTCTATGCCTTGTAAGGAAGCTGCAGCTGCAGTAAGTTGTATTTGATCCTTGTCATTGCTCTGTCCTTTTGCACCTGCAGCTCTGTTGGTCTCATCTTAACACCTGGCACCATGAATTATCCTCTTTTTATTCATAGTCAGTAGCAAATCCCATTTAGAGCTAAGCAGTATATATTCTGGCAGTCAAATGACCATAAATGTCAGAATATATTTCTCAAATGTAAATATAAATGAATAATTATACTGAAAATGCTCTGAGACTTTACAGCAAAGAATGTCCTTCTTTAATACTAACATGCATAGCCTTAAAAGGCCTTGAAGGAAAGATTTCAGAATTCTGTATCTGAAGTGTCTGGTCTGGCAAACATAAGCAGTTAAAACTTTAGAGCTTTAGAATCCTAAATATTAGTTTTTTCTCCTATATAAATCATATATATTTTAATATTCATTTGTACAAATTACTATAACTTTCTGCACTTGGATTTCCCTTTCTAAAATCTGGATATAAACATAACAAAAATTTTTTTTGTTTGCTCAAATAGAGTATTATACATTTGTACTTGACCTACAGCATTGCAAAATGCAACTGTTTGCAACATTTGTCAGTTCAAACACCAACCTTTTAAGAAGCAGTGTATTCAGACCACTGATATTAGGGAGTAGCATTCCTACATTTATACTTAGATCACTTGAAAAGTGCTGTAAGAGGTTTTAAAGCTGTAACTGCTACAAAAGAAGAAAAGCATATTTTTGTGCAGTTTTTTTCAAAAGTGGTTATATTTTTTTCCACACAGTTTGAAGATAGCTATTTGCGTGTCATAAAGGGTTGTTTCTGTTCTAGTTACTATTTAATGCCAGAGAAGTTTTGATAGTACCAGAGACCACCCTGTACTCAGTCACTGTCCTGTACCTCTCCCCTTTTCACACAAAAGCAGCTGCAAAACAAAGTTTTTCTAAAACCAGTCAAGAGTAAAATTCTTTCTCATTTGTCTTCCAGACACGAAGATCGATTGAGAAGTTATTAGAATGGGAAAACAATAGGTTATACCACAAGGTGAGTGCCGCAGGGAGCAGCTTCGTACTGTTGGAGTTTGAATTGCACAGTATGGAAACAGATGCTTTTGTTGAACGAAAAATATGAAAGGTGGACAAATGGGCTAGTCTGTGTGCTGCAATAAAATACAGCTCATTTTTCTTCTTTTTCTTTCCTCCTTGTCTAGCTGTGCTTGCATTGGAGACTAAGCAAAAGGAAATGTGAAACGAATAACATGATGGAATATGTAAGTTAAAGGGCTGTTTTGTGAGTTTCTCTATTAAATGATCATTTATTTTGCTTCTGATCTTATTCTTTTCATGATTATTAATCAGTAAAGGTGTCAGGAGCTTAATCGCCTGAGTGCAAGGATTTTCTACGGTTCACAGATGCATGGTTTCATGTGCAGGACTGATTTATAAAGTTATGAATGACTTGAAAACAAGGCTTCACTGTGTTCTGAAAAATAATAAATTAATTGCCAAGATAAAATAGCTTGAACATGTGTTGATGGAGTGTGAAATTTTAGATGCTGTATAAAGAATAACCACAACTTTGGTTACGCAGCAAGTCAGATATGGCTGTTTTATATAATGCTAATCAAGTCTAAAAGTATGGAAGAAGACCTTTCAACTAAGCTGTTGGAGCTTAAGAAACCTTTAGCCTTTTTAGATTTTAGCTGCCCCTTACCTCAACTGTCTAGAAAGTATCTTTATTTCTAGCTGGTGTCACTAAAATATTTTTTAAGTCAGTCTCTGAAATAAATTAAAACTCCAATCTTTAGCTGAGATTTCATAAACCTTTCTTAGAAATACACAGTGAGAAGTTGCATGCAGTTTCAAATGAGTAATATCCAATGTGGGTTTTCAGTTTGTTTAGCTGGCTGCCTTCTTCCTCTTCTTTGTTGCTGTTTATGTTTCCATTTTCAAAATCTCTTGGAGGTAAGCAAAGGGTACTAAATAGAAGGAAATTAAGCTGCTAAAGTGTAAGGCACAGTAGAATATGCAGAATTTCTTTAAAAGTCTAAGAAGTGGAAACAGGAAGGAGTTAACTTTTACAAAACAAAGACTAACCCTTGAGAAATATCTACTATATTACTTCTAACTTATCTGTAGTCTTTCATTATATGATATTATGTCTGTTCTTTGAAACAATTAAGCTATCATAGCATATAAAAATTAAGAGTGATATTTAATCCAATGATATTTCCATTTAGGTTGGAAATTATCTTAAAATCATCTTTTCCTGTGTTAGCCTTTCCCTTTTTTTTCCTGTTTCTGTACTAGGTCTTATTTCTAGCCTGAAACATAAGGGATTTTTAAAATGCCCTTTTCACAGACTAGCTCTATTCAGTTCACTGAATAAGTAGACTTTTTGTATCATTATCTGTTCTATAAACAAGTTAATATAGATGTATAATATATCATATAGAAAGAATAAAGCAAATTTCTGTATGTTGATTTGAGCTTGACCTAAATGAAAATGTGTTTTTCTCTCACCAAAAATGTCTGTTTTTCCAGAGAACTTTGTTGCATCAAATCTTTTGCAGATTAAATTGAAGCGAAACATAAAGTGCTAGTTTTCAAAAACAATATGGAGTATGGCCCAGCAACATTTAAGAATAAACATTCATTACTTTTAAATAAGATTTAAAATCAGTTGAACTGTTTACATTAATATGGAGGTGTTGTCACATAGTTTTACAGGATCAAGACTTAAAATTTCTTTAATATTTGATTTGTAAAATATCTAATAAGTAATCCCTGACTATTTAATTTAATGAACTAACTTTTACAAAACTTTTCTGCACCATTTTCAGCTAATTTGCTAGTCTCTTTAAAACTGCCTTTAATTTGTATTCATGGTTTAGTTTAATAAAAGCTCTTACCCTCAAGTTTTTTCAAAATGAGTGCTTTAAATTAAGCTCTTGTACCCAAAACTTGGTGCTCTGTTCACTTGAAGTTCTATATCCACTGTTGTAGATGCTAAACTGTATACGAGATATTCTGACTCATTTGGCGTAAACACAGACTTCCAGTTTTACGTCTTCCTCCCTTTTTGAAACCTGGCCTGTGTACCAGACGCACTGATAGCATATGATGATCATGTCAGCAGCCAATAGAGCGCGAGGAATTTGCAGCACTTCTGAAAATCAAGGCACTTTTGAATATGTCTAAAAATACAGACTTAAAAGCTTGATTTTGAGGTTCATTATTTCAAAGTGTTGGCTTCAGAGATCAAATCATAGCTTTTTTTTTCTCTTTTCATGCTCAATATGCTATCAGAGATAAAAATATTTATGCTGTAAGCTGCTAAGTTGTTTTCTTCTGTCACCTTAATCTACCTGCTAAAATACACGAGTTGCTTTGTTTTCTGTATTGTGGTCAGTAATCTATATGTAATAGGTTTTAACTTATGAAACATTTTACATTCAAAAACTTTTAGAAATTTTGTTTTAACTTCTTGGAAAGGCAAACTCCCTTTATAAGTACATAAAATTCTTAGTTATATTTTCAGATGCATTTCTTTTTGATGAATATGTTCGTGTTGCTATATTGGTAATTCCGTGACACACTCTCTCTGAAGAGAGAAAGTAAAAATGAATGTTTTCATTAAGCTACCTATTAAAACACAAAGCAGGACTTAGGTTGTATTCTTATGTTGTATACTTAGGTTATATTCTTCGCTTTGTCCTACAATGTGTAGATAGCTTACAAAATCAGGGTTTAAATTAGAATCAGGACCTGAAGAATAATCGTACAGAAGTATTAGTCAAGTATCTTGTTAACTACTTGCCAGTCTTTCTGATACAAGAACTTTGCAGTAGTTAAGATATACCTTTCTATAGAAGTTTTGAACTATAAACATGATTTAGAATCCTAAATTAAGTTTAAAAAAAAAAATGTAGAGGGAATTGCATGGTGTGTTTGAAAATTAACTTCAAATATGTTCTGCCTTCTGTTTTTTTTAAATGAATATTTGTCTCTTTTGTAAGTTTTCCTTAATAAAATAAGTGAACTTTGCTAAAGACTATTTAGCTAGTAGCTTATTTCAATTTGTCTAAATATGTTAGGCATCCCTAGGCAAACTCCTCTTTCCATTTGATTCTTTAAGAATTTTGTTTTCTGCCCAAAGTTAAGCTCTATCTAACATGATTTTCTAATCATCTCCTACCTAAGGAAAGTACTGTGATCCCTGGTTGTCCTCCATTTCTATTCTGCAATTTGATGTACTTCCAAAAAGACAAAATAAAAAAAGTGAAAATGCAAATTATCATTGTGATAGACTTCAGATAATAGGATTTCTGCCATTTTCCATTTAATATATATTTGTTTTCTTTTTATACAGGTCATCCTTATAGAATTTTTACCAAAGACACCGATTTTTCGACCAGATTAGCATTTGCTTTATTTATAGAGACTTATCCAAGTATGTTGTCTTTCCAATGGTGCCTTGCTTGGTGCTCTCCTGGTGGTGACATAGCGTTGGTTCTACAGAATCTTGTGGTGTTTTCATTCTTTTTTGTTTGTTTATTTGGTTTTGTTTTTCTTTTTTTAATAAGAGCATGTCCTAAGTGCGTTTGGTCAAACTTTGCAAAAGTCATTTCATGCAAATGTTAACTACTACTTAAGTTATTACTTTTACTTCTTCTGTTTGTTAATGTATCTTGAGTTTCAAGAGTCTTTTATATGTGTGCACGCGTGTGTGTACATATATATATATATTACTATAAATACACAGCTGAAAATGGTCTACAAGTGAGCAGGTATTTTTTTACCCCCAAATGACACAACTGATTGACTGTACATTGTGTAAGTCCTTTTACTTATTGATTTATGTTTTGAAGTAACTTCTACAATCTACCTAAATTTTTGTCAGTGACTTGTCAGCTGTAAATATTTTTATTTCTTTTTGGGATATTGGCTAGCCTTTTCCATCAGGAGGGTGAGAAAAAGTTCTTTTTGAAACTGCTTTTTGGAACCCAAATGTCATTGCATCAGTAGAAATCTCTGTACTTTTCATGAAGAAATCCTCTCAGCTGGTTCTGAAAAAGTTCTAACTTAAAGGTAAATAAATGGAAAATAGAATTATTTTACTCAGACTAGAAGAATCAGAGAGAATTGCATGCATCTGCTAGTAGAGCTCAGGATCACGAAAATATATTAGTATTGCAGATTGTAATGTAGCTATTTTAATTCAGGCTAATGCCATGTGTCAGCTTTATTCTTACCGTTTACCAGATCCTGAACACAGGGGTGCAGAAGTATTTGTTTCAGTAAATTTATTGTCCAAGAGGATCTTTCAATTTTTTTTTTTAAGCCACATAAGCAGAAAAAAGTTATTAAGGGAAATCTTGAACAATTCAGTTCCAGATGCAAATGGAGGTGCCATGTATCAAAAGTAATCAAAGCAGGGTACACTGGACAACAGTGTAAATTTGAACGTGTTAGATAAATATTTATTGCACCCTTGCTTCTGCTCATTTTGGTTTACAAAGCTTATTTTCTGCACAAGTATAAAGATTTTTTTAACTGGATATATGATATATACTTGGGTCAGGCCAGTTGTATATTATTTCTTCTACTTATATCTTAGTTGTACAAATCTTCACACATTATAGTTTCTTTAATTGCTACTCAATCGTATTTTTAAGTTTGCTTTATGTCTCTGAAATTACTGTACATGAACATTAGTGTAAGCTATGAATATGTTCCTTATACAGTTGTGATAGCAAGCAATAATGTGAATATATGAAAAACAGATGCTCTGCTTAATATTTGTATGAATGAAAGTTGATACCACTACAAGAATAACCTTCCCCTTTTTAATCTTTTAAATACAAGTTTTATTTCAAGGTAATATATTACAGGTACCTTGATGCTGTGAACTATTTTTCTATGTCTTCATATTTATTCTCTGTAAAATCTTCTATAGTGAGTATCATATTCCTAAATGTTTGATAGTAGGAGCAGTCTAGAAAGTTTTAAGTTTCCTTAATCTAAGCCCTCTGTATCTGTTCCCCAAAATCATTCTTTGCTCAGCTTTTGTCTGTGGGTTCCTGATGTTTACTTTAAAAATAGCTCAGTTATGCTTTTTGTACAAGCCTACAAGTGTGCTTCTTTGCTTGACTGAATATGTTTTTTTAATTAACCAGTATCAGTTTTGGATTCAGTCTTCTGGGTCCCACAACAGTTTCTTCCCCAGAATAACTGGTTATAATTTTTTTTATCAATTTCAGCCTCCTCTTTAGTACCAATTTGTGTCTGCAGCTTTCCTTCTTTCTCCCAGAAGTGTTGGTTATAATCTTTGGTCAATTTCAGCCTGTGAAGTGGGCCAGAAGCCTAAATTTGATGGCAGCTGAGGTCATGCAGGTTGGAGGCACAGGGGAGAGGTTGAAAATGAACAGAAATAATAACTGGTAATAATGTTGGTGACCAGAAATAAATGTTGATTTCTTTAAGTGCCAGTTTTCAATAAAATAAGTATTGAATCATACTAAGCCTAGATTTTATTATCAAAATTCACAGTTGAATATATAGATAGCTGTTTCATGAATGCATTTTTCCACTGATAGTTCATTACTGTGGAGGGATAACTCAGATACGGCTTCTAATATGCGCATAGCAGCACTGAGTGAGTTTAGCATGAGCTAATCACCTCAGTTTATTAGCCAAGCTTTTCATGCTAAGTTTTGTGGCACCATAACTTCCTTGCCAGCAGTACTCAAACCTGCCTACTTTAAAGCTAATCTGAGTGCGACATCTGTGCTGAACCAGAGTGGTGGATAGAGTGTAGCTTAAAGATTTACAGAGAGTATTTCTTTAGTGAAACTTCCACATAAGTAATAGTGCTGTTTAAGATCTTGCCTACTTTAGGTGCATCTACTGTCATCTACTTGATTTAGCAGGCATTTTAGTATTTAACTATAACTTACTCTCTAAGAATTCTATTATAGGTGGCCAAAGTAGAGCTTTGAGCAAATAAAATGTTAAATCCCTTAGTAAGGAGGCCAGTCTAATTGCCTCTTAAAGCATTTCTGATCTTTTACTGCAACAGAAAACAGTGTCTCTGACTTAAAATAGTATCAGGAAACTTGGGAAACTGGCTTTATATATAGATGAATTTTGCTCTCCAAAAATGTTACTCTCCTGATGAGGTAGTACACTCATGTAGTATGAATGTTATAAAACATTTTTACACAACAGTTTTCAACTTACAATTAAAAAGATCGAAACTGAACATGTTAAAACCTTAACAAATCATCTATTCAATACTTGTGACAGCCAGCGGGATTTTTCTTTGATGTTGTTTCAGAAATGTCTAAATCTAGTTATTTTATGTACTAGTAAGAAGACGTGTCTTAACTTTTTTTTTTTGTCCAGTTGACGAAGTATAAAGTTGCAATAGTTCAAGCAGGCCAGAAGCTATATTAGGACTTCCAGGAGACAGACTATTCTTTGCTAATTACATTGAACTAATCCGTTCAGCTTCTCAGCAATTCCTGCAAATAATGTTATCTGTTCCCAGTTTTCTTGAATAGTGAAAGTTAGATACCCACTTGATATTCATCATTTCTGATCAACAAATGTCTGATTATGTGTGTTTCCCCTTGATCCAGAAGAACTAATGGTAAAACATCAGTAATGCTCTGAGAAAGCTAATTATTGTTTGTAGATACAGTGGCCTTTGATCAGTCAGTCAGGATTTGTTTCTTACTGTAATATAAGCAAAGAAAATTATTTTTAATCTTTTAGTGATAAGTAGAAATAAGTCCTGAGAGAGAAAGGCTTTCTGTCTGACTGTACATGAAAAATCCTGTAGAGTTTATCTGTTGTTGAATAGCTATGATTTGATGTTTACACTGTGATTAGCAAATTTCACCAGAGATGAAAATGTTTATGGAGATAGGTTACATGAAATCAGTAAAAGTTTTGTAACAGCTTGGTAAGAGTCATTTTAATAAACTATATATAAAAGCAAAACCAAAAATGTCCATGGCAAATCCAAAACTTCCCATACTCAAACCATGTACAGTAAATTCTAAGAACTTTTTACAGTAGTTGGGTTGTAAATTATCATCTGTAAATATAATTTAACAAATTGATTTATTTTTTTTATAAATCTCAAGACCACGATGTTTATTTGTAATACTCCAACTCTGAGGTATATGTTTAGGTAAGAGTCTGTTTTCATTTTTCTGAAAGTCATTCTTTAGCCCTCAGAGTTATAGGGGAGAGTTTTAAAATGCAATCAGTAACTTCTCAGAAACCAAAAGGCAAAGAAAAAGAACCTTTATTTATTCCCCCCTTTCCCCCTAAAGTCTTAATTTTAAATCTCTCCTCCTGTTTTGGGAGCCCTAGCTTATGGCTTTTGAGCAGCTGGCAGTAACGCAAATTGTTCACCAAAAAACCCCATTTAAATTCTGAACAATTTAAAGAGATCACTTTAATTGAAGAGGAAAAAGACTTTTTAAGCAAAGAAAATCCCTGTTTCTTTTAAGTTCTCCAAGCCCTGCTATTGAGTAATTAAGAGAAGGATCATGATGACCCTACATTAGGTCAAAATCCAGATGATTTTATGTAAAGGAAACACTCAATTAGAGAGGTCTCAGAGTCCCAAATGTCTTGGACTCACAGTAGCAACTTATTAAAAATAAGTGATGCTGGCTAGTTTTGGGTTTGTGACTAAAATCATTTATGCTGTTTATCAGCAACCTTGCTTATGCAAAGAAAGCATTTTAAAAATAAGATCTATATTCACTTCCACTACTTTGCTGTAATTTCTATGATTCTTCTCCCTAAAGCCACATTGCATTTCCATCCCTAACAGCTAAATGTATGATGGTTACAATGTCTTTAATAGCCATATGTTAGGTAGAAGTATTAACTTCTCAGGGGCTAATAGGAAATATGAAAATGGAGTTAATGAGCTGAATGCCTATCTGCATGAAGGTTTATTTTGCAGACTGCATCCTAGAAAGCTTCTGATTGTAATATGCATGACCATTTTGAATGTTATCAGTATACAACTATGAGAGCTCCCTTCACCCTGTATTATTAAGCTGCTGGACATAAAAATATATTTTAGAATGGGTTAGGAAGGATAAATGAATTCTTGCTGATTTGGATAGTGAGAATGAGTATTTCTACTGGTGCTTCCTTCTTCATTCCTGTGTTTGTTCTTTGTATAAAGTTCTCTCTGCAGCCAGGATGAATGAGGAGATTCTGGTAATGAGAAAACAGTATCATTCTTCTTGCTAGGGAAGTAGAAATGTTTCAAGGGGAGAAGTACTCCAGAAGCAAACACTTTTGCTGCTGAAAAGCTCATGCATTTGTTCTCCATTAGCTATAGATAGCCGTTCAGGTTAATTTGTTTGGAACAATGTTTTGAAGTTTATCAATTTTTTAACATCATCATATTGCATACTGAAGTTTCAGTCAGAATGGGGTGAATTAGAAACATTTTTTGAACATTTTTAAAAAAGGAATTCTTTCATGAAGCTTTGTACATTGACACTTCTGTGCTAATGTGTGTATCTCCACCACGTGACATCTGGATAATACATATTTTATGAACTAAATGTTATTGTTTTTGTGGAAGAGGTCCTTTTCAGAATTCTTCTGCTTCATTGAGATCATTAATATTTCATTAAGATTTATTTTCTTGAAAAAGAATCACAAATGCTTGACTCCTGGGAATACAACAGACCATTAGGAAAGATAGTGAGGCAAAGGATGAAGCATAGGAAGTAGGAGAAGCAACATCCAAAAGATTGAACTTGGGGATTAGGTTGAAAA
This sequence comes from Apteryx mantelli, assembly GCF_036417845.1. Classification (NCBI taxonomy): domain Eukaryota; kingdom Metazoa; phylum Chordata; class Aves; order Apterygiformes; family Apterygidae; genus Apteryx; species Apteryx mantelli. The sequence continues at coordinate 57,020,065 of NC_089982.1, forward strand.
TTTTGAGTATGATGCAAAATAATTTTGAACTGTATGAAATGGTATTGAATGATGAAATTTAAGTAAAGGCTTGCAATCCATTTCAGTAATTACGTAGACTTAATTCCTGATACATTTTTGATTCTAACAAGTGTCATTAATTTCTTTTGGTAGTGCCCTAATTGATAGACAGTTCTGCAATTATGCAGATTTCGAGGTAAGCTTCCCTCTTAACTGAGCATCTTTTAGTTTAAAATATCCAGACCAAAAAGGAATCGCTGATGGGAGCTGCACAGCGAGTACAGAACAGTCTTTTTCTACGCTGGAGCCTGTAATGCATAGCTAATTGTTTCCAAAGAAAATTCTTGATTTGTCCAGACAGCTCCTGTCATGTGACAATATATCTAATACCCAGGAATAGGATTCAGTTAGGATAACAAGTTCAGGTAAGTTAAGTAGATTTTTGTAGTTAGCTGTAACTTTTATGGAGAAGGGAACTGTTGAAAAATGCCCTCCTTTGGAGGGCAGATACTTGTTCTTTATGATGTTTATTGAAGCTTTTTCTTTTTTCTCATTTGTAACTCCATCGCTAAAAGTTACTTTGTCTCATATCAAAACTAGACTTGGTAATTAGCTAAAGATTTTTTTTCTGTTACAGTACTTTAGATTTTGAGTCCATTTTCTAAAACATGTTCAGAAATTAAAAAAAAAAAAAAAAAAAAAACAGATGTCCTGATGCAATATAGCTAATATTTTAAGTGTCTCTGTTTTAACTGATTTCATTGTATCAATAGAAAAAAATCTCATTCAAACTCTAAATGTTGATCTCTGATCTTCTGTGCTTGCAACAGGCTTTCTAACTTGTTAGGTTATTCAGTGTACATATTTGTTAATAATGCCAGTGAGCAGTTTGGTTCAGTAAAAGTGCAAGGAACGCAGAGTAGTTAATGCTTTGAAAAATGTAATTTAATTCTTTTTTCCATAAAAGATTGAGTATGGCAATGAGAATACAAAATTAATTCCAAACATAAACTCAAAAAAGGATGGAAAACTACCAGTGCCTAAATGCTGTGTGCTAAATTAGCCCTATGTAATTTATGTTGCTTTAAAAGAATTTGCAAAGAATTGCATTGGACTGTGTATGTTTAGGAAAAGCCTGTCAAAAATATAAAGTAGTAACCAAAAAGAAGTCACTGAAGGCATGTTATCTTTCAAGTAAGCAAACTTTAAAAATAATATTCTGGACTATGCTAAAAATCCATTTGAAGCAGAAAATACATAAGCAATAATTTACCCTAGAACTGGATGTTTTAGGAAGCTGCTATTTATATGTAGAGACTCAGTGGTAGTTATGTTGATTGGGGATCTCCTCCAATAAAGCGTTTAGAAAGATGGGGTTGCTGTGATTTTCACTATTGTAACATTCCTCTTCAAATATTTTAAGTCTGGGTGAGAGATTGAAAGCTTAGAGGCCAGTACTATGTTCACAGGGCTTTGGGAGGAGAGGATAGGAAGAAAAGGACTTTTATTTTTAAGGCTGCACAATTGTAAATAATGCATATTTAAGAGTATTTAACCACATCTGCTAAATTACTGAAATCTATTGTTGAATTATAGAATATTATTTAATACATCAGCATTGTTTTTTTTCTGACCTGACCCAGAATTGGAATGCACTCCAATATAAAACTTTTTAAAAGCATTTCTTCAGTTGTGTGTATTACAAACTAATAAAATAATTGCAAACCTATCTACTAAGCCTTGCTGTTTTTCATCTGTATGACATGTTAAAAAAAAAAAAAAGTCGTCTCTCACTTCCAGTTAATGGTTTTAATCTGATTGGGGGGAGGGGGGAAGGAAAAATTGTTTTGGGGTGATTTGGGTGACTGTGAGACTACAGTTACCAAACTTAGAGTCATTGCTTGCGTGAGGTGTTTCACACTAGCTTTTCATTAAGTCTGCATTTGGAGTTCCTTAAGCTTTTCAAACCATGATGTTGGTAGGGTTTATTATATATATTGTTATGGTTAAATAATAATGTAGTTGTTGAGGTTGTTTCTATACTTTTTTTTACACCCTAGTGCTTTCAAACAATTAATACATACTTTACATCGAACTAATGTAGACACTCTTTACTCAAAAAGAAATCACTTCCATTTATGTAATTCAAGCATTTTTAAGACTGTCAGCTACGAAATACTGGTTAACTCAAACCTTAGGAACAAAAGTAATCCTACGCTCTCCAGTGCTCCAAGAAGCATGCTGATTTTAATCAACCAGCTTCTTTTTTGTGTGTGAAACATTTTACAACTCTTTGGTTACTCTAGTATAGAAATCAGACAGCCTCTTTATAGGGTGTTTATGTGTGTATAATATATTTGTGTGTGTGTATGTATATATATATATATATATGTGCACACGTATAGTGTGTGGGGGGGGAGGGGGGGAGGGTTCCCCAGAGGTACTGCGAAACATTCAGGGTGCTGTAATTTCAGCTTGCAAAGCGGTATGATACAATGTTGCTGAGCAGAAAAGCGCACGATAGATTTAATGTAGCCAATTGTGTACTTTTGAAAAAAAAGAGTAACTGTTCACTGTGAGTTAATTTTGGATTTTTTCAGCATCTCTCTTTTAGGCTTTGTGCTGCATTCTTCTAGACAAATGTGTATTCCATGTGGGCCACTGTTCTGCTAAATGCTCTCAGTTCTCCTTTTGCAATCAAGATTATGTTGCTAAGGAGATTTTGCTTTTATTGGTGCCATTGATTTGTGTTAATACGTTTTGAATACCTCTCGGTATTCTTCTGTAGACAAGGCCAAAAGAAAAACTTCCCTGAGTTTCCCGATTTACATTACAAATGGAGCGGTGGTGTAATGAAGCCGATATAAAGTGGGCAGTTGAAAGGGAACTAAAGAAGGGCACTCAAGTGAGAAATGAAGAAATGTGCCGAGAGCGGTCTGCGGGCCGCCTTTGGCCCAGCTGCAGGAGCTGGCTCAGGCCAGAGGCAGGGGCAGCGGGAAGAGCGTGCGCCTCCGTCCGCGGAGACCACCCACTTGCTGCGGCCCGGCTCTGCGGATTACCCCGCTGCTTCCGACGGGGCTGCGGGCAGGCGGGGGATGGCCACAAAGCCCGGGGGTGCCCCGGGCCCCCTCCCTGCCCTGCTGCCGGGGGTGCCCCGTGCTCCCCTCCTGCTGCCGGTGGTGTGGCAGCGCTGCCCATGCTCTCCCGACAGCAGCGCTGTCAGCTGCTGCAGGCGCAGAGCTGCCGGCAGCCTGCAGGAAACGTGGCAGGCCTGCTTTTGCCTTCCTCCAGGCCAAGCAGCCCCTTTCGACCAACTCATGGCAGCCAGCTATTTCTGAGGGGAAGAGGAAGGAGGCATTTCCCGCCTATCACACCCCTCGCTCCAGCCCTGTCCTGCAGCCAGAGGGACTCGGCCACAGCCTCCCGCGTGTCCTGGGGCAGGCAGGCCCAGCCTGCCCGGCCCCGCAGGGCCAGGAAGGCACCCCACAGAGCTAACCAGGTCTGGCAGGGCAGGGCAGAGGCTGGAAACCAGTCTGTGGAGCTGTAAAAACTTGGCCTCAGGCTCTCGGGACTGCTGTGGGGCCCCTGCGCCGCTCCTGGGGCTCACCAGCCACCTCCCCGTGCCCTCTGAGCAAGGCCCCTCGCTGCCACATCTCGCCTCCTCACAGCTCTCGGCCGGGGCTCAAATGAAGAGCGACTTGCTGTAACCATGTGCTGCTGCCACCAGGCTGTGGCGAGAGCTGGGCCCCAGCTGCTTCTGCTCCCCGGTGCCCTCAGCGAGAAGGTGGCGCGGCTGCCTAGGCACTGCCTAGTGCCTCGGAGGTCCACCCGCACTTTAAAGACCAGAAATATTGCACTTCGCAATCAAAGAAAGCCTGAAGCCATTTTACCTGCCTCTTCCCATCCCCCTGGGCCAGCTTCCCTCATGTTCCTTGTGGTCCCACCAAAGAAGAGCCCCAGCAGGACATCAGTCCTGCTGCCCTGATCTACACAGACAAGGATCTCCTTTAGCTGCTTTCCTCTTCTGCCTGACATGGATGTGCTTCTGAAGGACTCCAAGACCTGATTATATGAAAAGATTGTTTGGAGAAGATTCACGCCAAAAAAGCCAGAGTGTTCCCATCCTCCAGGATCTGCCATCACTGGGATCTTCAGCCTGCGATGATCTAAACTCCTACCTGCCACTTGACCTCGGGACAGCACAGGGAAGGCCTGGACCTCTCTGTACAAACAAGGTAAAGGGGTCTTTGCTGAGTGATGTCTGTATTTGTTAGAGCAACTTGGTGGTTGCACTGCAGACACACAGAGATACAGACTTCTGACCCTGGGCATGGACACTTTTACCAGGTTACAGAGAAAGCTTTTTTTTTCTTTTTTTTTTCTCCCCCCCCCCCCCCCCAGAATGACAAGCTGCTTCATCATTCCACTTTCTGAAGCATTGCTATCGTAATTAAGTAGCAGCATTCTCATGAGGTGTTCTTTCATGTTTTACAAACATCTTGAGTCTTCACACATCATTTTACAGTACCCCGGTTACAGAGAAAAGCACTGTGAACCCCACATCACTTGCTAGTGAGTGAGCAGAGAAAGAAAGTGTCTAGCTTCAGGCACTTAATTTGGTTTTCCCCTCACAAAGGGGAGGTGACCCATAGTCTCAATACAGCATCACTTCTGATCCAAAGGAGCAAATATATTTCCAAATAAAAAGGATTGCCTTATCTCTTGCATAAGGAATGGCAGGCTGCTTTATGTTATACACTGCTGGCCGTGAAAATGTCCCATTGCATTTATGTAAGCTCAGCTTGCTTTGATTTTTTTTTTTTAAATGTTGTTCTACATTGTTCGAGCCAGAGGTCTTCGTTCTTAGACTATTGATCTGTATATAGTATAAACTTTCCTTCTTATGCTCATGGTTTCTGCAGTGAGTAAGCCCCTGTCAGTAGGATGGGAATTTAGATTTGTTGTATAAATAGTAGTAGTATAAAAGCTCAGTGTCTATATTCATTCTATATATAACTTTTTGGAGGACTGAGACTATTAAGTGACTAATTTCTATTTGTGTGGCTTTGGAGATCCGGATCTTGGATACTCATAAAACAGAAAAAGGCAAAAGATAACTATTCTATTCAAATTCTGCCAATTTTAACAGCAGCTCTTACTCAAAATTTTGTGCTGTTCTGTATTAATTTCACAGTTCTAGAGGAAATCCTTTGTAGTGTTTCAAAAATCTGTGCCCAAATGCATTGTCTTTCATATGCTTCAGAGACCTACCTTTTCCAGCACACTATAAGCAGGCCTGTTTTTATATGTGATAATGGGTTTTGACGTTAATGAGGATAAGGCCCAGAATTCCTACTGTATTGTCTGCCATTGAGTATAGAGTAGAAATAAATTGAGAAGCAATGTTTTAAAATCCTCTTTCATGGAGGCATTTTGTTTAGCATTCAGAACACAACCACATTACATGATTAGGTGATTTTAATGAGTGTCCACTAATCACTTAAATGAAAGTTTGTGGAAAATCTAAAAAGATTATATTTGCAGAGGCAGTCTGTTTATATTGTTATACCTCAGCTAAGAGGATACTTGGCATGTATGGTGCATCTAAGAGAAAAATGTGGAAGGCCAAAGAAACCTTGAAGACATTTGGATCCAGCCCATTTTCCCTCTCCCCACAATGCAAGCACTGATGACTTAGTATTTTAATTAATGTCAACCCTTACCATCAGTGCTCATGGGAACAATCATTAAACCAACACAAAAACATTTTAAATGGTTGGCAACCTACCAGATACTGAGCTAAGCATTCCCATGGTAGAGCGGACGGTTTCATAGCCAGCTCTGCACTGGATTAAATGCATTCTCTAATAGTACTGGCTTGAAAGCCTATTATTTCCATGCTAAACAATGCAGTATGGTTTCAAAGTTTTTCTATTTTAAAACATTTTTATATTTACTTCCCAACACTAGTATCAATGTTATTTATGTGGATGTGGTTGAACTTTACTTTTTTTTGCTACTAAAACTTGTTTTTCTTTTTCCTTCTTTCCCCCCCTTTTTTGGTTTCCTTGCTACTAAACCAAAACCATATTCTCTTTCTCTCAGATAATTCACATGATCAGACACAGCCTAAACCAACAACAGATTTCCTATGTAGCTCTAAAAATTGCTGGCTGAGTGAATTTTAAAATTAGACAACATATATGTATTTTGGTTTCATATTATGTTACAATTTTGCCTGATAGGAACTTGGTTGCATCCCTAACTGTCTAGGAGGTACTCTGCTGTCCTCATCACTGCAATATTTGTGTGCCAAGTACACTAAGTAGTCTGATCTTTCTCATTCCTCGAAGGCCCTTTTCCCCCTCCCATCTTCTGTGTTTGCTGTTTGCTCAAATTGTTTAAACATGGAGCTCAATGACAGGCTATTAGTGCTGACTAGAGCCACACATAATGTGGCCACATGTTGTGTAAGCTTCACAACTTGTCTGCTAATTCGCCTCAGGCCTGACCTGAAATACCCTTGCTATTCTAGTTCTTAGCCCTTCCTGAGCAGAGACACACTCATGCTAACTTGTATGACACATTGATGAGGTCTTTGATTTGGAGCCACATCCTGCCTCCCTTTCTGCTAGCAATAGTGCCATGGCAGTCAGTGGATCTGCCTGATAAGGAGAAGAGGGCAGAGCCCACAGTGTTTTAAGGATGGGCATGAGGGTAGAGCTCTTCCCTCGCTCGGCGCTACTGCTCAGGAGTGAAAACCCACAATTGCAGTGGCTCATCTGTCAGACAGCAGGAGAGGCGCTGCTCTCCTCTGCCCAAGGCTGCATGAATCCTACTGACAGCTCCTTGGTTTCCATAGAAAGTCCACACAGGCACTAAGCTACAAGGAAGGAGGAAGGCAGGGGAAGCCGAGGTGAGCAAGTGGAGAACAGAGTGTTTGCTCTCCATTTCATTATTTTTCACCAGGATCTCTGATGCCACTGAGATGGATGTAGGTAGAAAAGAGTTTTGGTCAACTTTAGTGGGCAGAAAATGGGTGGCCCAGTTAGAAGAGAAGGATAAAGGCATAGGCAGTGAGGAGCTGAAGCTGAAAGAATTTACCCATAAGAAGAGATGAGACTGAGAATAGGGATCTGAGAGGTGGAAAGACAAAAAATCAATTCAGATGCATAACACTGGAGTGCAAAAAAGAAATTAGGTGAAGGAATGGATTTCAGGGGATAGGTTAGGAACAAGGGTACAGTATAGACTGAGCTATGGCCGTTCAGAGAACGGAAATGAATAGAAGAAACTTAGAAAGTCTGTGAAAGCCCTCCCCAAAAGTATATAAGCAGTGTTAATAAGACTATAAAACTGAGAACAGACTAGAAAGGGGAAAGGGGGAACAAGGAAATTTGGGGAGGATGGGATTCAGGAGAACATGGAAAAATAAAGTTTAATGGAGATCAGCAAATTATGAACACAGAAATACAAATAGCACAGAGAGAAGAAACAAAAAAAGGGGGGGGGGGAAATGCCAGAGACCAAGAGGGAATGGACTCAGAGGTGAAATGAGGAGAGGGGAGAGTTATGTGTATGAAAACCATAGAAAAAACAAAGAAACAAACATAAAGACAAGGGACTCAAAAAAGGGCGAACAAAGGAGCAGGAAGGTACATGTAATACATAATTTGCATACAGTCTCTTCAGGAATATCTTTAAATTTTCCAGAATGCAGACAGCTTTGGAAACAGAAAATCCATGATCACCAGTTATGCTTCAGTGCATCTGTCTTTTTTAGGAAATTACAGGAAGAACTCTTGCCTCGTTTTATTTTTCTTTCTGCATCCTGTCGCCCTGAGATGTTTCACATATCCAGTGTCTTGTCTTGTCTCAGAGATCAAGACCAATAACATGGTATTTTGCTCTGTTTTCAGATCCTTGTTAAGCATTTCCTCATCTATTAACTAAATTCCCCAACATGGGAAGATAGAATAGCTATGAGAAGAGGAGCTGTATTTTACCCTTATTAAACTGTTGCAAACTTCCTCCATTAAATTGTGCTTTTTTTCCTGAGGATGGAGTGTTTTCAAATGCACCATAATCATCTATATACTTCTAAAATTTTTTCCTTCAATCCAGTTTATGACCTGTATTAAAAATGCAGGCTGCAAAATCTTCAGTTAGTTGCTATAATGTCCAGAAAGTCTCTGGCAAAGTCATCATCTGTTTCATGAAGGTGAAATCTGCTGCAGACAGATGAATAGAGTTTCTCTAGCCGAGGCATATAATTAGACAAGCAGAATTTTCATGCAAATTCCTCCCCCAGGAATAACGAACAAATATACAGAGTGTAACGTGCTATGCCAGACCACTGGCTAAGGACAGATGTTCAAAGGATCTAAAAAAAATTGAGACCAGGCAGCTAAAAACAATTAAAGCTGATGTAACCAAACCTGTGACAAAAATCTTGTCTTGCCTTGTAATTCACGTATCCAGTGTGTGCTGTTCTAATATATACAGTAAATAGGTGTTCTTATTTATACAGTAAAACTTAAAAGTTCCAGTTAGGATAGTAATTCTGTTTTCCTACATGCTGTACAAATATGTGTGTTATAGATGAACCTTGTTTCAAAGAACTTGCAATGCAACTAGTTAAACAAGAAAGACAAACAGAAAAGAAAAACTGAATACAAGCAAATACCTTACTAGTTTCCTTAGAAATAATCATGCTTCTTCATAATTTTCCCCTTCTCATTTTCAACATGCCAAAGCTAGCCCTGTCTATCACTGCTAATATATACCAGTCGTCCTCTGTCACTCCCACAACAAGGAATTAGTTTTGGTAGTGGTGGTGGTGGTAGTGGTGGTTGTTGTTGTTGTTTTAATCAACAGTATTCTTCCTATTTCTTGTGTTTCCCTCCCCTGTCCCTGCTGCCACCTTCTAAGAAGCAATCATCCTTCTCAGGTCTGTTATGAATAAAGAGTAAAACCACCATAGCTAAAAAAAAGCTTCAAGGCAATTTGTTTTTCTTCCCAAAATACAGGGCACTTCACCCCTGAAAACTTTTGCTTCTTTCTAGCAGCATACAGACATCTCGCTTTTCCCCATTCAGGTTAGTTGAATGTCAAAATTGATTTTCAAAGATTCCTTTTCTTTCGCACTAGTATGCAGAGCACTGACTCAGCATTCCCATAACAATGCATTTGGAGCAGGCATTACTTTTGAAAATGTTGATTCAACTCTGTGAGAGACCATGGCAACAAAGATAGGATGAAGACCTTTGAAGAAATCATTGAATACTATTTAGAAGAAGGTGAATGCATAGGAAAACAGAGAGAAAGAGAGCAGGATTAATTTGCTTCATAGTGATGCTACCATTTTAAGGGGCAGTACAAATTCCTATAATAGATTTCACTCCTGGGCAAAGAATGCTACCGAAAAGCCTCAAATGAGTGCCACTTCCCATTGAGATAATGTCTAGGGTTGTAGCGAGGGTTTTTTTCTGTTTGTTTTGACAAGTAGATTCTTTTGTTTTATCTCTCTTAAACAGGAGAAGTTTTAAGGCTTAAAGATTTGAGCCCTCTGAGAAATCAAAACTTCAGTCTTTGAGATTGTGCTAAGTATATTTACTCAAGGTTTATGACAAATCCCACAGAAGTAAGGAGAATGCTTAATACAATTCAAATAGGCTGGAACTTACCATCTAAATAAGGACTAATCTACTGCCTGCCTGTGCTTCCCTAGGAAGAGACACCACCACTCTCAGTGTAAAACAAAAGAGGACTTTAGGGAAATAGAAAGTCTGAAAATCCTCGTAGTCTATTCATGGGTTATCTCCTTTTAACTGAAATTTCTAAAGTTATGCCCGCTCATGACAAATGCAGTTTTCAGGTTTTGAAAGTTTCATTCTTTTAAAAATTTTCAGTCTGTGCTAAGAAAATCCTGTAGTACTTTATCTTGCTCCGGCTATAAACGTGTAAGAATTTTGATCAAAGGAGACTATCTTAACAGCTGTCTTTCAATGCAATGTGCAGCTTTCTTGTCAGCTTCAACTCTTAAAGTTTGAAGAAAACAGAAGCCTTTGCAAGGTCTTTGCATGTTTGAGGTGCCAAAAACATTGAATATATTGCCTTTCCTTGGTGCTTTCTGGGATCTCAAAGTCATGGTCAGGTAATAAAAAAACCTTGCAGCAGGAACCCTTAATTTAGTTCAAAGGGATGAGAATGATTGCTTTTGTGGGTTTTTTTAGTATTCATAATCTGTCTTATCCAGCTGTCACCAGAAATAGAATTTTATTTTCTAGGACAGATATGGTCTGGGATTAGTTACAGGAGAAAAGGAGGGACTGTTGCTCTTTTTGCCAAAAGAGAGAAGAGGGCCTCCCCTCCTGTTACCTTTTCACAGCCGAGGAAATGAACACTCCCATTATGCCGGACAATGAGGAGCAGAAGTAGCAGGTGGTGACTGCTACTAATCAGGAAGTTAAGTAATAGCTGTACTTGAGCACTTTCTAAAGGCTTACTGTTTATGGGAAGATTTGTCCCCTATCTTGGCACCACTGGAGGGAACACAGAGAGAGAAAGATGAAAAGAAGCCTACGAGTTACAGATTTTCCCCAGCTCCATGCACACACACCCTGCCTATAGCCCTCCCTCCTTTTACTGCCCCAGACTGCTCAAATTACTCCAACAGGCAACTGGTAAACCCATAAGAATAGTGCTTTTACCTAAGCTAGTCCCTGTTCCTGCTTTCCCACATAGATAAAGGTCAGCTTTTGCCTAGACACAGAGGCATGCGCCCACCTGGTCTGATGCTTGGTTGACCGAAAGGACCATTGATTATTCTGGAGTACAGTTATAAATCGAAGTCCTCTACCTCTTACAACACTTCCTGGCAGGGAAGAAAATGAAAGCTGTTGTTGCCATTTTTAGATTGGGAATTTCTCACGTATTATGTTGACATACACCAGTGCAGAGGCCTAGGTTTGCTAAAGAGATGTTTCCATATGTCCCAAACCCTTCTTCATAAGATTCCTCAGTGGTACTTCCCCAACATAAAAAGGCCTGTCTCACTGATCACCAAATCTCATAGACTTTGCTTTTGAAAACAGGAATCCCATAGGTCACAGCTTGAGTTACACTGTATGAACCCTTAATTTTTCTGTCTCTTGCAGTTTGCTCTGATCTTGAGTCAACAAACAATATGTCACCCAGAAGACATACAGCTGCAAAAGTAGATCAAATTCCATATACAAATCCAAGCCTCAGAACTGCAGAAATACTTGTGAGCCTCATTAAACTCTAACATGTCACAGGTTTCCCTTGGGACTCAGTGGGGAATTAGGAGCCTGGGTGTTTTGTTGAGCCAGGACCCAGCAGGCTGCCCTATTAAATTCACTGCTTATTGTGCAGGACGGTAAGTGATAGAAGAGAAGCAAAGTGGTATAGCATTGCCCTACATCTTGCCAAAGACAGGCTAGCTTACACTTATTTTGTATACCTTCTTGAATTTATCCCCAGCTCAGAGCTGCCTCAATAGTGTTTTGTGATTTTTTTTTTTTTTTTGGTTTGTTTGGGAGTATCTTTTTAGACTGTGCTAGGTGGAGCTGACATTTTTGAATTCTTCAATCAATACAGAATATGCCAAGCCTTCATGTTATGAACTGCAGTTTCCCAGTCATACCTCTGGACTAATGTGCTTTATACAAATTAGGTATGACCCTTGGTCCTTGCTGTACTACCAGCATGCCCATCCTCTGGAAGCTATGGTATAAAACAATTTACTGAAGATCACAAAATCCTGAGCCCTCTAGATGTGCCACAACTGCTCCAGGATAAAATCTTCCTTTAAATACTGCTTGCTCCAACCATTTCAGTACCACTGTTTGCTTTCTTATGTGTTGACATGGCGGCTTAGCTTCCTCAGGACTTTTTCGTCTGAAAGATCATTATTTTCTTTTTCAAGCATCCCATGAACAGACCAATTGTACTTCATCAATTTTAAATTTTGACTGTCTGCCAATTGCTTTCAAATCTAAACCCAATCAAAATTTAAGAAGATTCAGAAAACAGTGAAAGAGGAACACATCCACTTCAAGAAGGTTATCCAACTGTTTGTTGTTGTTGTTTCATTTTGTCTCAAACCTTATAATGATGGCTTTCAGCATCTTGGCTCTATTTGTAAGTCCTTGTTTAAAGCTCAGCGCTATGCCCACCCTTCCCTAGGGTACAGGCACACAAGCGGGCTGCTGTGCAGTTAATCATTCGCATTCGATCCTGCGCTGCCTCCAGATTCCAGTCTTAACTACTGCTAAGAGAGATGCCTTCTGTATATATGTGTAGGGAACTTATTCTCACAGTTGCTGATTATCCTAAAAAAGCATGACTTAAGAACATTATAGAATGTTTGTTGCATTTTTGTGGGCATCTAATTTTGCTTGTTTTAACAGACTACAGATAAGCCTGTTAGTTGGTAACAAATATTTTATGAGTCAGACTCTAACCTAGATGCGTGTCAGGAAACTAATAAATGTTGTTAGTATATAGAATAACTAAGGCTTAATGCTACTTACCTTCTCAGGACTAAAATCATTCATCACGTCTGACATCTATGTGGTTTCACAAAGAGAAATTTGAAAAATTTTCATCTGAAAACTAGGAACTTCATCAAAAATCATAAGAAACAATGTAAAATCCTACAACCATATCTTGGTTTTCAGGCTGTGCTGCTTCACTGACTGCAAGAACCCAAAACTGGATCCAGATCCGTCTCCATACATGAACAGACCTGCTGGTCACTGTGGTCTTCAGGAAAGGTAACCTGTAGGAGTTGGGGTCAGATGGCTTCCCAATTTACAGTGATGCCCTGATTTCTCTGCTGTCCCATACTGGCACCCTACCAAGAATTTGAAAAATCAGTGCTTCACTGCAATGATTTTTAGTTTGTTTTCATTACCTGAACCATGACAAAAAGTTTCATATAAGGCAGCTTTGATTTTTTTTCAAAGCTTCTTAGTCTTGGTACTTGTGAAGACTTCGTTAAATATCGAGCATTTCAGTGTTGTTCATTTGACACTGAAAATTTTAGAAACATATTGTTTTCTGAAGGTTTAAAGAGCTACTTTCCTCTTTGTATCAACATTAGGAATAATTTGGAAGGTATTTTGGCTGCAGAGGAAAAAAACCCAATAAAATAGAGTTGCTGCTTTTGTAACTGTAAGATAGGCTTTTGCCATATTCTTCACATTGCATAAAGAAGTTTGGCAACAGACAGAAGACTAATATTACTAGCAGTTTAATAATTAACAGTACCAATAACAAATGCTGCTGTTACTACAGTAGTCCAAGGTGACAACACACATTACGAGGTTCCATTTGGGGGCTGTAGGCAGTAAAAAAGTGCTGAGACAACTGAATTTACTCTGTGCTCTGTGTGCTTGGTTAGAGGCAAGGCAAAAGGACAGCTAGGGGAGGGTCTCAGCTCTGATAAATCAATTTCTACACAGAAGGTGGGAATTCATGCTGAGAGAGTGAAATCAAGGTGGAAAATTACTTTTCAGAAATTAGCTTAAGCCAAAAGGATGAACTTACATCCTTTTGGGAAGGAAAGAAGAGTCGCATCCCACCGCTTCTGCCAAACTCTAAACAAAAAATATTGCCCAAACCAGGTGCCAGTGTCTAGAAGACCAGCCGTGGCTGTGAATTTCACCTCAGAGAGAGGAGACAAACTCACAGCCACAAGGAAGAGCCCATATCTGAGAGAGGACTGAGTCTCAGTTGTGCTCCTCTCTCCGGTATTCCCAGTGTGTTGTCTTCGGTGTCTCTCCAGTCAGCACGCTGGCTGTTGCAAGTCCCACTCAGATGCTCTTAACGCTCCCTTCGCAAGATGTTACATTATCTTTCGAAGAACTATGGTGCCTAACTCAGGGATTTAACACTGGGAAACATAAGCTAAAAATTATGAGTGGCAATGAAGAACATAACCCTTGTGGTTCTGGCCCTAAGCTGAAGTAGATGTTCTGTGACCGTACATGGTTTGTTTTCCTAGGAAATCAGACTAATTCTCCTTTTCATAGTGCTGGCAATGCTTCAAAGAGAAATCATGGAAGAGTATGAAATACTTAACAAAGTAAAGAGTGTGTGGCTTTAGTTATAGTTTAATTTTCAGTAGGATACATGAAATATGAATGGTCTCAAAGTATCATCTAAATGAACTATTTCTATTTATATATTTAAACTAATAGTTTCTGGAATTTTGTTTTGAAGTGCTAAGGTGAAAAGATGACTGAAGTTGTAAAGCATTTAAGATAGTAATTTATATAGGTTTAAAACTGCCCAAAAGCAGTCAACTTTTTTTTCATAGAATTAATGGACCACTATTGGGTGTAAAGAAGACTTGTTTTCTTTTCATGAAGCATTGTTTAAAGTCATCAGGTTTTGTATAGAAAATCCAGAATGCTGGGTGAAAAGAAAGTCTGGGCTTGTTTTCTTTGTAAGAATCAGTTTTAGCCTGCCACCAACAGAAAACTACCAGATTGTTTGGGCTCTTGTTCACTTATTTCACTGTTGGGTTCTGTGTTCTGACCCTCCTGGGAGAGCTCTTTCATTCGCTTTCCTACTGACCTCTCTCAAGCTGTTGATAAGAGTCTTTAGGAAGGTTTCATTAAGCACAGTAACATGATTTAAAGAAATAGCTGTAAAGTAGCAATTCCAGCAAAAATCAAATAGGAATCTGTAATGTTCCAACAAGTATAGAGTTCTTGTCTAGGTGCATTGCCAAGTCAACCAATAAGATACAGCTTTCAAGTTCTAAGTGCAGAACTACTTTTAATCAATATTCAATATATCCTTATTAAAGGATATTTTGCAATACTATTTGGGAAAAACCAGCTTCTACCCTTTAAAGTAACTTGATAAAAATACTAATAGTAACTACATGAAAAATCTTAGTGTGCTTTTATTTTTGTGGAAAGTGCAAAATATATTTTTAGATACAGTTTAAATACTTCTGACGTATCTGATGGTGATGTACAGTATGGTGGAGGGCAAGCTCTCATTAGTATCCATACATTAAGAAAAAATGTGCAAATCCTACACCTACAACCTTAATTGAAGTTAAAGGTTACTAGCCAGCATGGACCACCAGTATCATCTAAAGAAGAAAAAAAAAACAAATGTTTAAGCCATTCAGCATCCCACCCACACTTCCACTCATTAGTTCCACTCAGCCTGTACTAACACTGCAGTTTGGCATCGGTAGTACACTGCGACCATCTGGCTTCCCCCAGAAAGACATGTGGGCAGCTTATCTTCAAAGATGAATACCGGCTTTTTGCAACAGCACTAACAGCTGTATCAAACCAAAGAATGGAAAATAGATCTCCTAAGTTCATCTTCTCCCATAAAGGACTGAATGACCTGGGTTTGACAGTACTGTTTTAAATTAAGACACTTGGTCAGACTTGCATGTACTTCACCATTTCTTTGTAAAATGTGCTATACAGCTGACTATAGTTAAAAAGTATCAATTAAGGAGTGCATCTGTAGGATAAACCAGCAAAAGGATTTCTTTCCTTGACTAGTGGAAATGAAGAATACTCTATGGAGATAAAAAATGGGAAAGTTACCCGTAACAGTTCATGCGATCTTCAGCTTTCTCTTCCTAGCAAGCATTACATTCTTACTGTAAGATATTTGAAACTATCTTTGGAGATGACTCCTTTAATGCTTATAAGTGTACATCTAAAATATTTAAGAAAATAGTTTTGAAGAAAGGGGTAGATTTTTTTCAAATCAAGGCCGTATATCCCATCCAGCAAGGAGTGGTGTTGCATTGCTTCCTAGATTACTCAGTGCCTTCACTTCCCGCTTACCTGTTGCGAAACTAATGTATTCCAGAAAGGATAGAGTTACTTAAGCATCTGAATTCCTGCAGGGAGCGTGAGGGAGAAGTACTATTTAATTGTCTTGACTCTACAAATGATGCAAAACCAAGTACATGGAGGAAGAACTTATATATGGGGAAGTCTAGTGCTTCATTCATCACCCTAAGAATGAATCATGTGAATGAGGCATACAAACTGAGATTTGCTTCTTTCCATCTCTTGGCCATGGTGTTTTTCCCCATTCATTTTATGTGAAACAGGAAATGACTTGTCTTCTCCCTTAAGAGAGCACCTTCATGTCATCTGCTTTGTTAAATGATTCCATAAGATTAATTCCCCTTATGCAAAGGTATCCACAGTAAAGATGCTGAATTCATATTTAACCACTATTAAGAATAAGGGTCTTGCAGAATTTTGTGCAAGCTTCTCATTAAATAAAAGGAAAAACGCTTTTCACTTTTTAAAGTGAATCCCACTATTACCTACATATATATAACTGTGTTATCATATTTTCCCAAATGGATTGTAATGCTGCATGCTTGCAGTATTTTTATTATTACCCAGTCCACCACCATACAGAAGTGTACATTTGCATGTGCACTATGTGCAAATGATATTTCCAATGACAAACTTGCAATTAGGTTCATTATACAGGTAAGGTCACTCCCTACACAAACCAAGAGAGAGAAAAGGAAGAAGATGAATACCCATAATACTTTGCCGAGTGATTTCTTTCATCTTAACCCATTCCCTTGTTTTTAAGCTCCATTATTAGCAATACACATGACAACTGCAGATACATGACAGTGTGCTGGGAAGATAAAGAGCAGGTAGAAAAAAATTCCTCTGATCTTTTCTTATCCCCCCATCTGCAGGGTTCCTTGGAAGAACAGATGGAATAAACAAAGTGTGCAGATCCACCTCCAGACTGGCTTTCCCTAGTCATGACTGTCACCAGCCTCTTGCTGGCATTCCCCAAACAAAGAAACCGTGCTTAGCTCATGCCCAAATTCAATATCTTCTGCTGTGATAACACACTCTTTTACAGAGGCAAATCTTCCCCAGTCCTTAACTAACTAACCACAGGATCTTTTAGGCAGATTTTCCAGCTATCATACTGACTGCCTTTTAACTCTATACCTTTCTCCAACATTGCTTGTCCTCCCACCACCCCCAAAAGCACTTAATTATGTAAAACCCTAAGACCCTCCCTCTCCTGGTTTGCTTTGTAAAGATTAATAGAGAACTGAAGCCAGCTGGTTCTAATTTCTGAGGTAATTGCAGGCATTTCTACAGCTGCTTCAGGGGCAGGCTGAGTTCTTAAGTAGCTGGTGGTAGGGTTTTTTTCTTTTCCCCCTATACTCAGTTTCAGACCTTCTGCACTGATACCTACTGGTAAAGCAATGAGTGTCTTACTGATATTGATAATATGAAAATACCTTGGTCCTAAGTCGTACCTCTTTCTCAGAAAGTAGGAAGGGATTCTTCAGATCTGCAGCACAAATTGAAGGTGCAGGTTAAGGGCTGGGTGTTATCTCAAGGTGTATATGCTAACTTGTAATCGGACATACATGGCATGTTCATTTAGGATTTCATCTTTCCAAATGTTTTTATCACTTCAATTTACTCTAGTGTGCTTTTGGTCATAATGTAGAAACAAAAGAGAAGAGGCAATTGAACCCTTACCTGAATAAGGCTGTATGAATTGTTGCCTGCTGACCAATATGTTTTATATGGTTTAAATTAAACAAAATACAAGTTGAAAGAACTGCATTAAATCTGCAAAGCAGTCAGAAGATTGACTTAAAATTGCCTGTATGGCCATAATCTGGCTTCCAAGTGCATATTTGTTGTGATGTTCTCTAGTGATCTGTGCTTGCATACTGCTTATTTTCTGCTTCACCCTTGCTCAGAACACCAAAAAAACCAGCCCCCTACTTCAAGCTGTTTAGTGAGGAATCTTTTTTTCATGTCAGTATTTCAGAGCAGAGACAAATACAAAGGATGAAAGGAAGTCAGAAAGGTGCATTAAAGACCAAGTTGTCTCCTTTTGTGTGTTAACTGAAAGGTGTTTCATATACTGAGTTCTTACGGCATTGACAGTGTGGAGGCGGTCACAGGCTCAAATCCCATAACAGATTCAGTTGACTCCTCATTCTACCTGTCTGAAAAATTAATACTAATAGAGGAGTGGAGCTAGTTTATTAAGAAATTCTGATAGGGGAAGAAGTCTTTTTTTTTTTTTCTTTCTTTCTTTTTTTTCTTTTAAACTATCAAAATTCACTCCCCCACCCAATATCTGTTTGTATAGGTGTGTCTGCTTTGGAAAGGAGAAGGGCAAGATGTATCCTCAAGTGAAAGGAGTTGGTATAGGAAGTCACATATAGCTTACTTAAAATATTTTATTTTAATTGCTGAATATTATGAAAAATGCTTGTATTGACTTGTTACAGTTGTTACTGTCACTTTTCTATGTATAGATTCATCTGGTCTTAGGGATGTGTAGAAAAGATTCTTTTCTTTGTATTAAGTGGCTTGTAACTTTTTAGTTTTTTCTCTCTTTTATAAAAATAGAGAATAAGATGGCTGTTGAACTCCTGGTATTTGCTGCACTGACTTATTGATGCCCTTTCTACAAGAGGCTTTTTCAGGGGCAGCTCTTGTGTAAGCTGAAGCACTTCTGGAAGTGATAGCAACTGTCTAGTTAGGTACAGTGATCCAGGAACTGTCTAACTAGCAGTGCAGGCAGGTGTCCTACCCTCCTGGGACAGTATGTTCAAAGGGAGTATGTTACTGCATGGCTTCAGGATAATGTCTTTTCCACTTTCATATCCCTAAGGGTATGTTTTGTTTCCCTCAGTAATTGTGAACATAATCTTGTAACATCTTTAGTCAGTGTGTGTGAATATACTGCTTTTCAATAATTTGTATGATGCTTAGAGGGATAAAGGAAACAATCCTTCAGTAGGTAAATGACTATTTTTCTATGAAAGAAATCAATGAAATGCTTTCAATTCTGGGTCGTTTAAATACAACAGCCTGGTCATCTATGTATTTAAGTTGGTATAAACCAATGGTAACTTCCCTGCAATACAGATGTAACTAGATCACAACATTATTTAGTGTTAATCAAGTTTCTCTTTCAATTGGTTATTTATAAATACTTTAGATAGTTTAAAGTCCTAAGAATTCTTATTCAAAATATGTTTTAATGGTCTTTTTTATCTTTTGTAACTTTGCCCAATGAATGTCAAGGCTGCAAAAGTAGTCATATAGAATTAGCCTTACCTATAAGCAAAAAGGGTAAAGTAATCCACAGATATATCTGTGCACCTTATCACTTAGTGTCCATGTGTCTGCATGCACCACTTTGCTTGAAGCAAAAGGCTTCCTTTCTTCAGACACATGCCTCTATATACATTAGGCAGATTCACCACCATGAAGAAATAGGAATTAGTCTCCAATATCGAAACATGAGCCGTTGTGCTCTCAAGCACAGTGTGCACCTGGCTAGTGAGTAACTCCTAAATAAACCCCTACTAGGGAATATCACAAAGGCCTTTAAAAACAAACAAACAAAAAAAACCCCAAAGTACAAACATACTCAAATTCTCCTATTTTTGAAATAAAGTACTTCCATGTGTGTCGAGAGAACCCTTTCTAGGTGGACCTCCTGAAATTATTCCAGTATAAGTCACTTCCAACTTGTATAATAAATTAAAAATCTCATCTGCTAGTGTATGTCCAAATTGAGTCAGTATTGCATATTCAGGATTACTTTAAAAGAAAAGTTAGTCGAGCAAAGAGAAACAAAAGCCGTAACAATGGGGATGAGATGGCTATTGGAGAAACAGATGTTTGCTGTCTAGTAGCATGAAGCGAGTTAGTATGTTGGAAAGCCAGCTAAAGTCGATGGAAGGACATCCAGGATTGCAGCTGCTGTGATACTTCTCCCTAAGTGACTGTAGGAAAGACTGACTTTCAGCAGCTTGAGAAGAGAACCAGCATCCAGCATAGCTGCAATTACAAAAGCAGAATGAGGGTGGAGACGAGAGGATCACCAGATCAGGAAATGGCAATAAATGGCTCCAAATAAATGAAGGTTTTGGCCTCAGTGTCAATCCTCAGGGGTGCCCATGTCACCAGACCATGGGGTGGGCTATAGGGCTGATGCCGTGGCTTCGGATGCATCCACCGAGGTAGCAGTGCTGGGCTGCAGCAATACAGAGCACTGCAAACTGGTATCGTTGTCTGCTGCCGCAGTGCCTCCACTGCTGGGACCTCACTTGCCTTATGCAGGTGGGCCTGGGTGCCTCTCCATGGCTGCAGGGATGCTGAGGATCCTTGAACATCAGGACTGAGAAATAGTGTAAGAAACTAAGAGCAGAAAAAAGAGAAGAGAAAAAACATCTGTGTTTCCCCAAAATGCGAGGCAGCTGTGGCCTCTTCTCTGTCTCTATGTTTCTTTCTGCATAATGTTCCCCTTTTCTAGGCTGTTTTTCCCAGGTTACTTCTGTTCCTGGACCACCGTTAATATACCACCAGCAGGATGTGACAACTCCCCTCTGAAATCCTCCCTGCTCAGGGTTTCTGTGGCACAAGTACCTGCACGGCTAAAGCTGGGGAGCTCTGGTAGGGTCCCTGCCCCTGCTCAGGCCTGCTGAGGAAGGCAGGCATCAGCAGGCTTTCTTGGGAGGACTAAGCAAAGCACTGGCAGCTACTGTAACAGCAATGTGGCAGCATTGCCACAGATTTCCTGTAAAAGCTTTCCCGTTTCAGCTTACTAGCTAGAGTATGTGTGTGGGAAACATAGGTTCAGACCCCTTCTGTGTGGAACGTAGATGAAATCTGTGTATCCCACTCACAGAGAGTGTGCTGTAGATGCCTGCTACCCCGCAATAGGGGGACAGGCTACCCACAACGTATTTGCTCTCCAACATCTCAGAGTGCAAAGAAGAAAATCCAAGGCTCTTCAGGTAGTACAGAAAAAGCTCCTGAGGGAACAAGATATTGAGCTTTGCATTTGTCCTAGTAAAAGGCTAGTGTTCTGCACCTGCTTTCATGATTAGTTCTGTATTTTATTGCATGAATAATTTCAGAAAGATGATCCCTTATTCACCATAGAACTTATCACTTAGTTTAAAGAAGTCTATGCAACTTTTGGTTTTTCCAGAGGGGACTTTTCTTCCAGATTAATTTCTGTCAGAGGATACTCCAAAGGAGTGATGGGTTCAGAAACACAAATCCTGGCTTCATCCATACATTATGCAAACCCAAAGACTCGTGCAGTCTGGAGCTGTTACCTGAAGGAATCATTCAGAAGGCTGGCTAAAGGAAAAGGAAAAATCAACAGGAAGATGGTGGGTGTCCTATCACTACTTGAGCTGATTTCTAATGAGTTTGGGGTTGCTGTCAGTCTTTCATTCCCACAAACCTTCCTAATAGAGACTCCAAAATGTGAATCTGCAGAAGGAAAAAAAAGATACTGAAGCATATATATGTGAGAGATTTTATCTAACAACTGATGGTATGGCTTACAATTATACTTTGAATATGATCAGAAGAAATCTTGATACTGTAGGCTTCACAACAGGGCTCCACTGTAGTGTCTCCATCCAGAATGAAAAGTAATGGAGTGTGACTATTTTGTATTACTTTTTTTCAAAAAAAAGTCTTACACTTCTTATACAGCATTCAGGCAACTTATTTTCTTTGATTTGTGGTAACTTCTGGTTTTGAGTTGAATAATAGGTACATGGGAAAATTGTACGCTTTAACTGATGTTACATTGCAACCAAGTCCCACTTATGGGTAAGAATAGTATCTTTTCATTTTATTTGTGAACACTGAGATGCGTTTGCTTTAGTTGTGTTACACTGCATAAGTAGGAAGAGGTTACAGTTGGAAAATTGCTTAGCAGGATTAAGAGACTGGGAAACTGTTATTTTTAGACTCAGGTTTTCTGGGTTTTTCACTATTTTGTCTGGGCAAGAAAAGTGGAATGAATTGAACACTAGGGATTCATGAAGAGAGGGGGCTGTTTATAACATCTTAATGCAACTGATGAAGTTTCAGGAATTGCTACCAATTGTTCTACTTGTTTGAGTTTCCGGAGGAGGCCAGTACATGTGAATGCATTTTTAATGGGCTGCAGCTCTCCACTAGTGTTGCCTCCGATGTGCACATGACCTCAGGACCTTCCTTCCCCATAATAGGGAGACAGTTCCCTCTGACTAGTTAACATGATACTGATGTTGCACAGATCAACTTTCAGGCAGATTTCTTTTTCTAACTATCATAAAAAATGAGTGGGAGTGAATGGGGCATCTTTCAGATGAGGGCAGATGAGATGATAAGAAAATACATGTTCCCCTCCTTCCCCCTCCACCGTGCCAGCCCTGGTATCCCAGTTGGGTAGTGAGCAACTGAAGCCAGTAGACCATGGTTCCTAATCTATGACAACAATATTAAGCTTAAAATAATGCAAATATAATAAAGCTTTCTTATAGCTGACTAATACTTAAAGAGAGTGGAGGAAAGAACATTGGCTATTATTTCTAGTTTCTATTTCCAAACTTTGGGATGTTATTGTGATTGCGCAGCCACTTCTTGTTCTCAACATGATATTTTTGGACAGCCCCATGACTGTTATGGTAGATCTGTCATGGTAGATCTGTCACAGAATCTGTTTTCTGCTTCAGGCATCCTCAAGTCAGTGACTGAACGACACATCAGTGGCTTCTGTTGGGGAAGTCAAACATCTCTGTTGTATTTTGGTGAAATGCATTGTGCTTCCCCTATAGGCTTATCCTCAAGGAACACTTTTTGTACATTAGTACGGACAATATAGCTGTAACCTTGACAGGTTGCTGGTTGCGAGGTTTTGAATCCCACCCTTTCCTCATCCACTCTCAGGGTAACTGATATTGTCTTCAAGTATTCTCTGCTCCTGTTTCCTGGGATGCAGCAGCTGCTCTTAAATAACTTCAGCACTCATTATTCTTTTCTTGATTCCTCAAACTTCTTAAAGCACTTGTCACTTCCATCCATAAGCCTGCTGAAAAATGTGATCCTAAAATACCGAATCCTGTTAACATTCCTGGATATTTGTTCTTCATCATCCAGGATCCCTTTATTGAATTATTAAATTTTCCAATAACTCTTACCATGCCAAGAAAAACACGGTAGTAAGTATGTACATATCTAAAGGAAAAACTCCCAGACTGAACTCTCCTGGACTGTCTGAACCCCCAGTGCATGCTCTGATGCTCATACACTACTTCTCAGTGAGCTGTGAAACAGCTCTGTTAAAAGTTCATTGCTAGTGGAGGGGATGTGTATCTTCCATCCCGAGCACTCAAAAGAAAATTTAGGCTGTCAGTATGGCTTTCAGTGTACTTATGTGGAGGCAGGGATGTAAGCCTGACTCCACTGAAAACTGGTGGTAGTGCACCCTGCAGTAGGCACGGGGGTCCCAGTCACCAAGGTCCAGGATGTGCCTGGCACCCGGCTCTGCTCCATCTGGCTGTTGCCGTCCAGTTCCCACCCTGCATGGACCGGGGTGCAGGGGCAAAAGGGGTGTCCCAGAGCACCGCCACAGCCGGGTGCATGCTTTGAACCAAGCACAGAGGAACACTTCCAGCAGTTCATGGGAGCATGCAAAGGCCTGTGAAGCACAAATTCAGTGATGAGGTGAGCAAAGGGCTGTCTAGCCGGAATTTTGTGCACAGAACGTAATGGTTCGTTCCATGTTCTCTGTAGAGTATGTAATATTAAAATTTCCTTCACTGATACCTTTTTAAAAGCAGTCTGCATTAAGTAGCATCTCCAGAGCCATCAGGTTGCTGGTTATTTTAAATGGTATTGATCCTGAATTATTTAGGAACAATTTAAACATACAACTGAGAGCATTACTTTTATGACAGTTATATAAGTCCTTCAACAGATTACTGCAATTAAATGAAAATGACTGCCACTTAATCTAGTCTTGAAACTGCAAAAGTGTTCCAATACTTATCATAATTACGGTGACATTAAGTCATTTCTGTTTGTTTTTGTTTCTTTGTAAATGAGATTTAAGTAAAGTATTGTACAAAGATGACACATCTAACTGCATGACTACCAGGTGCATGAATTCTATTTGGGTGCTAATCCCTCACTGGCTCTTTACTATTTGTTAGCCCAGCATTTCCTGGGGTGCACTGTAATAACAGGCAGCTGTCCTGTCAGCTCTGATGAAAAATGAGATAATATGGCAGACAACGTCTGCTTTCTTAGACCTGTTTTTTTACAGTTCTCTAAATCGATTCAAGTAACTGTTCTATAAAAAACTTCTGGCTAATGATGTTCACATAGAACCAGGATGGATTTCAGGAGAAAAAGCCCTACAAATTATCTGCTGTCGAAGAGAGACTGTGCAGAATAAGAGCTTGTAAAATGTCAGTAATGTGTCAGAGTGGAAGCATTGCAGTGAAATTGCTGGAGATTGGCTGTTTGTTCTGATAGAATTGAAGTTTTCTCACTGGTGTATCTGTGAGAAGGTTTTGTGCAATAATGAGCAGGTTCTTCTGTATTCTGACTTTGCGTCTCTCTCCCAGGCTTCTTCTCACCCAGGGGATGAAAAACAAAGAGCACATCTAAAGAGGTGTTGAGTTTTCTGGGTGCCGTTTGGCTTAGTATCTTGCTGGTCTCTTTGGCATCTCCTTTAAGGGACTGAATACCCTCAGCAGCCCCTGGAAGAACCAAGCTTTTTTGGCCTTAAAGGCAGTTAGCATTAATGTCCATGGTGGCACAGAACCCTCCACACTGAGATGCATTTCACCTACCATCAGTCTGTCTTGAACTCTCTCCTTCTCAAACTAAGCCACAGGAAGCAGGAGGTGCCCAAGGTTAATGAGAGCACAATTTAGTGCTTTGGTATGTCTAGATATTAAGTATTATGAAGAGAGTTTATTTAAAAAGATCAAGTACTCTGAAATCGGTCATCTTTAATTTGATGTTGCAGGGGATCAGTCCTATGACTTATAAATCTTAACTAGCTAATTCTGGTTACAAAATCTCTTCCCAAACACATCCTTTCATTAGAAGTCAGTTTTGCAGCTCATTTCTGATTTTTTCCTATTTCTATTATAACATTTAACTTCTGAAAAGAAGTTCAAATGTTATTCCAAGTGAGAGAATATCATTGACTCATGCAATGGCAGTGTAATGTATTAGGGGCTTATACCCTCTTTTCTGACCTGACATTATGTATGTTCTTCACCCACTGCTGCACACTACAAGGTGGTGTATGTTATGTGGTTCCAGAGAAGCAGGTTTTTTCCATGGTACTTGTTGACTGTATCTGTTTTTATCTGCTGCTTTGCTGACACAAGCAAAAGTCTTACAAGCAAAGGAAGTATCACTTCTTTGCAAAACATGTTTCCACATCCCAATTCATCTAGATTTTATAAATCTCTTTAAATTTAATTTTATTGTATTTTTTTTCTTGCACTGAAGTGAGGTAAAGTGTTCCATTATCCCCTAGGTGACTTTTTACAAAGTTGTATTCATCTCAGCCAGTCTCCAGGCCTGCAGAGCAACAACTGTCATCTTAGGACTGCATGTGGCTAAACTACTGCTCTGCTTTAAGTACCCTTGGAGCATAGGGATGGAAACCATCTGGTAAACTGTTGCTCAGTGTTTATCCGAATATCAGCTCTTTCGGTGCCTGCACTTTCTATCAACTTATTGCTCTTTTCAAAATGTAATATGTAGTATAGATGTGCCCTATCATTGTAAGCTATGGCTGTGTGGAACCTGAGGCCTGTAAAGCATTGATGTTAGCTTTATAGCTCTTCAATAACAAAGCAATTCTATCCTTTGCAAGCTTATCTTAATGCTGTATTAACTTGTCTTTCATTAACAGGGACTTGATTTTGTTCTGAAAAGTTAAGAAAAGATTAAACAATGTAGGATTGCTTCATTCAAATGCTTAAGACTGTCTCCTCTCTTTATTTTTTTTCCAGTGTTAACTAACATTCAAGATTTAAAAAAAATCTTGTATGTGTAAATTTTCTATGAATTATATTAATGTATATCCTTTTCCCAAAGAGGAAAATCCACTTACCTGTGGGCAGGATACTATTCATAAATGGTGTTTGTGTTTGGGGGAGGCAAGGAGAGGTTTAATCAGTTCTGATGAACTGGTGGAGCAGGGAAGCACAGCTGATTGCCAGCTACTGAAGTCCTTGGAGCTGATTTAATCCTGATGTCAGGCACTCTTTCAAATGTGGGCAAACAGCCCATAATATAAACTCTAGGGATTAAACTGAAATTGGTGGTCACTTCCATGTCTTGCGGCATGGAAGCAAACTTGTGGTTACAGTTTCTATCAAGGGATTAGGAAGGTCTAAAGTTGAAAGAGATGATCTAGGAAAAATAACAAGTATGTTCCTAATATAAAACATGTATAGCTGCTCCGCTAAAGACTGGCAGTGCATATAATCACCTTATAATGGGTCAGACCCTTGGGTGGTATAACTTGACTCCCAACTTCAATACAGCAATACCAGTTTATACCACCTGAAGGCTTGGCTCATTGCATATTGCTAAATGTAGACCCAGGGGAGGGTAGCTTAACCTAATACCACTGCAGCAGGTTACCCTCTCAACCTGTATTCTTGCCTGATCGGAGGCTGAAAGACAGCACGATCCATTTCCAGACAGGACAGGGAAAGATTGCCGATGGGAGCTCACTGGTTCCCAGAGAGCATGGCTGGGGGTAGCAAAGATCTTGCCAACCCTGCAGCCAGGGATGTATCTCCTCCTCCTATCACATGGACAGCCTTTGGATTCTGTTTGTACCTCTGCCTGTGACTCGAAGGTGAAGTTGAAACTGTCACTAAGATTCAGTTTTTAAGAGTTTGTTTCCATTTGGGCTTGACAAGTTCTTAGAGGAGCTGAAATACAACTTCAGAAGAAATGTAGCTGGAGCTGCCTGGGCTCTGGTGTCTGGACAAAACCAGGCAAGGAGATTCTGGGTAGCTCAGACCTGCATGCCTATCTTAGGTAGAAACCTTTTGTAATAATATGGGCTGAAACCTCTTTGAGCTTTGGTTTTGCTCCTTGGTGAGATGGAGTTCTGGTCCTCATTCTCCAATTTAAAGTTCCTGGGGACCCGAAGGTGAAATTTGTGGTGGTGTTATCAGCTCCACTGCTTTTGAAGAGGGGAAAAAGCAAGGAGCAGCTCAGATGGAGGTTTCAGGCACTTCTCAGCAGAGGGACTGACAGCAGTGGTGATGGTGGGCTTGAGACTGAGGAATATAGAAGAGGATTTCTTTTAGTTTTTTTTTTTAATTTAAATTTTATTTTTATGAAGTGAAGTAACTCACAGGAGAGAGGTGGCTTTTATTATTGCCATGTATCATATTGGCTACTTGCACACAGATGCTAGATGAAAATTCACTTTGTTAAAGGGTTTTCAGTATCTTCTCAAACTACCCAGCAAGGCTGCATATGTTCTGAACAAACTAACAGGTATGTTTTGGAGCTCTTATGAAATAAACATGTTTTAACTTTTTGTGTAACTTCCAGTCTTCAGCTGTATTGGACCAACTATCAGAGAATCAGTAGTACCAGATCTGTAGCAGAAAGATAATATCCAACTCTGTGTTTCCTGGTGTAAATGGAAAGGTTCAATCCAATGAAACTAGTGCACTAAAATGCGTGGATTCTGTTTCAAATAACCCAGCCAAACTTCCTTAGAAGCAATTTTGTCTTCTAGCCATAGCTTTTTCCAGACTATCTCTTTTTAACTTGGGATGTGCAATACTGTATTTTCTCAGTGCTCTTTCAGTACTGTATTTCCTCAGTGCCTTTTCCCCAAGGGAAATTCAAATGTTTTGATATCAGCTGAGTCTCACAGCTATAAAAAGGCTGAGATAAAACTGTATGACTTCAACCAGAAAGATGCATTATAAAAGAGAGCTTTCTGTCATGTATCAGAATATTGCATGAATGCCATGGGCAGGATTTAGAAGATATAACTGAAACTGCTAACATAAATTTCTTTCTCCAAAGCATATTCTGTAAATTGAAATTCAGCCAAACAATAATCCAGCCCAGAGCAATACTGAACAGTGTCACAGAGCCTCCAGCGATCACAGGGTTAAGTTTTTCAGTCCAGGGACTGCACCTGCAATGACAGTGTCATCTGCCATCACACTGGGTTACTCAGCGCTGGTGCAGGGGAAAGAATGCTTATCTGGGGAAACTGTTGTTCTTAGCAGTGCCCGCAAGTCTCCTGAGGATACCGTATCCAGCAGCACCCTGTTTAGTTTGCGGGTGCTGAGATCATTACATCAACAATGCTCAGATTCTGGCTGGCAGCACTTGCTGGTGGTCTGTCTTCAGCTGGCTTGTCTCCTTGTTTCCAGCTGTTGACTGCATTAGAGACGAATGAAAATTTATGGATGTTTTTCAGATATTACTTATCCGTGTAAGATGCTGTTCTGGTTGCCAAAATGATGAACTAGGGTCATGAATACATGGAGATATGGTCTGTGCAAATGGGATGGAAGACTTCCGCAAACCAGGGCTTTTATTAAGACACAGTCTACACAATATAAAATGTTGGAGAATACCCATATTGCAGTGCAAACTGGGATAGTAAGGTACTGTATTGCAGAGATACTGATAGATATTGTGTATTGTTTGGCTAGCCACTGCTGTTTGGTGTTACTGGTTCTCATTTGTTTTTATGATCTACTCTATGGACTATCCAGTTCCACGGATTTTATTTAGGCAGCAGAACTGCTCAGAAGTCTTCTTGACCAAAAATGATACTTTTATCAATATGCTCTCTAGGGACAGCTCTCTAGGCTATCGCATGCTGAAGGGGGGGACAGGGATAACAAAACCATTGTAGAGACAGCACTGTAAATTGTGTAAATCCCATGTGTGGATACTCTCTTTCACAGAATTGAAAGACTGCAGTTGTTAGCTTGTTGGGCCTTAAACTATCTGAACCACTTCCTCAGATGGAGCACAGTTCAGTGACACCATGTCAACTCGTGTCTGTTACCTTCTATCAATTTTCTTCCACTATAATAATGACAAATTTCATTATCAAACTAAACAGGCTGCAATGAGTGGGAGAATAACTTTCAGGATTTAGCTGATCACTTACCTTTCATTTTGCTTAATATTCAGAACAGGTGAATATAGTGGAAAATTCCCCAGGAAATTCCTATGACCTTCCTCACAGCTCACTCTGGGGTTTGTCCTGGAAATGATAGGATTCGGGAACTCAGAGCCCTGACATTGGTTGGCTACTGGGCAGTTGCTTTTTGGAGCAAATACTTTTGATAGCAGAGGCAACTTACGCTTTTCCA
Source organism: Apteryx mantelli (assembly GCF_036417845.1). Classification (NCBI taxonomy): domain Eukaryota; kingdom Metazoa; phylum Chordata; class Aves; order Apterygiformes; family Apterygidae; genus Apteryx; species Apteryx mantelli. Next base: position 57,049,307 of record NC_089982.1, read on the forward strand.
AATTCTCATGTCAGCTCCAGGTGGGGTGGGCCCTGTACAGTTTTCTAGGAAGGTGGTCTTGTTCATTTCAAGCACTGTATAATTATTGTATCTACATTGCTACTTGCCAGTTAGTGAAAGTCAAAAATAACACTTTACGGGATAAAGTTGTTGGAGAGATGTTCCATACAAGTAAATGCTTGGTTTCAATCCTCCTAGTCTTCCTCTTCAATTGGCTCTGTTTCTGCATCAAAAGCAGCATGAAACTGCAGAGCCAAACTGCCTACGTGACTCCAGATACCAGACAGCTATATGTATTTAGCACTGGGACCTCTATGGTGGCTGAAAGCAATTTAAAAATGTCAGTAACAGTATGTCATGAGAGAATTGTGGTCTTCTAACTTGACTCCTAGTCCTACGTGTCCCAGTAAGAGGAACAGTGCAGTGTAAGAGAAACTGGCGAATGTACACTTGTGCAGATGAATATTTCCTGGACCACTCGGTACTTAATTTTACAACTGCAGAACTACATGGGATATACTGATTTAAGGTAGCCAAAGATTTTTTTTCCCCCTCTTAAATCACTGAACTGAGAACCAACAAGCTAGACTTATGTAATACCCCTTTGATACTGCCAAATGTTCAAAATAGTTAAAGTGTGTTTTGTGTAAACCCAAGGTACTTTAAAGCAAGCCAACTAAGCTATTTTGTCTAAACTTTCCTGTGCAGATAAGGCCTATGATCTGTTGCTGCAGCCTCTGAAAGCCAACTGTGTTCAAATGCACGCATTGCAACCCATTTGAACTTAAGCTCAAATCTCAGGCTCCAGCTGATGTAGGTGGAGCTTTGTGTGGAGAGCTGATAAGATAGATCAGTCTCTTGTCTCCCTGCTATTGGTCTGAGTACATGTGGTGAAGGTTGCTTGTAAGGCTATGGAGAGAGTTTGATATTCACAGATAGATCACAGCAAAAGCAGAAGGGAGTAGAATTATATCACATCTATTCAGCACTGCTGCTGAAGTAAGAAGGCCCCCAAGAGCTCCTAAATAGGGCAACTCACTTAATAAAGGTCTAGACCCACCCAGCACCAAGGTAGGAGGCTTGTAAACTTCCCCCAAGGTGAAAAAAAAATTCAGTAAGTTTTCACAGCTTAGGGCTAATGTTTGATATGAGTGTCTCGCATAGCTATAATATTGCTGTGCCTCAGAAATACCTGAGAGGACCAATGAGTCAACTGAGTATGAAAATAGCATGTATGGCTTTAGCTTACATCACCCCACCAACAGTGCGGAAGTTTAGATCTGGATCCGATTGTAGGAATCTTCACATCTCTTCTTTCACCATTAAGTTGTCTGAGTTGCCACCTGTATAACTCTGCCATATATTGTGTGTGTGTGTGTGTGTGTGTGTGTATACACATATATGTCACTGAGGAGAAAGCGAAAAGTGAACTGCATTTCCATCTCAATTAATTTTGCTGGCATGGCTGATATAACCCCCTGAAATTCAAGATGTAAGGAATGGTTGAGATTGTATCAGCATCTCAAGTAACAGGCAATGTTGCTGCTGTAATGTAATCTGACTATTGGAATAAACTCTCAAAACAGTACTGAAATGATTATTGAATAATATCTATCCCCCAGTGATTAATTCATTTTCAGTTAATACAAGTCTTTGTGAAGTATAATGAAAAATACAATGCCATGCATAGTAAACTGGCCTCTGCTTTCTTTGACAGCATGCCAGTTCCTCTGCTGCAGCGCTACTATACTATTCATCTCCATAAAGGACTCTTTCGAAAGCATTATTAAACAGCAGGAAGGAATAGTGTATGACAGCTTCATTAGTCACTATGAGCCAAACCTGGCCAGTTTCTGCTGGGAATTATTAGCACATTCCAAAAGATCCCTGGGTTGACAGCATCCAAAAATTTTTTTTTTTCAAGCTTTTGGAATGTAGCCAAATCTCAATTTGAAAATCCTGGAGTGATAGTAGTGCTGTCAGGTCCTCTCGGGGCTAGGTTAGGCTCTGTTTGCAAGCAGAACATGGACTTTCCAGTCTTAGAGATCTGGAAATCTTTGCAGTAGGCTATTTGATTTTCAAAAACACAGATGCAGGTAACTTTTCATACCAGTGCAGAATATGATATTGTTGAAACTGCAAGTGCCCCAGCACCACCACTGCAGGCAAGCTCCTAGGTACCAGATACAGAACTTTAAAACTTTTTGCATGTTTGTGTAGCATTCACAAAATGTGTTCAACAGACTATGTGCTCTGAGTTGGTAGATTCTTATGGTCTCACTGAGACCAGTAAATTTGAAGTTTTGAGGTAACACACTGTTTCAAGCACTATGTTGCTAGTTCGAGATCAATTGTATTTGAAGAGAAGCACTTATGAACCTTGCTCAATGAGAACCTAAGCTACAGGGTAAATATCTTATGAATTGCAGAATCAAGTTCTTAAATAAACCTGTTGCATGATTTATTGCTCTTTTGAAAGTATCACAGGCTGTTTGTAAAGTGAATGAACCATATAAAAAAAAAGTAAAATGAACAAAGCCTGCGAAAATCCTGCTGCAGCAGGAACGCTAGTTTTGATTCCAAGAAAACACCACCTAAAAGCTAGTTCTTAGGTTCTGAGGCTTTAGTGAACAGTGAAATCCAGGGAATTGATGGAACTCATATTAAAAACACTGTATACAAAGAAGTACTTTACAGTCCAGCTGTTTTTCATTTCCTGTATATTTGTAAAAAATGAAATTATCCTTTAATACAGTTATTTATGCTTTTCTACCCAAATGGAGTCTTCTGTGAATATTTTGCAGGTAACGCCATTCATAATTAACAACAAGCCAACAAATGCCTGGTGCTTGAGAGATGACTTAATGTACGCTTGCAAGCTTAGCTAAGAGCCTTGTGTGACTAAGCCAAGTGCACGGAGATTGTGTAAGAGCATGCCTCTGCATGCTTGTGGAAATCCTGACTGTTACTATCTCTAGCTGTGACCCACCCACTTGGACTGTGGTGGGCTTGAGCCCAAGCAACAGGCTCTTCCCAAGGTCCCTGGAGGCACCAGCTCTGGCTGAACTCCCCTTGCAGTGTACAGCGGGCCATTGCATTTGCACCAGCACACAAACTTCAGCTTTGGTATCTCCTGTTATGAGTAACAGCTGAGATGCTTCAAAGTGGAGAAGATCACAGGAGGAAATTTATTCCTGACCTTCTTTGTGGGAGTAGCTGATGTGAGGGTCGGTGCTCCCGCAATGCCTGGGGGCTCCTTCTCTTTTGCGCTTTCGCAATGACAGCCTTGAACTTGATGTGCATTGTCCCACAAGTCTTGTAAGGGGTTTACTGGTAACAATAGCAGCAAAGCAGCAACTGAAAAGCTGTGTGCTTAATCTACAAGATTAACACAAACAAGATGTCCTTGAGCAGGATAGGTTTACAGCAGTCTAGCAGGAGTTATTTTCTCCAAGTACAGAAAACAAAAACTTTATAGCCTGTGCCCAGGGAGAATGTCAGCAATGGGCTACTGGCTCTCCCTGCTGCTAATATAAATAAATGGCTCTCCTTTTTGGTGGTGAGGTTTTTTTGTGTGTGCATGGGGGCATTTGTTCATTTTGACTAGGATGAAGGAGAAGTTCCTTGCTGATCTCTCTGCAGCCCTTTGTAGCCCAGGCTGTGGGTCTCACCTTTGCTGAGGACAAGACAGAGCAGCAGGAGCTGCAGTTTCTTAGCACTCTCTTCTCAGTAGGAAGCTCCCACCCTTCACTTGGCTCTGCTTAAGTACTCTGGAAGGCAGGGGAGGGGGCCTGGGGAGGCAAACATTGCCCAGATGAGAGGAAAGGGGTGTGAACATGTGGTGAAAGCTCCCTGAGCTGGATTATAGCTCTACGATGTACATTCTCATTCTCTGCAAATGGGAACCATCACTGCAAGTAGTTTTTGGTGCAGTTCTGTCAGCTGGTGCTCTGAGGTGATGAAGAGTAGGTGTTGGGCACAGACTGTAAGATATTGCACCCACGCACACTCACTCACTCTGAATTCAGTCATGTCCTTTCTGGCTTCCTCCAGTGCATGGAAGCCCATCCCTGTTGAAATATAGGGTTTACTCTCTGTGGAAATCATAATAGTCTGCTGTTGAACTGCAGAGGGTTGAAGGAGCAAAGGGTGATGCCCACTTCTGAATGGCAGCCAGTAAACTCCACCTTCCAGTTCCACATTGATACTCCAGGAAGAGCAACACATTTCTTCCCACACCTCATATTTATTTCTCCCCTTGTGACAGTAGTTCATTTGTTCACTAGACTTTTATTTGTATATCTGTTTTCTTTGATTTTGTCCATTTGTTCTTGCTGTTGGGTCTAACTGAGAGGCCTCTCTAAACATAATGGGGAGCCAAGAAAGGGAAGAATGTCTGATATTTTTGTATAGTTTCCAAACCTACCATTTACAGTGAGGTCCTGAAAACTGGTTTCAAAGTATTAGACTCTTTTCTAATCCTATGTGATAAAGATTCTGTCTCTTGTTGATAGTCACTGAATCTCTGTAGACTCAGGTAATTATATTGATTTATACTTTTAAGTCTATCTATGTGTCCAAGAAGACTGAAAACTCTCTATTTATGAAAAAAAAATTAAAAGATTTCTTTTGAGGTAAATGGAAACCCTTACATACTAAAACTAAACAAATTTGTGGTCTCCAGAAACAATTATTTTACCAAAAGACCATACGAAGTATTAATTACATAATCGTTATTCACCAGTGGGAGGAACTCTGCTTATTAAGAAAGGCAAGATCTCCTAGGATAGGATGGGTTTACAGCAGCTTCCCCAGTGTCTGCTTTCTGCAAGAATGCAAAAGGAAAATCATGTGTGCACAAAACTTAGTCCTATCCCAGAAGTTTTAGTGCACTTGGTGTCTGTGTTCCACAGCTTTGCAGGTGTGGTGGCTAAATTAAGTTGTGCAGCACTCCTCTGGGATGGTGCCCAAGAAAAAAATCTGCACTTGAAGATTTGAAACTGAATTGCTTTGAATAATTTTAAGAGGGGTTTGCTGGAACTCTGGAGGGTAGTGAAAGAGGTAGGGCAGAAACAGAGAGGGGGATGCTGCTATCCAAACAGGATTTGGAAAGGTAGGAAGAGAGCATGGACTTAGAAAAGTTAAGGAGGGCATCTTTGCACAAAGAGGAAAGGCACAGGACACCACGTTAACAGTTAACTTTGAGGACAGGGAAAAGATAATTTGCTTTTGTAATACCAAAAAAAAGGGGGGGGGAAGACTGTTCATTTTGTAGTGCTATGCGTAATGGCACATGGAGCAGTGGCTGGTCAAGAAGGCAAATGGAGGAAAGGCAGTGGGCTTCTGGTAAGTTTTACATCTTTCTATTTAGGAAACTCCTTGTCTGTCATAGGGATCAGCAGAATCTGTAGGCTCTTTTGAAAATGCTTCCAGACTTCAATACTGTAGACACAACTTGATTGCTTCATATAGAGAAATAGAGTACAAGGCACTTTTGCTGACTTCTCTCATCACTGTGCATTATGTTCCCCTTTCGTTTACACCTCTCTGTCCAACACAGCAATTACTATCTACTTGTATCACTTGAGTCTCAAGCAATAGTAATGTAAAATTGTGCTTGTGAAGATGTGATGACCTTGTAGAGTTGTCAAAATATTTCACTGGCAAGACCTCAATAGATGTAAGTTCAGTTCTCCTAGACCTGAGTAGGAAGACCATGCATAAGATAATTTTTCTGCCACCTCCCTAAGCAAGAAATAATGTTATAAACCCCAACCAAGAAGAATCCTATTTGATTTCAGATATCTGCAAATATAACTTCTAGGCTGTGTTTTGAATGTAAGAAATATTAATTCTATGAAGGATTTCTCCCACAGTCTCTGAAAGTACATAGGTTGATTTTCGGACTCATGGAATCATTTCTGATGAAAACTTTGCCTACCAAATGACAGCAACTGTCTGTCTGTCTTGATTTAGAAACGTAGAACACATCGCCTGCCATGGTGGTCTGCTATCTGAAGTGCTGTAAATGTCTCTATGCTATCATATAATTACAGCTATGAACAGTTTCAGAGCATATTGGTTGCTAAAATAAGGATGTGGACATCAAAAAACAGACCTCTCAAAATCTGTCATCCCCTTACTTTTTTTTTTTTTTTTTTAATACAAGGTCAGCACTTATATATCTGTGAGCATTTTATCCAGGTTGCAGATTCACTATGCTATGTATGGTTTGGACATGCTTGCCTCGGAGTTAGCCAGTCTCTCCTGCATCCCCACCTCGCAGGTGGAAATGCTGGTGAGATATCTAAGGAGTTCTGCTTGTGGCCAGCCTACACCCAGCAGGAACAGCCCCAGACTAGGACTTGTAAAACTGCCTGGACTAGAGAAGAGCTACTTGAATATTTCTGTGCCCATATTACATATATATTTTCCAGCATGTGGAGTAGAAAAGCCTCTGCTCTGCTGAGTAGTAGAGTTGATTATTTCTGAATATTTTCCTTTCCATCAATTGGAAAGTCATCCAATTATGCATCTATTTTGAGAAGGCTTAGGAAGAGACTAAGACCAGTACAGTAGTGTTCAATTAATAGTGGAGAAAATAAAGACTTAAGCACTGTGCATCAAAGACTTTGTTGTGCTTCTATTAAGTTCTGCCAGTTCTTCACATGATCTTTTTGAGTAGAGAAGGATGAATATGTAACCCAAAGTGCAGGTCCAGTATGTACATATAAGAACAAGCTCTCCAAAGCAGTAATGTCTTCGTAAGCCAAAATGATCTCTCAAATGAGCTTGCACAGTTACTGTGCAAATGAGTGCCAGCCATCTGCTCCTCAGCTGGCAAATGCTGACTGTGCTTCAGGAGCTGAATGTTGCTCCCATGTGGTTAAGCTCTTCCCCTGGCAAAAGGTGCTGACATACAGTCTGATTTTAAACAATGAGAAGAATAATGGGCACTACAAAGCCAACAGTCAGTGGAGCTCCAGTTCCCTCACTTGGCCCAGTTCCTAGCATCAGATATTATATTTCAACAAAAAGGTCATCTTGATAGTGTTCAGGAGCTACTCCACCTGACACTTTTTCAAAGGTTGTCTAACAGGTAGTTCATGACTGCTATGGCTATGTTTGCATCAGACCAAACCAAGAGAGCGTACTCTCTGTGAAACAGGAACAAGCTGCTCCTTCACAAGAGTGTTTTTTTTCTTTTTTCTTTTTTCTTTTGGTCTTGGAATCACTGGTGAAAGGTCAGTGGTTTTGGGTGTGGGACAGTGAGGTGTGCAGCAAGCAGCTCCATCTGGGGACCTGGGGCAGCTGTGTGTAGCTCCACCCCAGCAGAAGTTGCTATACTTCTCATTGCAACCTTGGTTGCCAGAAGGACTTCCTGCACTCCACACCATTTGTCAAATGTATTGAATCACTAAAATGCATATGATTGTATGTAGGCCTTTTAACCTTTTTTTTTAAACAAAGGTACATACACCTTTATCTTCCTACCCTTATGTTTTATATTTTTGATATGTATTGCACAGTTTGAGTATTTACTTTAAAGAAAATGTAATTCAATGTCTCCCCAAAGATTTGCTGTTCCCCATAAACATTGCCTAGAAACATCTGCTTCCCTCATATGGATCTCATAATTTGTGCTTTGGATTTCATCCAGAGCTGTGTGGAAAAGTGATGCCTTCCAGAGACAGAAACCTGATTATGAGAAACCTCAGGGACAATAGTGAGTGCCTTTGTAAACGATTTTGAAGAGAGAGAAACAGAGAAGGGAGATGCGTTTTTTATGAAATGTTTCTTGCAGAGACTTGCCACATACTTTTTTTACTCTCTCACATCGGGCAGACTAGTGGTTTTATGGACCATGCTGCCTCTGCCTAAATCTTGGCCTCTCTGTATTTTTGACCCTTTGGCCAATTCTGGCCAATTCTAGCCAATTCTGACAGGGAGAGAGCAGTCTCAAAGATGATTGTTCTTGAAGTTTCACCAAAGCAGATGACTGGAAAAAGGAAAGGGCCTTTCTCTCTGAGTGCCCTGGTTGTGGCGTTATGTCGTTAGACATCAGGAAGTCTATGCAGCAGAGAGAATTTATGAATAATTTGAGAATTAAAAAATCTTTAACCAGTCACAGAATACAAATCTGCAGGACACCAGGCTTTTTCAGTTTCAGTGTGGACAGAAATAATTGGAAATAAAGCACTTTACAGCCTCCAAGCAGCCTGAGAAACAATCCATGCTAATTCCTGTACAAACATACATGCCAGAGCCCAACTGGGTGCTGCGCAGCCAGCAAGAGATAGGACTAAGGCTTTTCTCTTCATCTCCCTCCACCCCTCTCACATCTGTGGAAAACCATCCTATGCAGAGTAGTGGTCCAAGAAGGAGGTGGAAAACAGCTGTGCTTTTTTCATCTGCCTTCCCTTTCACTGGTTGATGGTGCTGGGGCAGCTAGGAAGGAAGGGTGATGTGCTCTGCTCTTGTTGATGGCCCAGATTTACAGGATCTCTTCTCATGCCAGGGGCAAGACTCTGTACTTTTGGGGCATGGTCTTTCTGACAGTCTGTGGTGAAGAATAACAGCTTAGGTTAAAATAAATCAAATGAGGAAAGAGAGGGAATAAGAAGGGCTGATAATGGTAAAGAGAGGAACTTGCCAGAAAAGGCAGGAACACAAAGTTCCTTTTAGATATTTGGTGTGTCTTCTTCCTCAATCCTGCCAGTGAGGGGGATGGATGAGAGGAGGAGGAGACGGACTTTCCAAGTTAATGACTGGCTGCGCCGCTGGTGTTGGCAACAGGGTTTTGGTTTCTATGACCATGGGACCCTGTTTGAAGATCGACAACTGCTGGGGAGAGATGGGATCCACCTCACGAGGCAGGGCACGCGTGTCTGTGCCAGCAGGTTGGCCAACCTGGTAAGGAGGGCTTTAAACTAGGAAAGATAGGGGAAAGGGAGAGTTATAGAGACAGGGTAGCCAGCAAAATGCGTCTCAAGTCGGGATGCCTCTGGCAGGTGCACACAGCCAGGGAAGTACATACGGAACATGGCTATGGAGAATCCTCTTGTACCCCTCCTGGCAAACCTGCATGCTTGATCACCTCTCTGAAATGCCTGTACACCAATGCACGCAGCATGGGGAATAAACAGGAAGAATTAGAGATCTGTGTGTGGTCGCAGGGCCATGATCTCATTGCCGTTACAGAGACATGGTGGGATAGCTCGCGTGACTGCAATGCTGTCATGGATGGCTACGTGCTTTTCAGGAAAGACAGGCCAGGCAAGCGAGGTGGTGGAGTTGCTCTTTATGTGAGAGAGCAACTGGAATGTATTGAGCTGTGCCTAGGGGTGGATGAAGAGCGAGTCGAGAGCTTATGGGTAAGGATTAAAGGGCAGGCTAGCATGGGTGACACTGTTGTGGGTGTTTACTACAGGCCACCTGATCAGGAAGAGGAAGTCGATGAGGCCTTCTACAGACAGCTGGAAGTAGCCTCACGATCCCAGGCCCTGGTTCTCATGGGGGACTTCAACCACCCTGATATCTGCTGGAAAGACAACACAGCTAGGCACAAACAGTCCTGGAGGTTCCTGCAGAGCATTGGTGACAGCTTCTTGACACAGGTGGTGGAGGAGCCAACAAGGAGAGGTGTGCTGCTGGACCTCGTACTAACAAACAAAGAAGGACTGGTGGAAGATGTGAAGGTTGGGGGCAGCCTTGGCTGCAGTGACCATGAGATCGTGGAGTTCAGGATCCTGTGAGGAGGCAGCAGGGCACCAAGTAGGATCGCAACCCTGGACTTCAGGAGAGCAAACTTTGGCCTCTTCAGGGACCTACTTGGAGGAATCCCATGGGTTAGGGCCCTAGAAGGAAGGGGTGTTCAAGAGAGCTGGTTAATATTCAAACATCACTTCCTCCAGGCTCAAGAGCAGTGCATCCCTATGAGTAGGAAGTCAAGCAAAGGAGGCAGGAGCCCTGCATGGATGAGCAAGGAGCTCCTGGCAAAACTCAACCAGAAGAAGGAAGTATACAGAAAGTGGAAAGGGGGACAGGCCACTTGGGAGGAATATAGGAACGTTGTCAGAGTATGCAGGGATGCGACGAGGAAGGCTAAGGCCCGTTTGGAATTAAATCTGGCGAGGGATGTCAAGGACAACAAGAAGGGCTTCTTCAAATACATCAGTAGCAAGAGGAAGACTAGGGAAAATGCGGGCCCTCTGCTGAATGGGGTGGGTGCCCTGGTGACGAAGGATGCAGAGAAGGCAGAGTTACTGAATGCCACCTTTGCTTCAGTCTTTACTGCTCAGGCCAGCCCTCAGGAACCCCAGATCCTGGAGGCAAGAGAGAAAGTCTGGAGAAAGGAAAACTTTCCCTTGGTGGAGGAGGAGTGGGTTAGAGATCATTTAAGCAAACTTGACACCCACAAATCCATGGGCCCTGATGGGATGCACCCACGAGTGCTGAGGGAGCTGGCGGACATTATTGCTAAGCCACTCTCCATCATCTTTGAAAGGTCATGGAGAACAGGAGAGGTGCCTGAGGACTGGAAGAAAGCCAGTGTCACCCCAGTCTTCAAAAAGGGCAAGAAGGAGGACCCAGGGAACTACAGGCCAGTCAGCCTCACCTGCATCCCTGCAAAGGTGATGGAGCAGCTCATCCTGGAGGCCATCTGCAAGCATGTGGAGGACAAGAAGGTGATCAGGAGTAGTCAGCATGGCTTCACCAAGGGGAAATCATGCCTAACCAATCTGATAGCCTTCTGTGATGGAATGACTGGCTGGGTAGATGAGGGGAGAGCAGTGGATGTTGTCTACCTAGACTTCAGCAAGGCTTTTGACACTGTCTCCCATAGCATCCTCATAGACAAGCTCAGGAAGTGTGGGCTGGATGAGTGGACAGTGAGGTGGATTGAGAACTGGCTGAATGGCAGAGCTCAGAGGGTTGTGATCAGCGGTGCAGAGTCTAGTTATGAGGAAAGACTGAGAGAGCTGGGATTGTTTAGCCTAGAGAAGAGAAGGCTGAGAGGAGATCTTATTAATGTGTACAAGTATCTGAAGGGAGGGTATCAAGAGGATGGAGCCAGACTCTTTTCAGTGGTGCCCAGCGACAGGACGCGAGGCAACGGGCACAAACTGAAACACAGACGCTTCCATCTGAACATGAGGAAAAACTTCTTCCCTGTGAGGGTGACAGAGCACTGGAACAGGTTGCCCAGAGAGGTTGTGGAATCTCCTTCTCTGGAGATATTCAAAAGCTGCCTGGACGCGACCCTGTGCAATGTGTTCTAGGTGACCCTGCTTGAGCAGGGGGGTTGGAGTAGATGATCTCCAGAGGTCCCTTCCAACCTCAACCATTCTGTGATTCTGTGTACAGGTCCGTGTACCTAACCATTTATCTTTTTCAGCACAGTCTGAGACAGAGTTGACCTAATGGAGCCCTTGTTCATGAACACAGAGTTCAGACATCTCTTCAGCCTGAAATGACCACAGTCCCACACCTCCTCTTTCTCCTCCATCTCCAGGGCAGTCCTGTAAACACTAGGTACTGCGCTAGTCTGAATAGGACCATTATATCCTGTTCTGATTAAAATCTGCACAACAAAAAGTTTGAGAGTAACCGGGCCAAATTTATAGTTACTCAAGTATTTTATTGGCTTCCACTCTGTATTTAGTTTTGCTCTGTGCTTGATGTGGAGCTCTGGATAAATAACTGATCTGTGCTTTATTGTATTGACCTTCTAAACATGTCGCAAGACTTAATAGTTGCTGGTTAGTTCTGTGGGAGCAGGAACTTTACTTATGTTTCATGTGGTGCCAAATCCTTTGACAAACATTAAGAAATGATCTGAGATTACCATTGTCTCTGCATAGGAAAGGTTTTACCTCTGTTCAGAGTAGTGCCAGTTCCACCAGGCTGTACATTAGCTTGTGACATCCTACACTTCTTGGCTTTTGGTATCTGTTCACACCCTTCCCTTGTGTTTGTTGTAATCTGTTACATATGTTGGTTTGTTTTTATATGTGTCCTGACCTCAAATAGGAACAGGAAAATCTCTCTTTGGGAATAGCCATGATGAGGTACATATCCTTAGTATCAGTGGTCAGGTTCTTTGGTTGTTTGATTTGGGCTCACCACCCCCGTATGTGCATTTTGGTCTTGCAAACCTTTTGGATTTTTCTTATTGTATTTTGCCCAAACCTGCTCTTAGGGATAGGCTTGTCTCATGAACAGTGCATTTTGGATGCTCCCACATGCTGGTATGTCCAAATAACACAGGCCTTTAATAAATATGTCTGTGTAAATTGTCCAAATACAATATCTGGGTTTGAAGCCTCAGCACAGTGCAAACCCAGACCATTGTATATGCAGCAGTTGCATCTTGACCAAGTGAAAGGAAACAGCCTCATTCCTTCACTGTCTTAAAACATTTAATTTTGTCATGGTGCCTTATTTCTAATCCACCACTTTCTGCCTCCTCCCTTACCTCTATGGAAACCTCTGTCTTCTCCTCCCTGCCCTCCAAGGACCCTAAAGCAAAAGGATCATTATTCTGAATGACTTAATGTTAAAATATGTGCTGTTATCTTGCTCCATCTCTTGGTCTCTCCTCCAAGCGCCCCATGAGGAGTCTGCCTGAGTATTGGCCACCTATCTGACCCCAACTGAACAATATAACAGTGAAAACATAGGCAGTAATGTGTTGTTCTGGGATATCCTGGCTCTGATTTTGCTCCACTGAGAACAGAGCTGCCAAGTTCAAGTCAGAGAATGGAGAGAGGTCAGTATTTATGGGGTTTGAGGGATATTTTATGTCTTAAGAAGAAACATAGAGTAAATTATTGTCACCAACCCACTTCTGCTGCACAAAATCATGAAAAGTATCATTAATGCTTGATTCCAGTAAAGATCTGGTGTGTTTACAACATAGCTCCCAGCCTTTTTTATTTCTGCAGGAGAGGTGTCTGCTGTTTTTTATAGTCAAGCATTCACCAAATGGTACATGTAGAAAAGAAAGAGCAAAGTGAAACAAAACAGGAATATGAGTACAGCTTACAGACTGTCTTCAAAATACAAGTATCACTGGGGTAAAAACACTTCCTGGGACATCAGCCATCTCTGGGTGTGGTTGTTTTGGAGGAGGGAATTTAAGTAGGCATGGACTGGATGAGGCAACTGCTATAGTTTGCTTGAAATCTGAATGACACTTTTAAAATTAGTGTCCTCCCTCAGAGTTTAGGGTTGCCATCCATCTCTGTTAAGCAAATATGTCTAAACTTAAAACCTAGCACAAAAATTATGCTTAAATGGCCTGCTGGATATAGTGAACATCAGGTAAATGCTTACCTATTTTGATGAGTTGGGACCGCACATCCGTCTCTTTGAGAGCCTGCTCCTTTCTTCCCAGAAATCTAAGCTGAAGTCTGCCAGCAGAGGTGCAGGAGGGAGCAGGCTCTGAGTTTGCAGCCTGACACCGTGCCAGCCGGTGGTGATGCATCTGTCAAGCGCTGTGGGCCGGATTGTGGAAAATCCGATGTGTCATCGGCTGCGTGGCCACGGAGCTCCTGCACATCCTTCCCAGCATGTGTCTGCACGCTCGTCCGCCCTGTGAGCTGCTCAGTCCTCACAGGGCTTTAGTCACTGCTCTGTTACTCCCATTATGTATTATTATTATTATTATTATTATTATTATTATTATTATTATTATTTATTTCCAGAATTGAAGAGGCACCAGGTGGGAAATGAGGGAAATGGCTGCTTGTGGGCTGCCCTCTTTGGGTAGCAGCTGTGTTGTTGTGCCTTCCCAAACTCAGGCAGCAGAAACTGCCAGGAGAAGTTGGCTCTCCAGGGTCTCATGTGGCAGCGGCACTGAGCGCTGCCTGGACTCATCCAGTTGCCCCGGGGATCCTGCTCCCCTCGGCACTGCTGGAGCCTGGGCCTCTGCCGTGGCACAATATCCCATAATGGGACAGGCGCGTGGGGATTACCCCCATGCAGAGCATGTGCCTGTTCATGTGGTCTGCTTTAGACGCAGGAGCATAAATGTTATGTAGGGCAGCTGACTCCCTGGAAATGGGACTGCTAAAGTGCCATGTACGATGGGTGGGTCAAGCTGCACAGTTCTTGCAATTTGACCTTTATTTGTGTAATATACCCTCTGCTCTGAGCCTAGGTGTGATAAAGATGAGGGAATGTGATCAAACGGTAACACAATGAAACCGGCATATTTTTACCTTTTAGGTGGGCAACCCAGAGGTGATCAGGGCAGAGCACAGCCCTGTATGTGTCTTCATGTCTGGTAATAAACAAAACCATATAAAATATGAAGATTTTTACCAGTCTCTACACTTCAGAAAAAGAAAACAAAAAGCCCTGTGGCTCAGCAGGAAAAGGTGACTTCTTAAAGATTCACTATTTCCTTACAAGAGAGAGCAAGGGGAGCTTGTTTGCTTGCTTTTGTTTTGTTTTTTTTGGTAACAGCGTTGCTCAATATCTAATCTTCTGCAGAACACATAACTTCTGTTTCCTGTGTTATGAAATCCTGGAAGCAGCCCTGGACTTTAAGGAAACCAGGCTTGCTTCTGGAGAGAAGATGCAGCAGAAGAGCTCCCTCTCTTGTCCATTGCGTGTTTTGGCCAGTTTTCCTAAGTGTAAGAGGATCCGGTTAAAACCAGGGTGAGATGGGTATTAAATTACATTGGATCGAGGGTTTATCTGAAGTATTCTGCTCTATGTCAACTTAATTCAAACGTTCAGAAAACGTTGAGTAGCAAGCATTGGCATTTAGCACCCAGCTGAAAAGAATCCAACTGTTTTCAATAAAGTACTAAAATATTACTTCTGAAATAAGTACTTGAAAACACAGTGGGAGATATAGTCTTTCATGATAGCTATAAAATATTAAGTAAAATAGGGTTTTGATTATATTTTTCTCATCAGCTTTCATTACCAGCAAGAGTGAATTACAGAGTAAAAATAGAAATCTTTTTAATCCTCACTTTCAGAATCAGATTGGTTGGGCTAAATCTATTTGCGACGCAGCTCCGGGGAAAAGATGTTTTAACAGGAACTATTGAGCCCCATCTATTTCTAACTGTTAATTACAGCATAAAGCTAGAAACAATTTGTAAGGTGTCACCTTTTCAAGGTAGCTTTAACAATCTTGCATATATTAAATATGGCTTTGGGGCACAACTGTAATAAGGGTTAGATGTTCGGTGTTAAAGGCTCACTGAATTTGTGCCATGTCTTGTAAAGTCAAGTTACTACATTTGTTTGTCCTGTTTTCCAGGCAGAAGCATACATTTAATAGGGAAATGGCTACACTAGGAGGGCAGTTAATAATACAAAGTTGCTTCTAAGCTGTAAATGTTCACTGTGTTCAGAGTACACTCTCTCTTATGAAACACATTCTCACCCTAGATTTAATGTCCAAATTAACTGTGTCACTAGTTTTATGACTTTAGTTAATTTTTTTCTACTGAAAGTAGATGATTTTCCTAGAGTCTTGCATCTAAAAGCTTTGCAGAAAATGGTTCTTTAGTCATAGGAGTAACCACGTGTTTTCTTGTTGGTTATTCATCTGGCATGGCAAAGCAATTGCAGCCTTGTAACAGCCTTGTAACTTCGACCCTACAAGAAGACAGTAACCAAGCGCTATATAAATCTATCCCCATTTTTTTCCTTAAAACTCCCAGCAGTACTGCCCTAAAATTCCTAAAGCTTTCCCCTGACTTCTCTCCTCTCAAGGACAGACTGATGTTTGTGAAGACATTTGGCAGCTATAGATTGGGTTGAAATCTGCCAATCTTATCAAGGGTGGGGATGCCGACTTTGCAGAAAGAGCTGAACGACTGTGAGCACCATTGAATGGATCCCTAGTACTCAAGATAAATGATGATGCTTTAAAACAGTGGGCAGAAAGGTCTTCAAAGTCTGAGACAGGGATTAATTAAAGAAGGAAAACAGATCTTCCACCCAGCTTGGTTTCTTGCTTTTCTTAAAGAAACATTTCACTTAAATGAAAACCTCTCATTTCATTAACTTATTTGAAAACACTATTTCAGTGATTTCAGATTTCTCATTCCTTCAGTAAGACCAGATGTGACAGATTTTTTTCTGTGTATTATGTATTTCATTCATCCTTTTGTGTAATCACAGAGTTTTAGGATGGTACTCCTACAATGTTTTGAAATTATGTGGTTAGTTCTAGTACCTTGGTTTTAAGTCTTACAAAAGCTGTTCTATTGAGACGCAGCATTTGGGACTGGGAGTGGCCGGAGCGAAGATTTCTGCCTCTCCTTTTGACCCTGCGCCTTCCTCTGTGGCCAGCCACCAGCAGCCGTCACTCAGCACCAGCCCCACAGGGCACAACTGCCCCGCAGCGCACGGCTGCCCCGCGGCCACTCCCAGTCCCAAATGCTGCTGCCTATGGGGACAGGCTGGGGGACCAGGAAAGGAGCCTTTCTGCCGGGAAACTCGATTTTACTTCCACAAATATCCTATTTAGTTTGAAAGCGACACCTAGCACATTTAAGTTAGCCTTGCCAGACGGTGGGCTACTGTTTTGCACAGGCTTTAAGACTCTGGTGTCCTGCTGATAAATCAAGTAAAAAATAATAGCAAAACTAAAACAGATGCTTGTATTAAAAAAAAAAAAAAAAAAGGCTTGTTTAGCTGACCTTCACACAGAAACCCAGAATCTGTCAGGCTTAACTACTCAGTCTTTGCTGGCATCAGAATATTTTTGGTGGTATTGTGCTCTGGCCTCCCAATATTTTCTTTTTTTTTAATATAAATCTCCATGAGCTACTATATAAATAAATAAGAAGTACAAAGCTGCCCTGTGTCTGGAAAGCAGAGTGTGCAGTGATGCTGTGCGTGAGGCAAAGTTGCTGGTTATTGAACACCTCTCTGAACGGCTAGCAGCCAGCTGCCCATCTGACAAAACAGATTTTCCAGCCTGACTTTGAACTTAACATCAACAGACAGAAAAGGATGGGAAAATGTCTGCGCAGGTTTCAAAGCGTTATGATGTCGATTTTCAGCTTAGTGCTTTTGAGTTTTTTCCATCTTTGCTAGGTCTTAAACAATCTGATGAGAAATTCAGGAGTAAACAAACAGCTGGGTGCTCTGGTTGAAACTGCTAGGGTTTTTGCTAACCCTAACATAGCTGGAAAACAGCTCAGACAATCATGCTTTTTTTGAAATCTGAAGAAAGTCAGCTCACACCTTGGAAGGCTGTAATCCATACAACAAAACACAGGCGAAGCTAGGCAGAATGAGTGGTCTCTGAGGAAGAGTCCCTCACCATCCCTCACACACAGTAACGGATGCAGCCAGTGGGCGAACTCCAATTTCCAGGGCCACACACTTTACGAGGAAAGTCGAAAGGTTCTTTTTATCTCTGTTTGTCATCGCTCCTATCCCTCATTTCACTGCTCGCAAAGAAAAGCACTCTAAATTGTCAGTGTCCCCTTCTGAGCCGCTACGACTGCTGATTGCATATGTTGTCTCTTCCTGTCTGGAGCTTTAAGCCTATGATTCTCTGAGCTTTCTTGTTGTTTTAAGATGAGTAAGAGGTTTATTTTACATTGCACTATGGTACCCGCACAGTTGTCTCTTTACAACTGGTTAGCAAGCTTGTCACCTGCTGCCAACATCTGAAGACAGGAGCTTGGAAGAGATGGCACAATAAAGTGTACAAGCCCATAAAACCACACTTAATGATTTGTCATGCTTTTCTGCATCCTGTTAAAATGAACCCTGTTTTCATCCAAAGTCTGAGGGCTGCTCCCATTTCCTGCGTGCATTTCCACAACAATGTTGCATTAGTTCCACGTATAAACCTGGTGCCAGTGCTGTCAGTCGCCAGCCTCCTAGCACATCCTGCAGCAGAGAGCTCTGCTGTTCCAGGGTGTCTTCCCCTATAGCATGGGCAGCGGGGAACAGATGTGCTACTGTGATTTGTCTGCTCCCCTGAGGTGCGAGCATAGAAACTGGACCAGTGGGACTCTGATGTGGTTGGATTTGCTGAATACCAAATCCTCTGCCACCTCATGAGGGAGGTTTTATTGACAATGAAGCCCCTTTTCCAAAGGAAAAAGGTCAAGTGTGGCATGAAAGTCCCATGTGAGCTGGTGGGAGAGCGAGCGGCTGTTCCCAGGCTCCCTGTGCTGGTGGCGAAGGATGCTGCTTCCCAGCCCTGCTGCCCAGGGAAGGCTGTGGAGTCTGCTGGAGGTGTGCTGGCCCTCGGCTCCCTGTTCCCCTTGGAGCCTTTTCCCTGGTGCTTCTCTGCAGGTCGACCTGACAGCTGGGCTGGGGGCGTTCCTTGCACAGCAGTGCCCTGGTGGTGTTGGGCTCCCAAACAGCCCCCTACCCCACGAGGGAGGTTGGGGGGCCGGCAGGACCCCGGGGCTGCAGCAGCCCCCAAGAGCCTGGCAAGAGGGATGGCAGCTGGTGCGGGGACGCTGGGCTGATTCATCGGTGACTGCATGGTCAGAGTTACCTCCAAGTGGTGTAAATAGACCTTTTCTCCCTTTGGGTTTTCCAGTGTGCAAGCACCACCTTGAGACGTGGTATGGGATGTTCCTCTACCTGTTCCTTCAGACTTCATAAATTCCTAGTCTTGATGAGTTTTGCACATTATTTTGTATTGTAAGTGATGCAGATCTGGGGCCCTGGACCCGTGCTGTGTCTCAGCCACAAGCAATATATTGTTCTAATGCATGAACAGGAAACCAAGTCCTGGTGCTTTTTCCATTCAAGAGAGACAGGTCTTAGGAACTCCTTTTTGCCCTTTCGCTTTGTCTCCCCTGCCAAAATTTGTGCATGCGGTTTGTTATAGAGCACAGGAGGTTCTGCCATTTGATATTGTAAAGCTCAATATATCAAAGGCAAGGAAATATAAACTTGTTAGAGCACGCAGAAATTTGATGAAATGCCTATAGTAAGGAGAGGGAAAACAGCCTTCCTGTGGAGACAGCATAGCTCAGAAGCATTAGGGCAGTATTGCTCTCAACCCACAGTGACCATCTAGTAGGAAAAAGAAGATGCAAAGAGCTTACTGTGCTCAGACAAAAAAGCTGGGCAGGATAACAGCCCTAGAAATGACTCTGTAAGTCTTCAGCTGAAAGCAGCATCCAGAGCTCCTGAGGAGGTGGAGGACAGGCAAGGGGAGGCTATGACCTTGGTCTTGCGACTTGAAGTGGCAGAGCTGGTCTCACGCAGACGGGTGGTGGGAAAGGACAAGGTGAAGCCATTCAGTGGGATGGCTGAGCCCTGCTCTCCTCAAGTTTTGTTCAGATTTCCAAAACGCTTCTCAGCACAAGAGGTCCAAAAGGAGGAGGACATTTTGCATGCTCACAGTACAGCTGTAAGTGCCTGTAAGATGCGAGACTGCCCTGTGCAAAGGAGAGCCATGCTCCTGGGGCAGTCCAGCAGAGGGTAAGGCCTCTTTCTCTCCTTGCACAGAGCTCTGTTGTAAAGGCACCAGAATGAATGACTCAGATGTCTTTAATGCTGATTTTGTCTGAAGTTTCATTTAATTCTGAATTCAGAATTTGTTGTGTCAGAATTAATTCCTTGTTAAGCTGTGCCCAAGTCAAGCATTCTTTTTGTCCTTCTTATTGTGACGTTGTCTCACTCTTGAAGGGAAAGCAGTCTAGATGCTGTAGCTGACTAGCACAGGGGATGAATTACAGCCTACCCTTCTTACACTACTGCAAAACTTCCATGTTCACAAAGCATACTTGTTTTGTGAAATAAGGAAGGGGGCGGCTGTTATTGTCCGTAGCATTGCCTGACTTTCTAATATTGTAGTTCAGATAGTTTTATGACGTCAGGAGAGTCACACGTTAGGGAGGCATGACAAATGGGCTGTTGTATGAGCCTTGTAGGAAAAGACTGATAGCTAGGTCAGTTGCTTTGACACATCTGTGAGTCTCATCTCCCATGTGCTTTTAGGAATACAGAATGTATAATTTACCTTATTATATAACAGCTCAACAGATCTGCACTTCTGTACCTCCTCTTTCTGGAGCAGCTTTGAATAACAAAGCTCTGATATTAACCAAGTTTATGACCATTCCTGAGCCAGCTCCTGGGGCTGGTTCATTGCAAAGCGCAGAGAAGGGCAGGCGTGGTCTGAGGGTGTGAGGTAGAAAGGACAGAAGGAAATCTGTTAAAATGGGAGACATTGCCTGTAAGAAAATAACCATAAAAATACTTGGAGAAGCTGGGATGCCTTTCCTGGAAAATATGGAAACAATTTTTGCTGGCCTCTCTGAGGTCCCATTGCATAAGAAGAAAGCGGTAAAGAAACCTAACTCATGTTTTTATACCAAACAAAAGTGCCTTTCTTTCTTAATAATACACAAAAGGTGTTTTGTTTGTTTGTGTGAGGCAAATGGATCATTCTGTAGGAGTACAAAATGGCAGAGTTTACAGCTGTACAAATGGAGCGCAGCCTTGCAACTGCCTAGCACGCACAGGCCTGCAAATGCAAACATGTGCAGTGGGGCTGCTCAGTTTTGGGGGGGGGTGGAGAAATGGAGGCTTCAGAATTACTTTTTTGAGAATTCCTCTCTGTGTTCACTGTTAGCTAACTTCTTAATGAAGCCTTGTGCTTTGATACAAGGAATCAGGATGTGTGTGCATGGGAGGGGGTATGTGTACATAGGTATAAAAAAGTATATATGCTCTGTATACAAACTATTTAATGCAGCTCTTTATGTGCCACAGGATATGTACAAAAAATGCACCAGTATGACACTGTTCAATATGAATGCTGAGTAAAAAAAGTAAGCCCCTTTCAACCTGTTAGCACTGGCTCCTGTGTGTCCTTTGCTAGTGGTTCTCCCAGTGCATAATGTTGTTAGGGTAAATGTACATTTTGTTTGACAGAGGGAGACATCAGCCCTGAGTGCAGTGGGATCAGCCAGTGAAGAGGTGCCAGACCTGCCTTCACTCAGTCAGAGGACTCTGGGCAACCTTTCCTCTCCACAAATTTTGTTGGTCTTGGATCAAAACTAAGCAGGGACCAATGCTAAGCACATCTTTTCATATGGCTAAAGTTTTAAGACATCTTGGTTTGTAGCAAATAGGGAATTTTACTGCTGTTCAGGAAGAGCAACAATATTTCACAGCAGCAACAGCACCTTCCAAAAACGGGGGCAAGGCCCAGTCAACCTCGTTCAGCTCACCCAGGCAATCAAGTTGCAGGCAGCCACCGGTCTGTCTCCTGAGAGACTATGCAGTCTTATGTACTCAATGGGTGCAATACCTCCAGCCTGATGGCCAAAGTATGGACAACTCCCACATCCAAGTAGATGTGTGAACCAGAGGTAATGGGTTGCTCAATTCATGTTGCCAACTCTTGCGCTCAGGTACTTCTCTTCTCACCTCTTATTCTCTAGTTTTGCTTTCTTCTCCTGGCCAAGTCCCTGGACCTCACCTGATGATAGACAGGTCCCACTTTGGGATGCCATCTGGCATCTCAGCCTTTGCCTTGCCAGTTAGATGAGTGTGCCCTTCCTTTGGGTTCTCCAGTTTCTGACCATGACACCTCTCTCAGATCCCATCCTCTCCTCCTGCCTTCACTCTTGTCTTTATTCAACCACCTGCATCCCAGCTGCCATTCCCGTCACTGGAATTTGCTTGGCCAACATTGCTGTAGGTAGATGCCCAGGCAGTGTGGCTGAGTGTAGGAGGCTGCTGGAACAGGGCAAAACAAAGGGCCGACACATTGCTAAATGCCACTGCAAAGAGGGACTCCCGGCGGTGAGTGAAGTGGCCTGGAACGGCCTCAGCCCCAGGGCTCAGCAGTTTCTTTTTCTCTGCCATGTTGACTTAACTTTGCAAGAAGCCCATCTTGACCACATCTGAGCATCCCTGCAGAGTTGTCTCTTTGTTAACTCTCTTATCAATTAAAGCTTTGCTGTAATCCAAAGGACCTTTCTGGTTACTTTTCCTGGTACACCTTTAATTGGAAACGGTTCTTATCCATTCTAATCTGCTACTTCTCCTGCTACAGAAGATATTTGAAGCTTTTCTCTTCAGTTCAGAGCCTTCTTTTGTCAGTTTACCAATCCCCAGGTAAGGTAAGGGAAGAGGAACAGCTTACTTGCATTCCCTCAAAGCTGGCTGAAAGTGAACTGCAGGCCTCGGCCTTTTCACAGCCTTGTCTTGTATAAAACAACAGTAACAACAGAGGCCAGTGGAGGCATCCTTTTTTTTCCATAATGGAACACTTTGAAAGCCAGACAGGTGATGCCTTTCCCACACGACAGACTGTAGCAAAGATAAACTCACTCCTGGTGATTTTGGTAAGAGCGCTGCTCAGTTTGGAGAATTCATTTCCATTGTATTACTTAATTCAACTCGTTTGCACTTGGTAAACATCCTTTTCCTTTACTTTTAGGTTATGTTTGTATAGCTTGATAGAGAAATGGGGTCTGGCTTCTGCAGAAAAAAGAAAACTCCTCTGTCCTTTGAGAGCCAATGTTCATTCATCTCCTTGCCATCAGTGCATTTTTCTGTTGAGAGCCCCACTCTCTGAGCTCTTTACATTCCACATCTCCTCTCCCCTCCAGGCCTCCACAAATGTCTCCCCCTAGCCCTGGAGTCTGACCTTGGACCTCAGTTACTCTCCCTATCTGACCCCAGCTGTGGATCCTGGCAAGCCTCCAGGTTGGGAAACTCCTGGACAGAGAGAAAATGACAGAGAAGTTTGTCTTACTTGATTCTTGTTCTCCCTAAGATGCACAGCAGCTGCAATAAAAGGTCATCTTTGTGTACACAGATTCACTTTTTCTGAAAGAATAATCTTTTTGAAAACTTGCCCAAAATTAAGGGCGGAAGTACTTCTGCCTTCTGTACCAGTTTGTAAGAGCAGAGTTATGCAATATCAGGTTTTGGCACAGAATCCAGAAATTGTAAGAGAACTCAGAGGGGCAGGGGCAGATCAAGGGTTTGGGAAAGGAGAGACAGCAAGTCTAAGTACAACTGAGAGATATTCAATTATGCTTTAACCCAAGCCATAGCTTTCACCAGTCACCTTGCTGCTTTCAAGTATGCATTTTCATTCCTAGCTATAAATAAGTCCTCCTCGATATCTAGCAGTTTTACCCAAAAAGAAACTTGTCAGTATGTGGTAGAATGCAAACAGCAATTGGAGAAGGGGTGATATCAAAACACAGTAATACAAGTTGACATGTTTGGAATATCTGGGAACAGTGACCTACTGGTGATCTCTTTCTCACAGTAATTGTATTTGACAGGCTGCTGCATTTGTAATAATTTACTCACCTGGAGGAAAAGTAATCAGATAGATGTTTTGCAGCAAGGTCTCAGGAAAAATTGTCTCCATACACACCATTTCTTCTCTGAAACATTGGGTAAGCAATTCCATTTCATTCTATTTCCATTTTTTATGAAAATAATACATCCCAAAATTTAAAGGATCTGTGAGATTTGTGATGAAAGGTTAGTGACCTGCTGCAGGGACTGGTATTTTATACCTCTGGAGTATCTTACCTACTCTTCTTGGCCTTTGGCAGTGTTTCATCTGAGACTCACTACTGCATTACAGGCTGTCAGCCTTCAGTTTCTGAAAAATCTCAGCTTTCTTTGTCCAAAATAGAAGCCCAACTCTCTTAATTTCAAAAGAAAGCTTGAGTGAATGAATGGATATATTTATCCACAAAGAATGCTCTAAGCTCTAGAAACAAGCTCGCTCGCATTGAGAGTGTTAACACTGAACTCTAATGATGTTCTTACCTATCAGTTAACTATTACTAGCTATTTCTTGGCTGATAATTTTACAAACAACTATTCAGTACCCCAAGATTATGAACAGGTTTATTTTACAGGCAAAGAGTAACCATAGTGTCTGCCTCCCTTCCTCCACTCCAACGTTTAGTTCTAGCAAGCAACCTAAAAGTAAGTATCTTCCATGAGTAATTTTTTTCTCTGAATGCTAGCATTAATTAATGAACATTAACATCCTTGTCAAATTTTAAAATGAAGTCCTATGATGGCCATGCCTTTGTGTGCTCCTGATCTGTGCAAGTAGCTGATTAGTAATTGTACTTGCCCAGACACGTGGCCTCGTGGTTGCCTCACTGGTGACATCTGTACAGATATGTCAGAAGAATGGATATGGATAAAAAAATAAGGTGGGTGTGTTCAAGCATATGTCCATGGTCATACAACATACATTTTGAAAAATCTATCTGCTGTTTTGATAGAACTAGGACAAAAAGTCTCCTGGGTAAAATTGGGCTTTACCCAAATGCCAGTTTGTGTGCTGAAAATGTCTTTCACAAGTGCATTTCAAGTTAGTTCTTCTGGGAAATGTCACTGACGGAGTTCCTATATCACAGGTAATTTTTGGTATTGTCACCAGGGCAGCCAGAGGACATTCTGGTTTCCTTCTCCTGTAGTACCTCACAATACTGTGAGTTGTGAGATACTTGTAGCATCTCACAATTTCTTTTCCTCCAACAGGAAAATTGACCAAACTTGCTGTCACTCTCCAGGTGGGAACTGAGATACGCCGCTATGACTGTACCAAACCAGGGAACCCAGAAATTGCAATGTGGCATTCTGGGAGTTGGGGAACACCATGGCTCCATTTCAGGGGGAAATCCAGGTGTGCAGCTTGTTCTCACCATAAAGAAATCCAGGTGCATTCACTGGGAGAGAGCTATGGTGCCCTCCAGTAGGTCCCATTCTAGGTACAGTTTACTCAAATTCTTCTATGAAGTCTGGGACAGATTAAGGAATTAGAGATTTCCTGATCTATAGTTTATTCTGTGTCATTTTTCCCCTT
This sequence comes from Apteryx mantelli, assembly GCF_036417845.1. Taxonomy (NCBI): domain Eukaryota; kingdom Metazoa; phylum Chordata; class Aves; order Apterygiformes; family Apterygidae; genus Apteryx; species Apteryx mantelli. Next base: position 57,074,130 of record NC_089982.1, read on the forward strand.
TGCTGGAAAAGCCAATTTTTTCTGGGAGCTTGCAAAGACATTTGACTGTGGGAGTATGGATTTTACTTGAATGAAGATTTTTCTACCTCTGGAATCTGTAGATCAGCACAAATAGCTCTTAAATATAACACACACTGTATATGTACATGCATACACAGGCTCTTTTAAATCACACCCTCATTTCAAGACAAACATTGAAAGGGATTTTATAGTCAAAAGAAAAATATATTTGTGAAAATACAGCTATCAATGATGCAACCAAAACTGGTGTTCCAAATAATCATCTCAGCAGAAGGCTTAACTTGTGTTCTGTTTAAATGTTGTTTTATATCCAGACAGATATCATTCTCAATGGATGTTTCTTTAAAACTCCTGTAATAAAACTCAGTAGCTTTGTGGCAGGTGCTTTGTCCTGGATGAAAAACATCACTTCTATAAATCAGCTGTAATTTGGGAGGGTGTAGTATTTTTCAGTGGATTTGGCATAAGTTTATTCTTTCCCTGAAATCCTAAATCCTTTGAAGTTTTACTGATCATTCTGCACAGCAAAGCTCAGTTTTGTTGAATAATAGTCAAGGATCTCAGTGGTGTTTTTTTGTCCCTGCTGTCTGTAAAAGAGACAATCCCTTTATTAGGGCTATTGCTCTCTCTTTTAATTTCACTGGACATTTTGCCTTTAACGAAAATATAAGTCTTTCTTTTGAACTTCCATGTGATAAACCCTCCACGAAGTGAGTGTAATCTAGATATTCTTTCTCTTCAGGAATCCCTAGAATAATAATTTCTCGTGAATGTTTGTTTTTTCAATATTTCTGAATGGCAATGAACCATTTGGCAGTTTTACTACTGTATTGATTTTGCTACTGGTTTTCTTCCATGCTTTTTCTAGCTTTTTTCACAGCCTTCCTATATAAGTCTCTCTCTCTCTCTAGAAACTTTCTTTTTCCTTGATTTTCCTTATGACTGCTCTAATTTGCTCCAGCTTTACTGCCGCTTAGAGGCCAGTTTGGGATTATCACAATAATTCACTTATCTCTGTGTGGTACCACTTTGACAACACTTTCCCAGAAGCAGCCTTGGTTGCTTCTCTTGTGCAGCTCTCTAAGTTCCCTTAACTCTGCCACTTAGGGACTGCTTACTATTGCTGTTGAATTCTTGGTTTCTTTTATTCTTTAAGGCTTTTATATAGAGGGACAACAGCAAAATCCTGTACTATATATAAATAGATCCCAGCTTCTCAGAGAAAATGATGGGCTCTGACCTTTAGAAGTAAAACCTCGGGGGGAGAGGGGCACAACGAGGGGGAAGATCCGTCAATTTAATCTAAGGTAGTTTAACAGCAATGACTTTTGCGTCTTCAGTTCTTGTTTGTTTATTTAAGCTTCATTTTTTCAAATGGACCAAAACTATCTTTCCAGCAGGAAAATGCTGGAGACATAATTAATTCAAGGCATTTGGCATTTCCTGTCAAGATGGCAAGCATTCATCATAATGTGAAGATTATGGTGTTTCAAGTCCACTGAGGAGCAGATGTTGAGATAATTTTCCTGGCATACCTCTCTGCACAACTCACACATCTCTTAATTTTGAATTTTTCCTGTTGCTTCCTCCATAGCCAATTCCAGTTCCTAATACTGACCTGCAGGGTCTTCAGAAACACCTATCAAAACCATTGCTGTCACTCTCCCCAGCCTCTCCTGCAGTGTTTGCTGCTCCCATGAGGGGTGGCTCAAGCTTGCCCTGTGCTCTGAGGAGGAGCGGGAGTTACCAGCCCGCAGTACTGGGTTGCTGGCCACATTGCTGTTCAATGATCACTACTTCTGAGCACCAAAGGAATCGATGCTCAGGAAGCAGGGAGCCTGGAGTACTGTACCACCATGACCATGCTGCTGTACTCCACTTCTGGGTCTGCCAGGAAACCACAGCAAAAGAGGTGTAGGGGCGAGGGGACAAATAATGAAAAACAGAAGAGATCTGAAGGATTTAAAGGAACAAAGTGTATGGCTGCATAGCTGGGTACAACCAACTCCAATCTTTCAGACACAGTAGCGTGAGACTGTTTCGGAGTGGGACAACCAGGAAAGAAACTCTCCTCGGCAGCAAGGCTCTCCAGTGGGATGCTGTGCCCCCAAAGAAAGCTTGTTTGCAACTATCTACACCAGACTGTGCAGATGCACACAGTGACAAGGAAAGGCTTGATCAAGAGTAAAAATAATATCTTTAAATATTTATGTGATATGGTAGCACTTGGATTCCACCATCAGAGTTTTCTCTTGCCTGGCTCTTTGTGTCCTGTCACAACCCTCATGCTGCTGTCTGGAGGATACAGTCTCTCAGTTTTTTTCTCTCCGCATTAGCAGAAACTGAAGGGATCACTGGAAGAACATTTCTTTGCACAAGCTGTTGTGGTTCAGAGATTAGATGTTCAGTTGAAGAGTGAAATGATTTTCTGGTTTGTCAAAGGTCCAGCAGGTTAGACTAGCTTAGCAGAAAGTGATCAAATTAGATGTGACAGATATGTAAGAAGTCCGTAGTATGGCCCTGTCTTGTGACTGCGCTGAAATTAAATGAACAAATCTGGTTGATGATGGTTTTAGAAAAGTGAATGCAGCATCTAAATTTGACAGCTATGTGGTTGAACTGATAGATATGGAGATTATTACTGGCACATAGTAAAAAAATACAATTACATTGTGTTTAATCAAAGGATTGTAGGCTGGAATAAGCCTTGGATCCCTTCTCTACATGAATAACAGCCTTTGGAACAAAGAAAGTTCTGCACAATGTTATTTAGTCTGCATGAACCACTAACTATATTTCAGACCCCTGACGAAGTCACTGCTTAGAAACCATTAAGAGATAGTGTACAATTCATGTGATATACTTTGCTTTAGTTGGGAGACATGCTTTCTGGCAAGTAACCCAGCAGTCAGGTCCAGCATGCACACACAAAATTACCAACACGTGAAGGTACAACAAATGAGAAAAATTAAACTCTCCACTGCCCTAGAAAAAGTTTCCTTTTTAAAATGTTCTAACACTACTCTCTGTGTTATTTCTAATCTTTAATGTGAATTATAATAGAGATTTGACTGAAAGGAAAAATCTCCCAAGATCAGTTTGATGTTATAGAAAATATGTCTCCTGGCTTCCTATCAAACTTTAATATGCTGTTTCAGTTACAAACTGACACTAGTGGTCAAACGAAGAAAAGTATTCTTTGCTTCAGTTACAAAGGTCATCTCTTCTGTATGAAATACAGGCTGTGGCTGAAACAGAGCCACAGAATGAAGATGACCCATAATAGAAATGGATATCTTGAGCCCTAACACGTTATTTGCTGGGAGAAACATTTTAATTTAGTTACACTGTTCACCCCTGCTCAAATTCATTAAGCAAATTAAATTAAGAATGTAAGGCTAATCACATGGTACCAGGCACTGCAGCTATAAAACCTTGCAGCATGAGTGAGAAATGGAAGCATGGTGTATAAATGTCATTCATTGCCTATCACAGGATAAATTAAAACTGAGGAACAACCTTTCTGTTGTGTGGTTTGGAACAGAGACCTGAGCCTTGAAGGGAGAAGATTTGGACGAAAAGACAAGTCATTGTTTTATCTAGTTGTAATTAACTGCAGGTGGTTTCTGCTAACATAATGCAGATTTGAGTCTTATTTATCTTTTTTGGAGACAGTGTAGCTATCACATTTTTAGGAAAAGTCAGAGGAAAAGAAGTAATTGTTTTCCTGTTATGATAGATCACGTCTTTCTGTTGGAATTTTTGGTTGTTTTTTCTTTCTGTTCAAAATAATAACACTGATAACACTCTGACAGAAGAGCCAAACATTATACAGAGCAAAACAAAACTGGTAAAGACCTGGGTTAGCACCGTTAAAGCTGAGTCCTGTCTATCAGAACATCTATGAAAATTGTCTGCTCGTCTCCCTCTCTGTCAGTAAGTCAGTATCATCAAAACCCTCTTACTCATTCTTACTCTGTATTTTTTCAGTAAGAGAAAGATTTTTAAATGATATCTTTATTCCTGCTTCTTGGCTTGTCAGCTACAAAACATCATAATGCTGACACTTTTTTTTTTCTCTCTCTGTCTTCTACCTTGGCATAAATCAAGAATAACCCACTGGAAGTCAAGGCAGTATAAAACTGCTGGGACCTAGTTGGGACTATTGTTTTTATTCCACATGGACCTGAGAGCGGACATCTAATACTGTGTTGTCTGAATGTTGCTCGTAATCGTATTCCTCTCTGGAAACCGAATGATTCTTAAGGGAGCCCTGAGCTCTGGATATTTGGCCTCTTTCTGTTCCCCTCATTTTCTAAAGAAAGAAAAGGCATTAAACCCAACGGAGATATTGAGAAGTACAATTAATTGAAGCTGGACAAGATCTGCATGGACTTTGCATGGCTTGGGAATCATATGACGCGGCTCTGCAGAGATGGTTAAGGGAAGCTGGCAGTAAGGGCTTTGCATCAGGCCTCATGGAAAGTAGGGGCTACAGATTTCACTCTGCTGCAGACAGCCTTATTTGTGGGTGGAGGAAAGGGAAATGGTGTCTTGATTTGCATGCTTTTCTCCTTGCTTTTAGTGCATGGCACAAAAGGTAACAGCAAGAGAGGGCCTGTGCCCTATGCTGAGTGCTTCTCTTGGATGGGGAAGAATGTAGTATTATTCTCCACTAGGGCTATGGCTGAAGCAGGTTTGCGTGGCTGGGGCCAGTAATGCTCCTTAGCACAAAGTAAACAGCAGCAAAAGCTGCTGTGACCTCTCTGAATCTTTTCTGTGTTACACATGGCCACTGATTGCATGTTTCCATTGCAACTGCAAAAAGAGCTGAAATATGAAACTGCTCCCCTATCTTGGTTTTTAAGGAGGTATCAGGCTTTGGCAAGTTTGGACACCTGCAGCAATTGACTTCTTTCCAGCACAGGTCCAAAGGGATTCATCTTCCCAGCAAGTCATTTTCTCCTAGGGAAGAAACACAAAAGAAGGGACAAATGGAGAGGATGTGAGAGAAGACAGTACATGGGCAAAACATCTACAGCAGGAAAATGATGTGAAGGTTATGGGCTGGGAGAAAGGAGAAAAGAAATGGAACATGCAAGATCATGTCTTTGTGATAGCTACATGTCTAGTTTCAATATTGGTCGTTATTCACAGAATCACAGAATCACAGAATCACTGAGGTTGGAAGGGACCTCTGGAGATCATCTAGTCCAACCCCCCTGCTCAAGCAGGGTCACCTAGAGCACATTGCACAGGATTGCATCCAGGCGCGTTTTGAATATCTCCAGAGAAGGAGACTCCACCACCTCTCTGGGCAACCTGTTCCAGTGCTCTGTCACCCTCACAGTGAAAAAGTTTTTCCTCATGTTCAGATGGAAGTGTCTGTGTTTCAGTTTGTGCCCGTTGCCTCGCGTCCTGTCGCTGGGCACCACTGAAAAGAGTCTGGTCCCATCCTCTCGACACCCTCCCTTCAGATACTTGTACACGTTGATAAGATCTCCTCTCAGCCTTCTCTTCTCCAAGCTAAACAGGCCAAGCTCTCTCAGCCTTTCCTCATAAGAGAGATGCTCCAGGCCCCTAATCATCTTTGTGGCCCTTCGCTGGACTTGCTCCAGTAGTGCCACATCCCTCTTGTACTGGGGAGCCCAGAACTGGACGCAGTACTCCAGATGGGGCCTCACCAGGGCTGAGTAGAGGGGGAGGATCACCTCCCTCGACCTGCTGGCAACACTCTTCCTGATGCACCCCAGGATACCATTGGCCTTCTTGGCCACAAGGGCACATTGCTGCCTCATGCTTAACTTGGTGTCCACCAGCACTCCCAGGTCCTTCTCGGCAGAGCTGCTTTCCAGCAGGTCAACCCCCAACCTGTACTGGTGCATGGGGTTATTCCTCCCCAGGTGCAGGACCCTGCACTTCCCTTTGTTGAACTTCATGAGGTTCCTCTCCGCCCACCTCTCCAGCCTGTCCAAGTCTCTCTGAATGGCAGCACAGCCCTCTGGTGTATCCGCCACTCCTCCCAGTTTGGTATCGTCAGCAAACTTGCTGAGGGTGCACTCTGTCCCTTCATCCAGGTCATTGATGAAGAAGTTGAACAAGACTGGACCCAGGACTGACCCCTGGGGGACACCGCTAGCTACAGGCCTCCAACTAGACTCTGTGCCACTGATCACAACCCTCTGAGCTCTGCCATTCAGCCAGTTCTCAATCCACCTCACTGTCCACTCATCCAGCCCACACTTCCTGAGCTTGTCTATGAGGATGTTATGGGAGACAGTGTCAAAAGCCTTGCTGAAGTCTAGGTAGACAACATCCACTGCTCTCCCCTCATCTACCCAGCCAGTCATTCCATCATAGAAGGCTATCAGATTGGTTAGGCATGATTTCCCCTTGGTGAAGCCATGCTGACTACTCCTGATCACCTTCTTTTCCTCCACATGCTTGGAGATGGCTTCCAGGATGAGCTGCTCCATCACCTTTGCAGGGATGGAGGTGAGGCTGACTGGCCTGTAGTTCCCTGGGTCCTCCTTCTTGCCCTTCTTGAAGACTGGGGTGACATTGGCTTTCTTCCAGTCTTCAGGCACCTCTCCTGTTCTCCATGACCTTTCAAAGATGACGGAGAGTGGCTTAGCAATAATGTCCGCCAGTTCCCTCAGCACTCGTGGGTGCATCCCATCAGGGCCCATGGATTTGTGGGTGTCAAGTTTGCTTAAATGATCTCTAACCCACTCCTCCTCCACCAAGGGAAAGTTTTCCTTCCTCCAGACTTTCTCTCTTGCCTCCAGGATCTGGGGTTCCTGAGGGCTGGCCTGAGCAGTAAAGACTGAAGCAAAGGTGGCATTCAGTAACTCTGCCTTCTCTGCATCCTTCGTCACCAGGGCACCCACCCCATTCAGCAGAGGGCCCGCATTTTCCCTAGTCTTCCTCTTGCTACTGATGTATTTGAAGAAGCCCTTCTTGTTGTCCTTGACATCCCTCGCCAGATTTAATTCCAAACGGGCCTTAGCCTTCCTCGTCGCATCCCTGCATACTCTGACAACGTTCCTATATTCCTCCCGAGTGGCCTGTCCCCCTTTCCACTTTCTGTATACTTCCTTCTTCTGGTTGAGTTTTGCCAGGAGCTCCTTGCTCATCCATGCAGGTCTCCTGCCTCCTTTGCTTGACTTCCTACTCATAGGGATGCACCGCTCTTGAGCCTGGAGGAAGTGATGTTTGAATATTAACCAGCTCTCTTGAACGCCCCTTCCTTCTAGGGCCCTAACCCATGGGATTCCTCCAAGTAGGTCCCTGAAGAGGCCAAAGTTTGCTCTCCTGAAGTCCAGGGTTGCGATCCTACTTGGTGCCCTGCTGCCTCCTCGCAGGATACTGAACTCCACGATCTCATGGTCACTGCAGCCAAGGCAGCCCCCGACCTTCACATTCTTGGGAACACATTTGAATAGGAAGAGGTGCTAACACGTTAATGCCTTTAAGAGGGGCTGGAAAGTCTTAGGGATGCAGTGTAGGTAAATGGTGGAGATGATAGGATATGGATCATATCACCTCTTCCTTCACTTCCCCAAAACGCGCAGCATGGCTGAGAGCACTGAACATACCGATATAGATTACTGTCTTGGGTACCTGGGAGAAGGCCTGAGGCAATTCTTCTAACATATTCAGGGTCAGATTTTGACCCAAGCTTTCAGGAGGCATTAGGAGATTGCTGCAACATCCCCAGTGGGCAGTGGGATGCTTCTTTTAGTTCCACACCAAAGTGTTCCCTCTTGCTCAACATGGGTGTAGACCCAGCTATGACTTTGGCATATAATTAAGGTTTCTGACTGTTTGATTTCTTTTTTAAATGCCTGTATTTATTTTTGTGAATTATGACCTGTTTTCATGTTTATATTGCAGTTTTTATAAATTTAACATTAACACCCAAAGCATCTTATTCCAAATTTTCCTGATGAGTATAATTTGTTGTTCTTGTCTAATTCAAGAATCTGCATCCCAAAACTGTTCAACTTCTCAAAAACTGAATCTGAAGACACTAACCATTTCATTTCAAACAGCTGAATTTTAAACAACAGTTATGAGGTGGTGTTTTTTAGTTTTTCTTTGATTTAAATCTAAAGCCAGGAAACTGTGTGCTTATCTGGCACATAAGCATGGAAATTAATAAGTGGTATATGCAAGCAGAAGTTCTGGTCCTCAAGGAGTAGTATATGATACTGCACGGGTAAGAATAATATATATGTGTGTATATACACAAAATGCATTATAATTACCTATAAATGTGTGCACATGGATTTGTAACTAACAGTCAATGACACCAACTTGGGTGCATAAAGCCCATAGCATGTATTACAAAATAAAAACTTGCAAAAAGAGAATTAAATAGTGGATAAATATTACAAAACATAGATTTAACTGACTGTATTTGCAGAAAATCTTTAAACTCTGAAGACTGTGGTTACAAGATCACAATGTACTTGATTTCTTATGGAACAGAAGTTTTTCAGCCCTCCCAACTGTACTAATTCACACAAGTATGATTTGTGCTTGAAATTTGTAGTATATTAATGGATTTTAAGTGGTTCCAGCAATTCCATTAAAAGAGGATGGAAAAAATAAGTGAACAGTTTGCCAAAGGTGGAGAAGCCACAGTTGTGAAACCAGCTAGTGGTTTATGTCAAACACAGTCATTTAAAAAATATAGTGGTAAATTAAAGTAAAAGTGACTTAAAGATCAGGTATTCTACAAAGTGTTGTTCTAAACGAAGACAGGGGTATGAGCAGTAACATCTGGACAAAATAAAGCCCCATTTGAGAACTAAAGTAAAATACCATTGCTTATTTGAACAATGTCTGTGTTGGAAAGTAGAACCTAATACTAAGAATCTCTGGAGTTTTTGGAAGAGGGACAAAAAGTTGACAATTTGACACACAGTTTTCAGCAGCTTTATTGTCTATCTTAAATTAGACACTTTCAGGTATTTTTGGCATCTGCTTATGGCATACCCAATGCCCCTAACCACCTTGCCCAGTTTGGGCACATTGGGGGTGTAAATTCAAAGAAGGAGATATAAAACCAGCTGAAGAGAGGGTAAATGTATTGCATGACGATCCCTTCCTTGCAACTCCTCTCCCTTCACCTGAAGTCACGTGGGAACTGAATCTCTGTGTGTATTTCTGCTTGTGAGAAAATATACATAATAGCCGAGTCTGGGTTTTCCTTTTATTCAGTGTTTTACTATTAGCCTGGTTTTAGTCACTGTAGAAGTCCCACACAGGAAGAGATTTTTACTTTAATAAAATCTGTTGTCTTGCACATTACAATTTTCTTCTTTTGGCCAGGTCCTTTCTCATTAACCTACCAGGGAATTATATATACTAGGGTTTATTTAGATGATCTTTCAAGTTTACTTCCTGTTTATAGAGTAATTAGACACATACACCAAATAAAATATGAAGCCAGGGAATTGAGGATACCATGCTAACAGGAAGCACCTTTATGTAAATAATGGTGGTGTTCTCTGTTGTCCAATAACTACATCTTCTCTCAGGATGCAAGTGGCTTTGAAATATTTGTTTAGAAACAGAAGAATTTCTTCTATTAACAGTATTAAGCAAAATGAGAGATGGTAATGTTTGCATTTACACAAATAAAAAGGCGTGTTCTGAATTGGAGTACAGAGGTTTTGCATTGAGGTTTGTTATTGAAGTTATGATGTCTTTGGCTGAAATAATGTCACCTTGATATTGTTTTGCCTTGACCTTATGAACGAACCTTCAAGTATGCATTGGGGAGAATACTGCAGGTGATAGAACAGGCTCTTGTGACACAGGGAACACAACATTTTACTTGCTAAGGCATCTGTTATTCCTAGGGTGCCTATTAATAGTGTGACTTTTCCTTGTTGCTTTTACTACCTTTGTGCCATTATTTAAGGACGCGTATGGAAACCAGAACAGAAACATCACCAGTATAAAGTCTGCTGTCTTGCACGCTTTCAGCAAGCAATTGTAGTTTCTGGAAATATAAGTGTGTGCATGTGTGGAAATGCTTGTCAAATAAACAGGTGAAGACAAATTTGTTAGTTGTTTTAAGGAAGCTCTTTCAATTTGGCTCTAAATATTGATTTAAAATGAAGCTGAGAGTTTCTGGAAATCCTTTCAAATTTTATGGTGCTGCCCGATGCTGGGGGATGAAAGGGTTGTTTCTGTGTTCGGAATAGGCCTTGGTGGTCCCTCGGTAAGCAACAGCTGTCTGTGACCCCCTGCGGACCCTGGCGTGCATATGGTGCACTGATCTTACCTGCTAACAAACAGACAACAAAGATGATCTAGGAGCTCCTTGGTGAACAAAATTAAACACTGTAGGTCAAATGGAAATCAATTACAAGCTGTGCAGAAGACTATGGAAGTCATCGCCCATTCTCACCCATGAACTGGGATGTTAGGTCAGTTTAGGTCACGCTATGGCTTTGGTGTCCATTTTTCACTCAGTATAGGGTAGGGAACTCTAAACATTTGAGACAGTGGATGAAGTTAATGGATGGCTTGGACATAACAATATATTCATTGCTAAACACATTGTGCCAGTACAAATAATAAAAATATTTAAAGAATAAAATAGCCCTTCTTACAGTAAGCACAAGCATAGTCGCATCCATTTAAACATAATCTGTTCTAAAAATGCACTTTTTTTCATTCTTGCATTAAAGCTTTTCTGATTTAGATGTGAAATTCATTTGGTGTCATCTGCCTAATGCAATTAGACAGTTTTCAACACTGAGACTTTCTTAACATTTGAACTAACAAAGAAACTTTTCTTCCTCATAGTGTTAACAATGGGCAAGATTTTCCAAAAAAGCACCTAAATGAATTAGAAGCCCAGAGTCCATTGGCTTGTGCTTCTATATAACAAAGTGCTTTGAAGTGGCCTACAGAATATTTTAAGGTGTTACTTAATGTCACTAATCATTAAAAACAACAGAGAACCAAGATGGTATCAGTGTTTCAATCTGAAATGCAAGTCATGACTCCACAAAATCACTTATGTGTCTACAAGGTGTACAAAAGTATCCTGAATGAAGAAATACATTTTAGCTCGTATTGGGCTATTGCAGTTTCTGGAACCATGAAAGGATTGAATCTGTCATAATCGAACTTTGTATTTTGACATCACAGTAGCTTTCAACAGAGGCTGTTAACCAGAAATGTGCGGTATTGTAGGATGGGTCAGTTGTAAAATGATGATGATGGAAATGGATGCCTTTGGCACAGTCCTTTTTACTTCCAGGGCATGTCCAAAATCCCACATGCACACGTGGCCCAAGCTTTGCTGACTGAGCACTTGACCCCAAAACTTTAAGGACTATCCTACCAATGCCTTTTCAGCTTTGAGTGACTTCATAGTCTTCCTCTGTGTTTTTCTTTACAGTTCCTGCTACTTTTTTTGTCCTCATTCTCTCAAATATCCACTCTCACACAAAACAAGGCCCATCACGGCCCCCTGACATGGTTCATCCAGTTCCCAAGCAGACCTCTGCCTCTCTCTTTGGGGTGGTGATGAATTCCTGTGACCTGAGGTCTCTGTTTTTTCCTATTTGTAACCCATAAGGTTGACTATTAAACTGATTGAAAGTGGGTAGCATAGCCCAGGTTATAATACTTTCAGTGTGTGTGTCACATACAGTTAATGATATGTATGCACTTTTGGACTGCCTCTTTTAGATTGGCATTTTGGGACAAGAACTTTATATCTTGTGCCTAATACAAAGTTGAGGACTTAAAGCATTTAACCAACAGTAATACCTTTGTAATGGGATGCTTACTGGAGCTGTCTGTGATTTGGATGTTCTTGTGCTACTGAGTGTGCTGCTTGCAGCAGGTTTCTTTCTTCCATGGAACATGGGATTAACGTAATAACAATGTAATTTCAGTCTATTCAAGATGAAAAGCAACAATACTAATAAGTCTTTATATTCATGAGTATCTCTATACTGCATTTATTTGAAGAAAAACCTGTCTCATAGTTATTTTATGTGCAGAAGATCACAGTATCTCATGGAAGTCCTTCATTGGCCAGGAGCCCCAGAAGGAAAAGTTAATCCATCTAAAATCAAACTGATAGCAGAATCTACATCTTTAAGACAGGGGTATGTCCCAAAGAGGTCCTAAGTCAGAGCATGAAATATTCTTCCTTGATTTCAGGGGCTTGGCTTCAATGCATGCTGGGATCTGTAGTCTCCATTGGGCGGATAGGTAATTGCATCTGCCTGCAAGGAGTCTCAGCTGTGGAGTTTTATGGCCTGCATCTGGCTCACAGCTCATACCTTCAACATTCCCCAGGGAGCTGATGTTCTCATTTTTGTTCTTAACACATAAGAACAAAATTAAAATGAAAATCTGAAATATAAACCTTTTTCCAAAACCGTGTGAAGGTCAAAGAAATAACCTCTTCTGCAAAAACAGCAGGAAAACACATACAGAAAAGCAGCTATCACAGATAAAAGCAAGCAGCTATTATAACACCACTAGAAATCTTCTTTTTATAATGGCTAGCAAGTATGAAAAAGTTGAAAATGTTATTTCAAATAACTTCCAAGGGCAAAGGATAGAATATTGCATTGGGTATGATATTATAGTAGGTGGGTCCTGTTGCCTTCTGCTTATGTGTGTTTTCAGTAAGTCAATGGACTGCTCTCCATGAACTTAAAAAAAAAAAAAAAAATCTACCACAGCTCTGCCATTGCAAGTGGTCCAATGGCAGTGATGGTGACACACAGCATCCAGAACAGAAACATGGGCTCTGTCCTTGGGAACAGGGCTTCTTTCTTTTCACTGGTCCCTCCACCAAATATGTGAAGGGCGAGCATTTGGGGTTTCTGGCTATGAGCTCCTGATTTAGGGAGACTCATTTTTGCCTGATTTGTTTCATAGGGTTTTTACTATGTGGCAGCAGTGCTCCCACATCCCACCAGAGGTTTCTCTGCAGTGCAAGGGAAAGCCATTTTCCCTGCCACAGGATGAGCCCTGGCACCTAATTCCTCACACAGGAGAGGCCATGGGAGGAAGGACAAGCAATACCAAGAGAGGACAGAGATGTTTCTGCCAGCAGCTCCTTCTTCCTCTGTCAAGAGTAGCTGCCACCCCACTTGTCCTGCCCTGCCCTCAGGACCCTTCATTTGACCATGCCTTCAGTAGAAGCAGTAGACCCAGGACTATTTTGTTGCCATAATGAAAAGCCTACTTTTCCTAGAACTAGAACAGGTTCTGAGGCTTTGAGGGGCCAATTCTGTATAAATGTAAATAAGTAGGGAACTACAGCCTCTTCCCCAACCCCCAGGTCAGAAGTTTGATCTGCCTCTTCTGTCAAGGCTGAAGAGCAATGTTAATCTTGTTATACACAAAATGAGCTTCAGCCTGGTGACTCAAAAATCTATGTCTATTTGTTGCAGCATTTGGCACTAACTTTGTTCCTGTGTTTTTATGATGCATGCATGGGCTGCAGATCAAAGGCTACTTCTAGGTCATTTTACCTATATAATTATTGAGGTTTCCTGCTAAATCACTGAGAACAGTGAAAATTTGCAGTGTTTTTATTAAACTTGCAGAGTCAGCAGACAGCAAAATTAGAAGGTATGTCAACTTTGGTTCAAGTACCTCAAAGAAACCAAAATGCTTAAAAACCAAACAGTTAAACAAAAGTCAACTTATAAATCTTTTGAAAAGTCCCAGAGGCCTTCCAATCTGTCTGCTGACACCTTCTCCCTGTCTCTGACCTTCCTAACTCAAAGCATTTATCTAAAGAACACAAGTTGACAGTTTGCATTTAATAAAAGTTGCTGGTCTTGTCAGTTTGCAGAACTCTTGTTCCTGCTGGCCATTTCCCTGATGATGTGTTACAACAATGCAATGGCCAGCAGCACTTACAGAAATAGATGCAAAAAAGTGACTTGATTAATTTTAAATATGTTCATTCTTGAATATAAAATGTAGAGTTGTATGAGAAAGAGAGAGCTGCAAGGAGAGAGTCTGTGTTTCAGCTAACAAAGGTTCGGTTTTAAGGGAATGGTTGCTGTTACTGCTAACACACCATGGTACAGAAAATGGCCACATTTTGCTTTTAGGCATTTTCAAGAGATTTCTATTTACTAATCATTCGGTAGCATTTTCTGATTCCTGGGGCACAGTTATGCCCATCAGTAAAGTTAAAGGACTATGTTACATTTTCAAACACCAGAAAACCCCTCAGTAAACAAGTTCTTCTTTTGTACCTCTGAAATTTTGCAGACTTAGGCTTTAATCCTGTGTACCGGCAAATGGGGCCTTCCCTTACTCATATGCTTTAAGTGAAGTCCTTGCCCACATTTTGTAGAATGTAGATTGGCATTAGATTGCGATTTTGAGAAACACATTTGCATGTCTTGTACCATATCCTTTTCATGAGGTAATACGAACTGTGGAGATAGTGCTAAGCTTCCTTTCTGTCACCGCAAAATAAATGTCTGTTATGTTTTAAGGATGCCAAAATTAATTACTTGTATTTAGTTTTCCTTTTGTTTAGGAAAAAAACCCTTTCCTGACATACTGTAGAATACACACCAGACGGAGGCAGTTAGAGTTAATGCTAAACAATATTCATTTGTTTACAAGCATTCACTATTCTCTTGACTGGTAGGGAGCTGTGGAGCCTTGCTGGTGACCACTGATTCCTGAATCATTTGAAATAGCCCCTGAAAATTTTGACTGTTTCAGGGATCTAGACCCCACATGGCACCTTGGAAAGGAAAGATGAGTGTGTTGTCAGGGCTGGTTTAGACATGATGCAGGGAGCAGCAGGCTGCTGGTAGCAGCGGGAGGTCACCAGTGGGTCCTGCTGCCTGTTCTTCCTACACTTAATTGCTGCACTGTCTTCAGGGGAGGGAGCAATAAAAGGGACCAGGGAATTGCAGGCACTTCCCTTGCCTGGCCAGCTCCGGGTAGGCTTACAATGCGTTATTGAGGCCGAGCAGTCCAGACAGACAGACAGGTGTGTCTCGGAGTGGCAGACCCAGCGGAAGTCGTTCGGCCACCCCCTCCTCTCAGACCTGCACTGGTGCCTTTCTGAAAGGCGGTGGCAAGATGCTGGGAAGTGGAAAGCCACAGTGCGATAAGGGAGGGATGGCAGCACGGCCCATGAACCTTTACCAGGGTGGTGCGGATGGAAATACAGCACGGGCAGTCTGCGTGGAGTGATGTGGCATGAGGGAAACTGGACTGTGTTTGAGGGCCATTGCATATAGTCTGCCTGCGTAGTTCTTGGATCCGTTTTTACCAACAGATTCATTTAATTAGTTGGCGACTCTGAAATGACTGCATAAACCTCAGTCTGGTTCAGAAGAAGTACTAAGGAGTGCATACCTCTGCTTCTTGAGACCTTGTGGGTATCTTCTGTCCAGCTCAAATGTATGTTTCAAAACTTTTCTTCTGTCAAATACAGAAGGTAATAGAGCTAATCCTCTTTCTTTGTCCCTGGCTGTCAGGATAGTGTTAACCTATATATTGGGAACCTCAGTCAGGTATTTTTACTTAGTATAAATTCAGTTCAAGTCTTCTTGATTAGAAGTAATATATTTTAAGTATAGATTTTCTTTCATTATTTTATGGACTACATTCTTCAACTCAAATATTCCTTAAGAAACTATAAATAGAAAAGATCCAATATTTTACATCTTTAGTCTAGTTTACTGTCATTGCTTTAAAAGGACCAAAGTGATATTTATAACTTTTTAAAAATAATTGTTTCTGAAATGGAATTAAGGCCTGTACATCAAGTTCAAGTTCAAAACATGATATTGATGGTGCATGGAAAAGCCTCGAAGTAAGCATTTTAAAGAAACTTGTGATTTTAAATTGAAATAAATATTGTATTGAACACAAAAGCATGCAGAACATGATGTGAGGCTTAGAAAAACACAGCCGAGCTTCTGTTGATGTAAGTAGAAGGAGGCATTCCTAGTGCTCCCTTCCCCAAGGATGTCTGTGGGAGGCCTGAGTCATGAGTCTAGTTGTTGGGCCTGAATCTAGTTGTTGAATCCTGACTGAAGTGTGGTTATAGCAAGAGTGATTCTTTGGCCAGCTTAGAAACTCCTGACCCTTTGTCTGCAAAAGACATTTTTAAACAGCAGTATTTTGGCCTCCACAACTGGTCTGCGCCTCAGTGAAGAACATTTCTTTAGTTCATTTTTCTTTTCAAAAACCCCATTCCAAATCAGCAATATCATCTTCTGGTTCTGGTTAAAGCGTCAGGCAAGGGAATCAGGCTTTTACAGTCAAGCTTATGCAAACATGCTCACCCCTACGCACCCTGTTTTGTTTGGTTATAAGGCTACCGCTGGTCACCTGAAGCTTTAGCAGGTCCTTGGGCCTGGTACTGGCTGTGTTTTAAACAGAAGCAGCACAGGAGAGTTGTGATTTAATAGTTTATTAGCTGTATTTGTGGAAGAGACGAGACCTTGGCTTGAGGTACCTGGCATATAGTGTGGGATAGATCAGAAAGCCATGTGCTTGGTAAGGAATCTGTGCTTGGGCAGTAGCCTTGTTTATACAGATTCAGTTCAGTGCCCACTTGAGTTAGCAAAAGTGTCCGACTTTAGAGTACTTAGCAAAATCAAGCTGTGGGATATTACATTTCAATTGTAAGTCCTAAAACTAGTGCTGTCAATGAAGTAGATTAAGGTCTGGATGACGACATGAACCCCTGTCAGTGTACGCAGCAGAGGTCTTTCCCAGAGGACCATGGTAATGTGTTAGAGCAGCTTACAGCCATGCATCACCCTCTCTGCTCTGGAGCATTTTTATAAGCATAATTTCAAAATTGTGCTCTCTGGACTAAATACATAAACCACACTGAGCAGCCTTAAACCATAGACTCAGCCTCAAGAGGGAAAGTGGTGGGTTTCTCTGGTAACAGAAAGCTACATTAGCAGTCTCCACACCAGGCTGTGGTGTGGAGGGAGTGTGTGAAAATGGCCTAGGCCAGCTGGCCAGCATGCTCTTGAGGCCATTTTTTTTATAATTTATCAAATGAAAAATTTGTGTTTTGTTACACTCTGCGTACCATAGGACAGGAATTCAAAGCATGATTTGGAGTAGTCCTGAGCTCCCTGATTTAGGGCTACTCTGAGTAACTTTTGGCACTCACAGCTGGCCCCCTGGAGTCTCCAATGCTGGGAACATGCAACCAGCTGTGTTGTACTTCAGCCATCTCCTTTATGCTGTTTTTTCACTGGGAGATACAGAGGACCATGCTGAATGAGGCAATTTCCATTGCAAAAGCTACCCTTCAGAAGACCAGATTTCTGCTTGCAATGCAGCTGTGATGATTGAACAGTTCAGCAATGGAGGGCAGACTGGATCAGCTTTCTTTTTAGCTGTATTTCTAAATCATGCTAAATACGGTGTTTATATATATATTTATCTGTATATATGTATATCCATACATATGTATATATAAGTATATATAAAATACATAAAATGTATGCATAAATCATAATTTATTTCCACTGATGATCAAATTGAAGAGTCAGTTATAGCTCTCAGTATGTAATGATATTCAGAATACTTCTGGCAAGGCAGTGGCCTGGGATTCATTTTAAAATCAAATTCTCCTTTAAAAATGGACACATTTTTCATTCACTGTGTTAAGCTCTGCAGTGTCTGCTAGAACTACATTGTTCTGGTTACTTGCCAGATCACTGAACCTATTGTTTCTCTTATACTTCCACATTGGTTTATACACAGTGCTTGTCTTCAAAGCAAAAGTTTTAGCAGAACACCGAGTCTTCTACTCTTTCCACTTCTCTCTGTAACTCCAACTGCAATACACTTTATTTAATTCACTGTAACTGCTTCTCTGTTAATTGACCATTTATAATCCAGTGGAACCATAACAGTGACCTATGCGTTAAAATGAGAGTAATGGAGTATCCCCCGACACAGAGTCAGCTCACCTTGAAAGCCCTGACATTACCACTACCCTGCTGGATTAGAGGAGATGTGGTTTATATTAGTGACCTGAAGAAGGTTCATGCCCTTTGGGAAAAGGTTGTTCCCTGGAATGGCAGTGTGATTAATGGTTTATTTACAGCACTGACATCAAGGCTGTCAGGACTCTTCATCAGTCTTTGATGTAAAACACACTCAGAGGCCCTAGGTCATTCTTATCTGCTCGCAGAAGAGAAATCAGAAATGAGGAATGGGTCAGTGTGACTTCAATTCTGGTACTAATATTTTCCATAATGACAGCAACAGAAGAAAACTACAAGGTCACTTCTACTTCACTGGACTAGCTGGTGAGACTATGTGACCATAACTGGTGGTATGCCTTTTTTTATGTCGTAAGGGAGGGCAATGTGTATGACAAAGCAAGAGACTGCTGGTGACAGATACCATGGTGAGAACATACAGTTGCCTACATCAAATCCACAATGAGGAGTAAGTGTTTTGGCACTGCACAAACCTCAAAACAGGAATTGGTGAATTTGTACTAAGACATTTTTAGCAATCATTGTGTGGTACTCAGCACTATCATGTATGGACATTTCCAATTTTCAGTACTTCAGTATTTTAAGAAAGGCTTCCCACTGCTGAAAACTTTCTATATTTTCTTGCTGAATTGGCTAAGACCAGTTTTATTTTTCTGAAAACCTCCTCAGAGCTGTGTGCTGGGGAATCCCATGCAGCCCACATTCTTGTGGGCTGGCTGATTAATGAGATGATGCTGCGACAACGTCAGCTGCTTCTCTCAGTGCACTGATGGGAACTGACTTGTTGACATCCAGCACATTTGCACGGGCAGCCACCTTCTTCCCTGCCCAATTCAGCATCTGTGGCAGAGGAATCTTACAGGAGAGATTTGAATCACAGGCAGTACGCAATATGCCTATGGTACTTCAGTTCTATATTACCTTCACAGGGGATTTAAAAATGACTAAGATGCCTGAGGACGTCTCCAGGGCCCAGTTAAAATAGTAATTGGATGAAAATCAACTCCTGAATCTGAGCCAGATAAGATTGAAAATAATGCTAGGGGGGAAAGAAAGCTATTTTGGAGAACCTCAACTTCCCTCTGTTAAGAGCTTTGGCATTTGTGTTATCAAATTGTTCCAAATCATTTGGCTTTGTGTGGGCTCCTCGTTATTTCTTGGTGCCTGAACAGCATGACCCTATGAGATAGTTCTTCTGTGCATGATATCCTGGCAAACTGAGCTCCTTCTTGCTGGGCTAGGATTTACTGATAGCAATCTATGACTCGCAGGAATATGTATAGGAATATGCCCATGAATCAAACTGTTGATCTTGACAAAACTCTAGTTCAAACACAGCAATGTGCTTGCTTGGCAGAGCTGGCTTCCAAGAGCACATTTTACTGGGGCCCACTTGGCTTCCTATAGAGTACTGGATAGAAATTAGTGTATGCAATGAGGACCACCCAAAGCAAACGATTTCCATTAGAACTAAACAAGTCCTCAAACGCAAGTGTGTAGGATGTACGTGCAATGGGACACAGAGATTTCTTGACAGTGGGTGCTACTTAAGGTACTATCTCAAGAAGAGCAAAAAAGCCCCATAATCTAGTAGTAAAAAAAATCCAAATAAAATAATCAAGAAAAAATACAGAAGCAAATTAAAATTCACACACAACTAAAGCAGACAAAACTAAACAAAGCGGTGCTTTCCTGTCCTAAATTTAATCCTCCAGAAGGCCTTCAGACATTGCAGTAGATGGCTTCTAGCCCACATATGAAGATCCTAACTACAGTTAGGCAAATGATTGTAATCAGCAGTCTGATTGATTTTACTTCCTGAAAGTGCAAACTGTAAGCACTTAACATATTCATTATTTGACACTTCTAAGTTTCTTAAGGGAATAATTTTCAGCTCTGGACCAATTGCAAATATTTCATTCTCAACATTTGGCCTTTTTGCTGTTGGCTACTTGAACAGATTTTTCTTTCTTGGTTAGATGTCCCTTAATTAGCCAAAAGCTTGTGTTGCGAAGATCATTCGCTAGTGCAAAACCTTAAATGCCCAGCTCTGGTTGACTAGGTAAACTGATCAGCAGTCAAATGTTTTCACTAGAATATTCCTATGGAGTATGTACACACTCACGCACATACACACACCACTGCCAAAAAAAACATTTAGATGTGAAAATCTCACACACAGAAAATTCACATGAAAATTTTGCAGGAAGATGCAACATTTTTTTCCAGCTTTAGTCCTAAAACCCGGCAATTATTTCCATTTGATTAGTACAATTGTGTGCATGGAACCCAAAACAAAAAGATTGAAGAAGACAGGAAAAAAATACACAGAAAACAAGTTTTTCTTGATAACTTTCCATGTTTTTCTCTAGCCCCATTCTAGGTTATAAAAACTAATGTGGCTAATGAGTCACAACCAACAATCATATACTCAATACACAATATACATATATTTTGTTATTTTCCAGCTCCTCGAGAAAGTTTCATGTTTTTGTCATTCTAAAACTTTCCCAGACCACTCCCTTTGTAAAATCTATTAAAGGGCTCTTAGCTGTTTTGTGGTCAAGGCTCTGTGTCTCATGCAGCACACTAATCCCAAAATATGCTTCAGTAAGCTCAGAACAAAGTTGAGTTGTCCTCAGAAACCCCCTCCCCCTTCTTCTCTCCCTTTCCCCATCTCCATATGGGAATTCAAAAGCCTGAATTACTGAGCACTGCAGGGTTTGTTGTTGGTGATGAGCAGTTGCAATGTAGAAATCATCAAGGGAAACCTGACATTTCTGGCCCCCGTCTTGGGAATCACACAGGGCTTGCCGCCAGGTTTTTCTCCATCACCCTTTTCTTGCTGGAGCTACCTGAAGCTCATTCGCTGGCCACATGCATCTCTCCTGGTCCCCCCTGCACCAGCCAGAGAGGTCTTGGCTGCCTGCCTGCCTGCCAGAGGTAACATCTGCTGCCTGAGCTGCTCAGTGGCTGTTTCCTACGCTGCTTTGGTTGAGGTGAGCTGGGCTGGCAGCCCGGAGCTGTGTTGGTGGTGAGGGCTGGAGAGCTCAGCTGCCCACCCCACCTCAGAGGCAGTGGTGCCCAGTAGTGGGAGGAGTCCCTCAGCAGCCAAGGGGGCCACAGCAGAGGAGGACTTCTGTCTGTCCAGTGCCTCGTGACACCTCCTGGTGCAGGGAGAGGCACTCGGAGCTGCCAAAGGCCAGGTCGGGTTAAGGATCTCCCTGTTTTGTCAAACACCTTCCTACCTGCCATGCCTGCAACCTGGCCTTGCTGGAAAGTATAGCCCATCCTCCCCTTACAGGGACAACACAAGGTTCTTCCCGAAGATAAACAGCTGGTACACTTGCACATTTTAGGTGATCAATAACTAAAGGGTTAAAACACAGCTTTGCCACAAGCTCTGTTTTAGGTACAACTCAAGAAATCATTAGCAGCTGAATCATATTGGCTTCCCAGATCCCCTTCTGCGAAGAAAATGCAGCACTGCCAGCTCCGTACGTGACGCTGGAGGACCTCCGGGTTTGCTGGTCCATCACACTGCCCAGGAGTCAGCTCTCCACCCACTCTACCTATAGGGGGAGGTGCAGAGGCTTTATCCAGCAGTCAGTGCAAAACAGCAGTGGGGTACTGTAAGCCCTTTTACTCATCTGCACAGGCTCACTGGATGGCCATGGCTTGTTTTGAAAGCCTATCTTCTTCAGCAGAAGTCACTGCTTGGGCAAGCTATCCTTTAAGCAGCCTGTCAAATTTATATTCTGTATGCTGCATCCAGAGTCCAATATTGCTTCTTGAGTCTGATATGTCCTGCTTTGTAATGCACAGAGTTCTTGCTGTGGGATGTATTACAGCCTCTGACAGTCATTACATTGTATGTAACAGTTCTTCAGGTGCCAAATTTTTCCAGTTTAACACGCAGCAGATGTGCTCACAGTCCTTTCAGAGCTGTTTCAAAAACAGCTACAGTCGATCTATTTTCAAAGCTGGCTGGCTAACTAACACATCCTTGCTTAAGGGTGACTGTTTTCATAACTAGCCCCAGGAACGGCTCATCGTTTTTTCAGTGCTCCATCTATGAAGCACTTCATTAATGGCTATTGAAAATCTACTGCCAGATTAATTTGTTGCTATGATATGTTCTTTAAAATTTTCTTTATCCAGCTGGAAGGGGTAGTGTGGTTAATAGTCAAGCTTTGACAAATGCACTGATTCATCTTTGCAACAAGGTATTGCAACTTTGTCTCTCTGTAGCCCTTTCAGTTATCAAATGCCTGTGGGTTTGGATGAGGTGTCTAAAACATAGCTAAAACTAAAACCCAAACGGATAGGTAACACAAACTGAAAAGCAGAAGAGCCACAATACTCCAGACAATATCCTGCAGGAGTTGTAGCAGGCTTCTCCCGAAGAGTGCAATGCAGAATGGGAATATGCTGCTCCGTTCCTGTTGAAGACAAACCTCCTGTTGACTGAACTGGGAACACATCAGAGCCAAGCAATAGCTTCCGATAATGAACCAAATGGAAACCTTCCTGTGCTGGGTGAAATAAGAGATGACAGTGTACTGCATGTTCAGTTCTGTTTGACAAGAACCGTGTGAAGCGTTCAGCTTTGTTCTCTGCTCAGAGAAATAAAGAGCATCAACATGGGAATTTTTGCCATACTTAGGAGTTATTGCAGCTTCTGCTGAAACAGAAAAACAATAATGTTAGCAAATTTGATGTCTCTCTTACAGCAGATTGTAGAATTGATTTTATATAACGAGAGGTTGTACTGTAGTCAAGGTTCAGGAGTGGGGCTCTGCTATAGGATGATAATGTTTTTCCCGTTAGTTTGCTTGGACATTGCTGCCTGTTCTAGGGCTGGATGTAGAGATCTCAGTTAGCTTTTGGCTTGTCTGTGTGGTGCTGGGGTTGTCCGGTGATGACCAGCCCTCCATGAAGCACAGTGTGCCTCTTGCAGTGCTCAGCCATAGAAAGTTTTGTTACTCAGCCTGGAGAGACAGGAAGGTTGGGCACTGCACAAACAGGACAATAGTTCCTTGTTTGCTGTCTTGAACAAGCCACTTAAGATCAGATCCATGAGGAACTCGGACAACTTAAGCAAGATTTTGGGGATGTATGGAAGCTCAAATCCACAAAGACAATCCCCCAAACTCCTGCTCAGCTACTCTCCCAGCCTGGAAGCAAACAAATGTCATAGGCCTCCCCTCTTCTTTGGGCTCTCAAGGCACTTAGAGCTCCTGCACGTTTCCAGTAGCACCCAGCTCACTGTTCAGGGCTTTATCTTAACTCACATCCAGGACTAAACAGTTCTTTGTTGAAGTCCCTTGAGGTAACAACTGTGCTGAGAGCTTGCAGAGCGCATCTCATGGCTGTAGGCAGGATGGCCCCTTGCAAAGAAACAGGCCACTTCTTTCTTTTAAAGGGTGGCAAGAGATGGAGAAGCAAGTGGTTCATCACTCACAGTTTCTGCTCTCCCTTGCGGTGGGAGACCTGGATTCGGTTCCCTCCTCAGTTTGAGGCATTCAAACCCACTGGTCTCACACCAAGCAGAGCCCTACCTCCTGGGCTGCAAGCTGCTATAGGGGAGAATGTGTCCCTGCTCCCCGCTCACTCTGCAACACATACCCACCACTGAGAGGGCACTGAAGTGAGCGTGGCTCTTATGAGAGTGTGTGCACAGGAGGGAGTTTCCAGCGATATTGCAAGCAAGTTTTGGGCAGCTCGCTGGCACAGCCTGAATAGGAAAAGGGACAGTCCCTACAGCCTTCTGTTGGAGAAGTCTTGATGAGGGTGTAGCGGTCTGAGTCCTCCAGTTTCCTGGTTTAGCACTGCAACCACCCAGCTAATAAACAAAAGGGGTTACCAGCTCCCTTCCTCCTTACCTGGCTGGCTTTAAAAGAGATGTGCAAATGCTCTGCTCTCTTCAAGAAGGCTCTAAGTACCTGCTTGCAGGGGACTCTGCCTGATGCCTGAGCCCTGGAGGGACATCCCTGCTTTTCATGTGGTCCTCTAAGCTATCCCAGAAGACTCTTTGCTCAGGTGCTGGGCTGCTCTGAACTCTGCTCTGGGGTGAGTGACTCTCCCCACATGTTGCAGAGGAAACCTAGGTCTTCCTCGATCAGAGGATCCTGGATCCTGCTCTGGAGCCACAGGCCTGGAAGTCACAAGCTTTCTGAATATCTAATTCATTACTGGCTCTTGCCCGTTGTCTTCTCTTGCTTTTGTTCTCATCTGTTTGTGTCACAGGATTTAATTTAAAATTAATTTTGCCACTGGAAGGCACAGCAATGCAGCTCTTACTCAAGGGAAATGGGCTTTGCTTGCAATGGGTGAAGCATAAAGTGCAGCTGAAGGAACAGTTCTTCAGCATAACATGCTAGCAAGCCCTGAGTCAGCCCAGATGCAATACTGTAATCAAGAACATTACATGTTTACTTCAGTGTGATTCATATCAATCATCTGTTCTTTGTTAAATGCTTAGATCCTTGATAATAGGAAATTTTCTGAAGTTATATTTGGAAATCCCATCCACCTCTCAAGAATTTACCTGCTGGCTTTTCATCTTGTGTGGTAACAGCAATGGCTTTGGTGCTGGGGTGGATAGCAACAAGTTTGATCTAGTCTGGAGGTGCTGGACATTCAGGAAATCTCCCAAAGGTGAATCAGAGCTGAAAGTTAATCATTTTTTAATTTGGCTCAGACCTACAGTCCGTGAGTTAGATAAAATAATGGCTGAGTTATTAGCAGTGTTCCCAGTTGTGCTAAGCTATAAAAGGAACCCCTTATGCAGATTAGGACTTGGTCTTTGACATGGAAACAATTATTGCTTGAATGTGGTCTCTTTTTCACTGTCATCCTGAACTGGCCTTTCCTCTTAGCAAACTAATGCATGTCGAAAAGATTAATGGATTAAACATGGCCAGGGATAAGCCTATTACATTATAGCCCTTTAAAATCAATCCATAGCTTGTAAAGGAAGAGATCACCTGAAACATAAGCCTTGGGGAATGTCTCCACAGTGCTGTGTCCATTCCTACATTGCAATTGCTCCCATAGGCACAACTGGCCCAGATACTGCAAACACAGTGTGTGGCACAGGCCACAGGGAAAGCTGGATACTCGGGCCCAGAGCGAGCTCCTTGCTACCCTCGCCTCACTGCCAGCTGTACCCTGTGTAGCTAGTTTTAGCATGCTGAGGAGACAGATAGCCTCACAGAAGGGAGAGATGTGAACTACTCCACGCAGTTGCACTTAAATTGGAAAAGATTTACTCTCACATGACTTTACTGGACTTCTCAGAGGTTTCTTGTGCAATTCATGGCCTGGACTCCGGCCCTGAAGCAACTGCTACAGAAGATCTCTCCAGTGTCGTCTTCCACTATCCCTGCCCTGAGGAGCCTGACGCTTGCCTGTAGCTCCAGGATGTCTCCTCCAGCAGTTTCTCAAGAGGTTTGGAAGAATGTTTCACAAACAATTGGTCTAGGATGCCAAAAAAAATACCCATCTTGTTTACATACACTCCAAATTATTTACCACAAATGGTCATTTTAAAATATAGTTTACACAGTGTTAGAACAGTTTACTCCATAATTTAAAGGTTATCATTAGAGATTTTCAGCATTCTTTAAACTTGCATTTATTTTTTAGTAGATAATTATTTTTGATGTAAAAGTGTAAACAAAGAGAGGGACAAGAGGGCCTGACCCTCAAAGTGAGGGCTTTGGTAAAGAGAAGTAAATCACTATCTCGGGTCCAGGCTTGGCATTACCTTTCTCCTTGAAGTACACACTGCATCTTAGAACACCTGCATCTGAGATTTGCATTCACTGAAAGCGGTGCAAGCCAGAGCCAGTAAAGAGCTGATAGCTTTGCTACCAACTTTTGCAAGTGGTCTGCTGAAGCCAAAGGGATTACTTACGCAGTAAATTACTACTCAGCTCTTTGCTACAACTGGGTAGCTGAAGCTGCCTGCTTCCAGTTTTTTGTTGCCTATTAAACCTCTGGTGGCAGATAACCTTTATAAAGAGGGAAAACACCTTCCCCAGAGTTTGGCAAGTCAGCAGCAGTTCACCCAACACATCAAGATTTTCTCAAGGCAGATTCTTCATTTGATCCCAAGACTGCAAAACCTGGCTATATCTAAGAATGCAAGTATCTAAGAAAGGGAGTTTTTAACTGTGGTGCATAACAATGGGCCCAAATGGAGGCAGCCTGAGCAAACACCATACAGCTCCCTAGGCACTGTGCTCAGCCAGCTCCCAAATTACCTGGTTGTGCTGCAGTTACTTGATTTCAGCTGACTGCAGAATATAGTCATTGACCTCCTGTAATGTGTTGGCTCTACACTAGCTGTAGATCTTTTGATATAGGAAAACCAGATGAACAGATTAGCTGCAAATAAGATACAGACCCAGACAGAGTCTTTTCAGGAAAATCACATCGATGTCGAAGGCAAATTAAAAGAGCCCAACAAGCAGGCCACACAAAATGAAGTGAGAATCACTGATCTTA
The DNA here is from genome assembly GCF_036417845.1 of Apteryx mantelli. Taxonomy (NCBI): domain Eukaryota; kingdom Metazoa; phylum Chordata; class Aves; order Apterygiformes; family Apterygidae; genus Apteryx; species Apteryx mantelli. Next base: position 57,100,685 of record NC_089982.1, read on the forward strand.
ATACGAAATAAAGAATATCTAGGAAAGTACAGAGGGCCTCGTAGATTTTGGCCAACAGTTAACTAAAGTGACAAATGATTTTGACCGTCTCCATTTTTATGTTTTCTGAGGTAGGGAGCTTGATTTTTAGAGGTGCTTTTCCATCCTTTCAGAAAATTGATGTCTCTTAAAACCCTCAAACTGAAAAAATGAAAATGTTTCCTGAGTAGAAACTGCAACTATTTAAATAAATAATATTGCAATTTATATCGAGAAATGAAAGAACCTTGTTCCTTTGGACAGTATTTACATTGTACAGATTTGACTGATGAACTAGAATCTGATTGATGGTCCAAAAATGCTCACCATATGTCCTGTCTATGTATTCCAGGAGACTGAATAAACATACAATGCTTTCTTGAAATGAAAGAAGAGCTTCTAGGAGCAGTGTACATAAAACACATCGCTTTGTGAATAAAAGAGATTTTATCTCTATAGATATACCTCTCTTTGAAAGCATGATATTTTCTCATTTGTTTAGCAGCATATAGAGCAACTTGTTTGTTCCATTTTATCCACATTTGTCCTTAAGTTCATAAGGAAGAACAGGGCTTCTTCTTGCCTAAGAATGTTTTTCTGTCTTCCTTTTTCCTTGATTTTTGCAGAAGGTGCCTCACCATGCAAATCATATTCACAATTTTAAATCTCTGTAAAAAATAACAACAAAAGTGTTTTGTCCTACTGCAATAGCAGTGTAAAAATGTAGACACTGGCAAAGTAGCACACAGGGACTCTGAAGGGTGTAAGGTCATTTGCTAGATTCTTTTAAATCCATTCTCTCTTCATTTCAAATGACCACTGGAATGTCATGAGCATTTGGAAATCGCTGTTTTTGCCTTGAAGGTATGTTGAATTTTTGCTGTAGAGAATGACCATAATGCTTTAAAATCTAACTGACCATCAGCATTTCCAGATGTGCAAGCAGGACTCAACTTCTTTCTCAAAGCTCCTTTTCAACACACAGTCTGCCAGCAATACAGTTCAGAACATATGGAAAAGGCACCAAGCGTCTGACCTTCTGCTGGAAGAGACCTTTACTTCAGATTTGTCCACTGTGTATCTTACCTAGAAACTAGTGCTAAGTATACAAAGCAAAACCACATTTTTGGCTTCAGTGAAACAAATTGCAGCCCCTGACACTCCAAAAGAATGCAGGCTACAGAAAAAGGAAGAAAAAAATTAATGCATCCAATGTAAAAGAAATCCAACATGCTTAAATCCAAGCCATCCAAACTGTTGTATTTAAATTAAAATACCGAGGGAGTATTTTCTTTTGATAGACACAATATTTCTGTTTAAGAGGTCCTGCATAAGGCATTGGATAGTTTTCCTTCAGCATGTACATCTACTGTAATACTGATTGTCATAAATTTTAATTGTTTCTTTAATAGAAAACCAAGGGGAAGTTTGTTCATTACTGAGAATCAAAAACCTTCACACAAATTAAATTATACGTGTTAATTGGTACACATTATATATACAATTATATATTTATTCTATCGCACATATAATTCAAGTGCTAATATCCCATTTCTTTCCTCAAAACAAGACTCTCTTGTTCTTTTCATTTTTCCCCTCTCCATATAACAATGTAATATACTTTTAAGTGAGGAAAACTCCCAAAGTAACAAGCAAACAAAAAAATAAAGCTTGATTTAGTGCTATAGTGCTATGGCAGCTAATGAGGATTCAGGAAATGTCCTATTACAAATGTGCAGCTAATAACAGAGACTTAAGGTACTGTTATAAAATATAAACTATTCACCAATTCTTCCCAGGGCTGTTTTCCAGGGAAACTGTGTTCTACTTTGCCGATTTCTAGGACTGACAGAAACATAAATAGAGTAGATGTCTGTGTTGGAAGAAGATTTTGCTTTTCTATATCCAAACTGTCTCAGAGCATTTAGAAATATAAGAGTGGATAGCACTGTTTTTTGCCAAACCCCAAGTAGATAAATGTATCATCTCAGAAGAGCATTTTAGCCATTTTTGTTTTGTATCAGCAATAGCAGAAGTGGTAATTGTAAGAATTACATCTGATGAAAAATACCGGATGCTTAGCAAGTTAAGACGCTTTTTGTTTCTGCAAGGTTTTTCTGTATGACCCCTGTATCACTCCAAGCATTGCTGGATTCTCCCAGTGTGTGATAAGCCCTTCTGCCTCATTTCGTGGCGTAGGCTGGCTCTAGAGCTCGAGAAGTATAAGATGGTTACACAGTTCTTCCATGCTGTTGTCTCTTGCTGTCATTAAAATGCTGTGGATCCTGCTATATGCTCAGCCTTTTGGAGGCATTTCGAACAAATATATTTAAAACTGTGAGAAGCTATTATTACACTGGAAAAAACAGTGTAAAAAGAACCTTTTTTTGTTAGTGGAGCTGGATCAGCCTATAGGCCTATAGCCTATAGCCTATAGCCATTTGGCAACAGCATAACTTTCTTTATGTAAATAAATGCTCCACTTGGCATTAGACCCCATTAAAACGTATATTTTCTTTCTACCATGGATGTTATGCTTATATATTTTTGTCTTATTTTGACAAATTCATGACTTGATGGATGAAAATGTAGCAATCATTCACACACAATGACTGAAAGACGGCTCCTCCAAAATAGTAATAGTAATTTCCATTTTAATATTTGAGCCTTTCCAAATCCATGCTCATTTTGTAAAACCCTCTCAGATATTTTAGATCATGGACTGATGTACAGAGGAAAGTCTTTGTGGAGGCCCTCCCTTTATCTTCAAGATACGAGCTCAGGCAGGAGTTGTTATCCATGTTTGTCTTGTTAATATTCAGTATGGGGTTTGTCCTCAAAGAACAGTTCCTTGTCTGAGGCATGGCAAACAATTAATAATGGCTGTATCCTGAAGGGACTTGACAAGGGGCAGTACAGGAGAACGCTGCTGTAGCCAAGGGGTGTATGAGAGAAGCACTGATGCACAGAGAGAAAAGAGCAGACAAGGAAGCAGAATGTCCCCAAAAGGGGTCAGAGAAAATCCAGGAAGACTTCATTTGCCCGGAGTAGAAAACTGGGGATGGGATGGGATAGCTTTGAAGAATCCCAAAGCAAGAGGTAGAAAGAAATTCTGGGTGCTTATATAGGCTACTGCACCCATTTGCAGCTAGAGAAAGGACAGGGTAAGATTTGTTCCAGACAGCATTTAAATGTACAATAAAAAGTTACATAATGTTTTAGGAAAAGATGTTGCCCAGGGCTGTATGTAGATGATCCTCCAAGGGGATGGCAGGTCTTCATACAGATATATGTCATGCTGCAAAAATCTGTCTGAAATCAATCCTTTCATCACATGTTGTTGGCAGCTTACAGGACTTCCCCTTACCTCTGAAAAATGAAGAGGACTTAAAAGTAGCAATATGCCACGGAAATCAATAGGAACTGCTTATGTGCATCCAAGAGAAAATATATGGCCTCTGGAATCCTTTTCTCTCTGTTTAAGACATTAGGTTGGTATTGCTGTGAAGGAATGCTTGGGCAAGAAGGGCTTAAGGTATTCAGCAGCAAAGCCCTGCGTAGGCTGGCAAGCAGCGCTGACTGGGTCCAAAGGGCATTTTAGCCAGTCATTCATGCTTAAAAAGATTATGGCTCAGGCATGAGGCCTATTTGGTCTCACTGCACATGGGCATTGACATGTTCCTTGTCAATATTTTTAGGAATTCAGCTACTGGCTGTCTAGTGCAATAGCCCCATGTTGGAAGGAAGCCTGTAATGGAATAAAGCCCATAGGTTTACCCAGAAACAAACTGATAAGTGAAAATGTGAATATGTATGAGTCTTGGCAGGGCTCATTATTACCGAAATCTCACGTCTTTCCCCCGCTGCAGGATGGTTTATGCCTGGCAGTAAGAGGATAATTGAAGAGTGGAAGGATTAGAAGCCAGTTGGTTTGGAACTCACAGTCCATAGAGTCTGCTTTTTTATTAGTACTGCCACTATGCATGTGCAGGAAACCCTCCAGGGGAAGAAGCAAGGCCTGCAGTTGTACCATATCAGCGCTCACATGGTGTTTTGTCTTGATCCATCCCAGCAACCCGTTTATGCCCTCAGACTTGCATGGGATGGAGCTGAAGCGTGGGTGGGGGTGGCAGGTAAACTGGACAGGGTTCAGTGTCCAAAGGTAGATGTCACCTGACTAACAAAACTATAAAAAGCCCTGGTATGCCTCGCTCTAGCATGCCCATGGGCCTTTCTTCTAGGTGTCGGACATCAGGCTTGCATTCCCTTTCCACCCATTCCTCTAGAAAATGGCACAGTGTCCAAGAGCAGGAATTAAAAAACCTTTTCTCTTCCCTGCTCCATAAACCCAGGCAAGGGGAGTCCCACTAACCGGGGATTTGGAGTGTACCCTCATTTTTACCAGTGCTCAGGGAAGGTGGGTGAGAGAGATGTCTTGATCTCCCTTAGTCTGTTGAGGGAGAGATTAGGTTCCTTCTCACCTGTTGCATCTCAGTTCACAAATAAACAGAAGCAAGAATGGGCCCTTCCTTTTTTCTCCCTCTCTCAGGACTCTGGGTTGCTATGGGTCAGGTCAGTGCAGGGAGGAGAAACCAGTCAGTGCCATTTCACCACTCTCAGCTTTGATCAGATGTTATAATTTTTTTTAGCAAATGCATTCCTTACTAGCTACAGCACTGATCAGTTAACCAGTTTAATTTATATTTTGACTTAAAAGCTTCAAAATGCCATTTATCTTCTATAGGATTCTGATCTTGTTTTTCTGAATGCACTAAGCTGTTTCCTGCAGTCATACCCCAAATCTCCCTGGCTACCCTTTTCCTCCCTGGCTAGCTACTGTGGGCTCCAGTTCTAGGCTCTGCTTTCGGCAGTGCCCCCGGCTGTGAGGTAGCCCTCACTTCTGTGCCATGGTGTCCACATCTGCAAAGGAAGTAAAGCATTTTGAGTCTTCTGATGTCTCTTGGAAAAAAGAATGGCCTCCAAGCTCTGATTTCCACTCCACAAAAGCAGATGTCTAATAATCCTAATGTTTGCGAAATTCTTCCTATTTTTAAAACAAACAGCAGTATTCATTGTAACACTGCATTTGCTAGGATAGCGCTGTAGAAAAGTCTCTGCCCCTTTAGTTGAATGCTGAGATCATCACAAACACTGCACGTTCTTTCTGATTACCCTTTATTGCTTTGCACTCCCTTAATTTTTGTTTCTATTTCTGGAGAAGAGGAAACAAAGTCGATGAGTGACTGCCTGGAAGAGGGATTAGGGAATGTGAATTTCTGGGTCCGAGCCTAAGCAAGCAGGGAAAGAGGAAGACCTAAGCAAAAACCAATTGGCTCCCATGGGAAAGAGCAGCAGTGCCTGCTGAAGGTGGATTTTGAGAATGGGTTCAGAAACCACATTTTAATAGCCAGTTATACCACACCTTCTCCAGCATGACAGTCATCCCCAGCATACAGAATTTGTAGGGAGACACAACAGTCATAGTTAATTCTTTCTATTAACAGAATTATATTATACATGAACTTGTCCCACTACAAAAGCACAAAGAACTCCCTCAGTACTCTGCTGGACCTTGTTGCTGTGAAGGGTACTATGGTAGCTAATACTTAAGACGAACTTTCTAATTACTTTGCTAAAAAAGCTGATTTTACAGTTTCATAATAGTTATTGATAATTTTGTAGAACACAGACTAGATGCTTAATATTAAGATTACAGATTGACCTTTCTATGTTTCCTATTTGGGAGCCTAAATATTAATTTAGAATCTTAACTTTCACCGCCAATGTTTGAAAATAATGCTTCTGTATTTCCATTTATGTTGACCTCTGGAACACTTCAAAAACATATGCTTTACATCCCAAAAACGTCAATGTCCACCTTCTGTGCAATCAGAAGATATGTCATCCATCATGACAAAAGGCTTTTGTAGTTACTTAGGAAGAAAGGCCCTTATGTGTCCATAGCATGTGACTTTTAAAGAGGCTTTAATATAACAAGTACTAAGTATGGGGCATGTTTTGCCTCCAACTCAAAAAGGGCTAGAAATTCACAGGTAATGCACAATGCATACTTGGTAAACTGCAAGTTTCTGCCATCATTTTAAATCTTCCTATAGCATGTACTTCACTCCCCGAATTCTAGGTTTTCAGACTGCAGAAGGAATTTTCTAAACACAGTCCCGAGTCAAAAAGACTATTTTTCAAACCTGAGGCATGCTTTGGTTCAGAGCTCTCAGGCATGATGGTCCATCACTTAGGAGCAATGCAGATCTACCATTTGCCTTTCCCAGAAGTCAAGAATAACATGGCTTTTGTCTCTCCCCAAAGATGCATTAAATAATCTGTTTTACATAAAGGGTTTCTTTGTGGAAGCCAGACCTACTTTGGGAAGAGCCTTTTGGTGCTGCCACATTGAGATTCTGAGAGTCCCAGAGCAGCAAGCATTTTGTGTGAGGCGAATGACATCTAACTCTTTAATTTGCTATAGGAAAAATGTCATTGAAATGTCATAATTCAACATTTTTTTAGTGCGCTGCTTCTATCAGGGAAACTCAGGCAGAAAAGTGGTCTAAAAAAGCAGCAGTATTAGCAACATCCTGTTCATTTTTTGCAGTTGCTTTCTGCTGTAATTATGGCAGCACAGCAGGGTGGGAGAGGGGTTTGAAATATTTTGAAAGGACTGGTTAAATTTTAAAAGACAAATTTCATTGCACAATAAAGGAAATTTTCATTTATCTCCAGGATTTCATATTTTTTGCTGTCAGCAAGTGCCTTTTATATTCCTCACTCTCCCAAAGCCCCACCACGACTCATTAAATAATTTTGTTGTAATAAACTGCTTGCCATTTCTTCTATTTGAGGTCAGATTTTCTAAAGTACCTCAAGAGTAAATCCACAAAGGACAGGGGCTCTGCAGTGCCTTTCTTTAAGGTATCTCTTTCTGGGTTCTACAAGCCTAGTTGGGTGCTAGTTGTCCTTCCCAACGAATGAGGGTTAGGCTATGAAGGGATCAACAGAAGGGAGCACACGGAGCTGGAAGCTGAGCACCAGGAAATGCTGAGAGGAAGAGCAGGGCTTTAACTTTTCCCCTCTAAGTGATCTGGGTAGTTTTCTCCTCTTAGAATTAATTAGTGCCAAAGCCTCTTCAGGAATTAAACAACAGAAGACACTTAATGCCTGCTAGGGCATAAAGCAAAATTGAAGTTGGAAAAAAGCAGTCCAAGAAATTATTTTGGTCTTGAATAGGTGATGATGATTACATTGTTAATGATACAAAAAGGATATGATAAGTATTTTTGTATTTTAAAAGCAGTGGCAGGCTGTCCTTGGATCTCGTGAGAACAATAAAGTACTTTTCAGTTTGTCAGTAACCAAGGGGATATTAAATAACATTTAGGAGGAAGGAAAGTTTTCAGCTTAATTTCCTACAGAAATGAGGCTTAAAGGATCTCAGTCTGCCAGCTCCTGCCCCAATAATTTGGAAACCACAGACCAATTCTCACCAATGTGGCAGAGGTGATATTTCAAAAGATATTAACTCCTGTAAGTTTTGTGAAAATCAACAGCTGGGCAGAGGAGAAGAACACTATTAATGCTTTCATTTCATTAAGGAAAACTCAGCTGTTCCCATTCTGTTTGGCAACAGACATCTGTTGCCAAATCTGCTTGTGTGTGTTGGCCAGCCAGGCAGCAACGCATGGCTCTGGGTTTCCATGCAGCCAGCCAAATTCACATGCATGTACTCGAAAGAAAGGAGGCCGTGAAACGTGTGGAGCTTGGATGAATTGCACTGGAGAGGAGATATTGTACTGCTGTGTCACGAGGGACCTGGGATGAGTAGGGTGGAAAAGAGAGACAGGACACGAATCTGGTCTCATCTGCTCCATCCTATGGTCCCAGTTCAGTTGCAGTAGAAGCTCCTTAAACAGCTGTCTGCAGGGATCCTGATCCCACTGCCTGTAACTTCTATTATGTTTTGGAAATCCCATCACAGCAGTAAAGTTGTGCCATGATTAGAAAAAGTGGAGTAAATAACTGTAAATTGGTTAGTTTGTTATCACTTGCATCAGCTGCCTATACAGGAATGTAAGTAAGAGAGAACAGAAGAACTGTAATTACAACTAGTCAACACAGTTTCAGAAAAAATAAGACTTATTAAACACTCCTGATGTCAGAGCTCAAGAGTTGAGGCTTGATCAAGGCAGATAGCTGGTACAGTAGACTTCTGCAGTGTGTTAGCACCACATAGCATTCTAATTACAAAGCCATGCTATAGGATATCTAGCAAGGCATTTAATAAGTGACTTAAGAAATGGCTAGCTGACAGATCTCAAAATGCAGTCATCAAAAGAGAACTGTAACTAAATATACTAGGGATTGTTGTGTGGTTCCACAGGGACCAGTGTTAAGTATAGTGCTATCTAATGAGGTCATTAATGACCTTCAGGAAAATATTAAATTTCTGCTGACAAAGTTTTGCAAAGATTAGCATGTTCAGTCTCACAGCATAATCGTAAGTGGAGAAGTATCACCTTCAGTGGAGGTTTTTCAAGAGCAGGTTGAACTAGATTTGTTGGAGATGGTTAGGCAACCTTTCCTTAGTGTAGAGTGCAGAGAAATAGTCTAGACGATCTTTTGAGGTCTGTTCCAGCGCTACATGCCTGTGGGCTTTCAGGCCTGGACCATAAAGTAGCTATGTCAGACTCATGATCTATGACTTACATCTTCTCAAAACCCGCCGTTGACTTGACAGCACAAAGAATACTAACATCAAAAAGTAAAAAGCCACAAACAAGTCTGGTACATGTAGAGGCTGCCATTCATGCTTAGTTTTTGTTGCTGTAAAAGGAAGTTGTGAATTCTTCACAACTGATAGGTATATCTTCCAAATGATATTTTCCCCATAGCTGTTAAATGGGAAATTATCCAAAGAACTAAGGAAGAATACAAATATTCTTTCCTCTTGTATTTTTAAGCAGCACCCATTAGTAAACTATTGCCAGATCTGATTATCTTTTTACAGAGAAAAAATATATACAATCCAGTGTAAGCAATTCTTTCAAACCTGGCAATTCCTTAATGCATATACCATCATTGATCAGCATTTGGATTTTGGGTGGTCTTCCCTAAACAAGAAATAAGCTCAGCGCTACTAGCCTGACTCTGAAGTGCTGTGTTTACCCTGCCATTGCTTTGCAGCAGGGCAGTGCTGCTGAACAACACAGTTTATAAATTCTTATGCATTGATGGTATTGTCTATGTCCATCCAGAAAAGCAAGGACTGCACACTTCCATCACTTGGATCCCCATTGCCAAACTTGTACCTGATGGGATCCTGGTCCCTCTCATGGAGGGATCCCTTTCTTAACCCACCCATAAATGGAAGAAGGCATTTTGGCAGTTATGGATATTTGTCTATCCAACTCTACTGAGGAGTCGGAAGGACTGCACACTGCTCTCACAGGCCAGATAGAGATCCTCTCAGTAGGCAGCAGAGATTTAGGTAGCTGCCTCTGCAAAATCTTTCTGTTCCCATTCACCTGACCTATGAGTTCACCTTCAGTCAGTCTCTTTTTATGCAGGGTTACCTCCAGAAGGCAGGGGCACAACTAACTTCAAGGCAGTCCTTTTCTGCACTGATGGGCTGGGGCAGCAGACTGGTTTTGCTTACAGGTAAAGAGCTCCTGCCAAAGCAGAAGAAGAGCTTCAGATGGCTCTGAAGAAGCCAGGGACCCACCACTGCCCTATGGCAGGCAGGAGGGAGGAAATAGCTCCAGCCCTGGGGCTGGTCTCCTGGCTCAGGACAGGACACAGCATGTGGGGAAGGTGGGCTCCCATGCTGGGGCCACTGCTGAAAGAGCAGGAAGCGAGAATCAGCCTCATCTCAGCAAAGCTGCATGGAGTGAATTAAGGGTGGCCACAGTCTGCCTTGAAAAGGGGAGGATGACACATGGCTAAGAGTCTGTGTGTGCAAGAGAATCACTTCTTCACAGATTTGATTCATTGCTAACACCTTCTCAGAGTAAATCAGGCGCACACATGCATACATACTTAGATAGGCTGCTTCCAGAAAACAGGAGAGAAAAATCCAGCTCTGCAGCAAGCCATGAAGGTTGGTGTGCTCAGGCCATTGCAGCTGGAGGAGAGTGAATCCCCAGACCAGGGCACTTCATGGAAAATGCCCTGTTCCCTCATCATCTGTGTGAGCTCTGCCAGGGGCTGTGAAAGTCCAGCTTATGGAAACGAGCAGCCCCAAACCCGTCTCAGCAGACCAAGGGCAGCCAAGTTGCGCACCAGAGGGCTGATGAAGTACTCTAGGGACTTACCTGTGGAAAGGAGCCTTTCTTTTCTATCTGCAAATGTGAGGAGTTTCAAAGGCATAGCATCAATGCATAGTTACCCACTAAAAACACCTGAGACAAGGCACCAGAGACATTTTATTTCAGAGACATCATTGCAGTCACTGATCACAGCAGAGATCATTACTGCTAGTCAGCTGTGCTGATTGGGACACTCTTAGGACTGACTATTAGGACACTACAGCACAACTTGAAGCTTAATAGAAGGATAAGTAAAGGAAAAATATGGCTTTTATAGTTCCTCCAAAGCTCTTGCTAGAGAGAAAAGAGTGGCAGTTCCCTTGCCTCCAGAGCATGCATTAAGGAGCCTCCAAACTTGGTCCTATACAACAACCAGATGAAATGACTAGATAGAAATCATGAGTCATCAGGCACTAGTAAAATGCATATGTTACACAGCTGTGCTCTGAGACAGCCACTCTCTTATCAGCAAGTGCCCGCTAAGGGCTGTGTAAGATTTCTGCTGTACTAGAAGTATGAAGAAGTGGTTGTCTGCTCTCCTTCCCCAAGCTGGTGTGTTTTCCTGTGTTGGGTGCAGTAAGTAAGTGTCTTGTCAGGCCCAGGCTGGTGTGGTGGCCTGATAAGTTGGGAAAATACCTTGGAGGAGCAAGAGCAATGTGTTACTTCAATGTTAAACAAGCAAAGTCATTGAACTGGTTTAGACAATGGCTTCAAAACTCTACAGGTAGCTCTTTCAAAGCCAGATGTTCAGTAAGCAGTGGGGTATTATGTCCTAATAGAAAAGAATTTGTTTGCTTAAGAGAAAAAAGAAGACATGATATTTATATCAAATGCTTACCCAGGAGAAATATTAGAAGAATGTCATGAAGCTTGTAAAATCAAGCACTCAAGAAATACCAGGAATCAAACTGTGGGGTGCTATTAATTCAGCTCCACTGTAAGTGTGCATAAATGGTAGTGTTTAACCACATAAATGTAAAGCCCTCTCCCCCTCCTTGTTCAGAGTGGGTGGTTCTTACTTCAGTAATATTATACCTTCTCATTCAGTATGTGGTCCTTGGTCTTATTTGCTGCATGATATTTAAGCTCTGCTTTGAAGATAAAACTATTAGTTTCTACATGGCTTACTGTGGTGCTTGTTGTTAGGGTAACCTGGTGTTTCACAAACATTACCAAAGTTATTTTTGCAATGCTCCATTGAAATGAATGTGCATTATAACTACCCTGTAAGGGGGAAGCTGGCCAAAGGAAGGTGAAAGTCAAAAATTCATTTTTGGAATCTGCTCTACAAATGTTCATGCAAGTCAGCAAGCAGTTCAGTTGTACAAAGCAGCTCAGGTCAGGTACCTAAAAAAGAAGGAATATGTAGTAACTCACCAATGAAAGGTTTATTTCAGCTAATCTAGTATATTATCTAGGAAGAAGTGGGTAGTAATAACGATTTACTGGTTGATACTATACTCATTGCCTGTGAAACTAACCTTTTTTGCCTGCAATCCCCCGACTCATCTTTCCAAGTGAATTATTTTCTGCAGAAGCTGGATTATACAAACAGCTTTTTTTCCTGTATCTAACTCTCCTGTGTTTCTACAACTGTTCTTTTCTCTGCACTGAATGAGGTAAGGGATTGTATGGAGAAACTCTGTACACTTGTGTAACTACAAGATCGTATCCTGACAAAGAAGCACAGAGAAACTGCTTTAGCTTTGTAGAGACAGCCCCATTTCAGGCTTTAGCCAACCCGAGAACTTAGTCTTGCAAGTACTGGTCTTTAAATTCTGGTCTTTAAATGTAGTTTTGTTTCTGTGTGTAACTTCCTACCTCGCTTTTAAAGGCATAATTTTGTCCCCCAAGGTTCTGTAACACAGCAGCATCAAACTGACATTTATTTGGCACCTGTGGTGTGCTTGAAGCCTTAGAAACTATTACACAGTTCTCTGCCATTTAAATAACTTAGTTGCTGATCAACAATAATTGCTGTTTGTCTACAGGGACCTGAGCAAGAGTGGAGGGACAGGTGGTTTGGCACTGGATCTTCACAGCCAAGGAGGGTGAACCCTAGGTGTGCTGGACTCTGGCCTTGGCAAGGGAAGATGCTCTGGTAAGCAACGCCCTTGTGGGCACTTGTCCTTTCCACCTGCCGATTCCTGCTGCTTCTGCCCTCTCCTAATGTCTCCTGAAGGTAAAGTGTGCCCTGTGTGGGTAGTATCTCTGGGGAATCCTGCTGTGAAATGCTTTTGATGCTTTGAGTGTGCGAGAAAGGTGATCTCAGACACTTATAAATCATCCTGCAGATGAATTGACAAGAATGCTACTTCCCTGTACCAAAGTCTGTGTCCCTCCTTCAGAGCAAGAGATTTTGAGAGTCTTCAGAGAAAACCTTAGTGCGCAGTGGGTTTTTAATGTGGGCTAAAAAATGCTTTTCCCTCAAGCTTTGTTCTCAGAAATGACCGAAATATTCGGACACAAACTTTGCAAACTGTTTGAAGCAGATTCCAAGCTTGGTTTCTTTTAGTCCTACTGCTCCTGTTTGTTGTTACTTTTTTAAAGATGAAAATGGGCAACTGCAATAGAATTGGAAAAGAACTGGGAAATGTTAAAGACAGGCCAGGCTAGTAGTGCTGTGTGTCATCTATGTACGCAAAGAACTTAGGGCGTTTATATTACCCAAAATAGTGCTTGACAGCATAAAGGATTTCCATGCAATCTAGTATCTGTGGAATCTACCGTAAGTGCTTTTATAGAATGATTTAATGTCAATAACAGTTCCATTTAGTGGCAATATTATTTATATATTGTGATTGTAAGAGGCTATGTATTAATTGGGCATAAGTGAGAAAGTATGGTGAGCAGAAGCAACTTGGTCAGTCTTTTACCCTGCAAACGTAGCAGGGGCTGTGGGCCATGGTTAGAGACCAGAATCTGGGGGGAGGTGGACCTTCAGTCTGATCCAGTATGGCAGTTTGTATGCTCCTAACAAGGGAGAGAATCTGATTAAAATAAACCATGAAGGGTGGAAAGCTTTGGCTCCCTGATAGCTGTAGCCTCAGAGAGCAGTGATGGCGCTGCATTCCCTTCGGGAGAGGCGACAGCGGGCGAGACCCGGCTGCTGGCGCCGGTGCCTGCCACGGCCTGCTGGTCGGCAACGCACGGTTCTCACCTTCAGGGCTGGAGGCCAGAGGCTTGGACTGGGAAGCCCGCATCGAAATCAAAGGAAGATGCCTTCTAATTTGAAGTGGTGGCAAACATAACAGCCTTTCAAGAAAGACCTAATGAGGGAACTAACGCTGTACTGTAGCATACCTAGTCTACTCCTCCTGTCCCATGACTTGTTTTCCCTCTTCTATCATTCTGTCAACAGGATGCTTTTTGTGGCTGCTCTTCCTTTATAGGTACAAAAGGGCAGTCTATGTTCTTTCCATAAGACTATCCCTATTTTATAGTGTTGGCTGCTTGCAGAAAGACTTGAATAGTTAATCAGTGAATAATTTCATGCTAGGTAGCAGAATATATGTATGCAACATACTTTTTCCCCACTTGCTTTAATTTACTTGGTCACAGTGTCACAGGGGACTAATTTTGCCATTTTCTGGAGGCATGGTTACATTATTGTTGTGTACGTCTGTCTGGTTTTATCAGTCACATATGGCATCATGTCAAATAATACAAAGTGACATGACTAGTACAGTCTGGACGCTCTGGGAGAGCCTCTGAGCTAAGATGTCATCTTTAATGCATCTACAGGAACTCTGGAATGTATTTTATTCATCCTCACCATTCTCATACTTAGTTTATTAGAAAAATCATGCTCCTACTGTGATTGTTATGGGCAGTAAATGAATGAACAGTTTCCCATAATGTGGCCGATGTCTTTTGAATTATGATGTCCAGAGGGGAAAAATAGCCTCTGAAGAGATCGGCATTTTCTTGATAGTTACTTCAAGATATTCAGTACCTTTGCTCAAAGTGTCTCTTGCTTTTGCCTGTTATGCAAGATTTAAAATTGGGTCCTTTTGCCTCTCCTGCCTCTGATTTATGGCCAGAGTCTACCCAACATTTTCTTACAGGGGAAAGAGTGAGTGAGACAATATTGACAGCTCTGAGGGCTGCATGAGAAGTTTTGGGATGTTGGGTGCTTGCTCCTGAAGGCCTGGCCCCTCAGCTGCGCGCCCCTGCGAGACCTCTCCCTCCTGGGAGGACATGGGTAGAAGGATGGGAGAGGGCAGCCTGGCCCACAAAAAGCCACTGTGCTGAGGGATGCAAAGCTTTCCCTTTGCCTTAATCCTTAAACAACACTTGGGACATAATGTGGTTTCAGAAAAGTGTTGGGAGGACTAGACGAAGAGACAGCCCTTGCTGCGTTGGTGGTGGGGAGCAAAAGCTTCATCTTTGGCTGGGTGGCCGCAGGTGTGGGGGCGCTCCGGGAGCGAGTGGGGCTGCGTCCCTCGGCAAGTAGCCCAGGCTCGGTCCGAACAGGGGCTCTGCCCGCCACCGCTGAGCTCTGCCCACTTGCAAACGGTTGCGGTCCCCTTTCCTCCTCCAGATGCTGCAGCATCTCTTTACAAAAGACAAAGTGGGGCAGAGCCTTTTCTGCTCGCAACAGGATGACAGGTCTTTGGTCTTGTTATGAGTGGATTTTGTGTGTTGATACAAGAACTGTGTATCTTTGTGTGTGAGCTGAAGCTTTGTTTCTGCCTGTCAGGATTACAATAACACTCCCCCCCCCACCCGCACCCCTTCCCTGTGACCGAAAGCCAATCCAGTGAGCTGGAGTGCTTCTGCTTCCATAAGGCAACACATCTCCCCTCACGCTAATAGGGAAGGCTAATATTAACCAGGAACGTACATGCAGCTCCTGAACGAGCTGTGGCAAGAAGCCCATGATTAAAGACATAACAGGCTGCAGGTCAGCTACCGCTGTCAACAAACCTCCTGAGCAGGAAGAAAACACTTAGAGCTGTCAAAGCACTTAAAGGTATAATCCTGTTTTGTGGGCTGGGCTCTTCTTTTTCTAAGTTTCATCTACTTTTTTCAGGGGATTGACTCTGCAAAGAGTAGGTTCCTGTGAGAGATGCTCCTAACCTGAGCAATAGGTTGAATTTTTGAAGGATCAAGACTGCAGTATGGCTGCGAAGTGACTACAGCAGAGTGCTGCTGTGCTGTTTTCAGTGCAACACTGACTTACTTTTACTAAGTCGCCTAAACCTCTCTGTAGCTTCTTTGGTTCAGACCTGAAAACATTATTCAGGCTGCAAGCCTCCTTTGCTAAGACTGAAATTCCTGAAAATTAGAAGTTATTACTATTCTTTAGAGGTATTGTGGTAAAGGAGGACCAGTACTTGATTTAAAGCTAAGAAGATCAAACAGAAACATGTTTCAGTCTCTTTTTGTTTTTCTACACTATTTTATTTACTTTCAGTATTTGAATTGCTGTGGGGAAAATCCTGGCTCTGCTAATTTCAGAGTACTGTCAACTTCAATAATACCAGGATATTGCCCTTTAGGTATAGATGTTATAAAGTTTCGCCCAGATAGTCATTGTGTTAGTAACTTTTTCTATTTCTACGCGTCTTAACACAGGAACAGAAGAAACTTTAATAGGAAAAAGTGATGGCAAAAGCAAATCTTGGCAGGGAAAATAGGGATAGGTGTGCGAGCTAAAATTTATCTTAGCTCTTTTTATATTGGCTAGTTGTCAAGCTGACTTGTTTCCATTTCCATTTTAGTATGTTACTGGAAACTTCTGTGTGTGTGTGTGTGTACTTTTTTTTTTTTTAATACAAACTTATTATGCTGTCATTATGAGGATATCCTTGGTGGAAAGTACAAATACAGCAACAGCAGACTGTGTAATGAAAGATTCTGGGTTTGTGTGTGTGTGTGTGTGTGTGTGTGTGTGTGTGTGTCTTCCCCCCCCACCTCCCCCCGACTAACTCATGTCACACACTATGCTGTCAGATTGTACTGCTGAGTGGTAGGGCAGACTAACAGTAGGGCAGCAAGCTAATGCATTAGGTCTATTTGTATTTATTCGTCCTGACTCTTTTCTTGCTGAGGGAACTGTAACAGCACATCAAGATAAGCTACAGTGCAGGAAGGAAAATTGCAGCTAAAACTTTTTTTTTTCCTAAAACTGTTCAGCTGTGCCTTATGTAGCTTCTTGAGATATTTCACACTGAGCCATGCATCTAATTTGGGGTGGCTCAAGTATCATGGTGTGCCCTGTGATGAGTTCAAGAGACCTCCTGGTTGTCTGTAGGCAGCGATAGCCTCACGAGGAGGGGAAGAGGCTGTATTTTGGTCCAGGTCCCCTGCACTGGGAGAAACGGCTGCCCAGCAGCTCCTGTTAGGCAGACGGGTGGTGGATGCTGCCCGCAGTGAGGGGGTCCCTGTGTGAGCCGGGCTCGTCCAGCTGCCCTTGCGCTCCTTCTGCACTCACTGGTGCTCTGGGCACTCATGCAGGCCCTGCCTTCCCAAGGAGCTTGGTGGGAACAGAGGTGGCTTTTATTGTCCTTTATAGCATTTGCTGACAAGAACACAGCTCGACCAGCCTGTCTTGTGATTGCTTTCACTTTACTCTCTTAGGTAAAATCCCTCACCAAGCTATTTCTTGCCTGTAGGAGCAATTAAATGGGTTGAAGGTTAGGTGAAAACTGGAGTATTGCAATGAAAAACATACTGATGACACTGACTTTATACTGTCTGTTCTACCACTGTTTTCCTGTACAAGGTTGGAAGCTGGTTCTTTTTTTGCCTTAATTTCCCTATTTGTACAACAGAAACAATACCTGTAACCTTTACGATACACTGATAGCCCTGATCAAGCGCTTTGGATCCAGAGACAAGTACTAAATATTGTTGCTGACGGAGTTTATGCAAATGTAGCTGTCCTGTCTGTAGTTTGCATTCACACTTTCAATATTTTGCATGCACAATTTTGGATCCTTGTATTTTGCCAAGCCTCTTAAAGTGGGGAATTTTAAGTTTAGAAGGCTCAAGTATTTCCAGAAAGAGAAGTCTGAACTGTGAGGACTGTAATACTTGAAATTCAAATTCAGCTCTTCCGGCCAAGGAAATCCTCTATGCAAAGCACTGTCGCAGTCTCATGGAATAGATTAGAAACTAAGTTGTGGAAGTCTCTACTAGTACAAAGCTGCAGTGAACTATTCAGAAATGAATTTTATTGGGAGGAATGGGTTTTTTGTTTGTTTGTTTAATTTTTTCTGGTAAGCTAACAAGTGAAATTTGCTAATTTGTACCAAGTATTTCTTTCACCATCTATTTCAAAGACCCAAACTGCTTGTGATTGGGTGTAAGGTTTGTCCTTGCTTCAGATGGCATGTCTTCACAGCTTTCCCCAAGTGAGTTGCACAGGTACGTCTAGTCCCTCAGTCTGTGAACCTCTGTCGAGCTGCCGCAGCCTGCGAGGGGTCTCTGAGGTTCAGTGACGATACTTATTGTGTGCCAGCAAAGACAAAAAGCCACAGTCTGAGTGAACACACATGGGAACTGAAGAGCACAGGAATGATGTTGCAAACAGAAGCAGTTTTGTTAGTGCTAGGAGCATTGTTCACTGTACAAGCCTCCAAAATGCATTTGCTGTCCACACAAGGAATATTCCAGCCCTTTGCCAAAGCCCATTGCAAAGCTCAGGAACAATGAAAAACATCAATACATCATAGTACGCCTGATGTTTATAATATACCTGATAAAAGCAGAGCGTTTTCCAGGTCTATTGCTATACTGTAAGTGACTGCTCACTTAGACTAATACATAATCAGTACAGAACCTGGGCTGAGAAATACATTAAAATATTTGTGTTATTCTTAGAGGTGATTATGTTGGCAAGGTACCCCACGACGTGTATGTGGCCCCTCCAGACTCCTGGCTGCTGCTGGGTTGTCAAACATCTCTTCTAGGCACCATCTTTCATCTGCAGCTTGCTAGAAGATCATATTCCCTGCTGTCAGATGTTGGATAGGCCATTGTGGTACACATCTGTGATTTCTGGGCTGGACAACAGACAGTCAGTATGATGAAGAACTTATCTTTCAGACCTAAAATAAGCCCTGACTGGCCCAGACTCTCCCATTCGGCCTCCAGCAGCTCTGGCTGCTGAGAGATCACCATTGCTCTCCCCTTATTGCACTGGCCTCTGCAAAGCACAGGTCAAGCTGGGTTTTCTTCTGAAACCTTGTAGTTGGCCAGTCTCGCCTGGAGAAACCTTTTGTGGTGGTTGTCCCCAGCAAGAGGGAGGGGTCCTTCAGCACCCTGGACTGGTGAATCTGGAAGGTGAGAAAGAAGGATGAGCTGCTCCTGAGAGCTCAGCTGGTACAAGCATGAGGCATAGAGGCGTGCTGCTTCACTGGTGGCTGGATGAAAACTACAAAGTGTCCTTTCTTATCTGCAGAATAATTTGTGAAGACGTGCAAGCATGTAAGCTCAATCAGCATGCAGAAGCTTTCAGCAATTAGTCTTGGAAGTTTAATGATTCCTTGGCTTCATTTTCAGCCTTTCATCTATCTGCACTGAACCACCAACTTAATCTGTGTCCTCTGTTTTCCTTTTGTGAGTAGAAAGCAGCCAAAGAATATTTCCCCATCTTCTCTTCCCCCCCCTGCCCCAAGTCCCTGAATTCAGGGGGGCAACCCTTGGGGGAGCAACTGCTTAAATCAATAGTTGTGTTCCTCTAGAGCTGTGGCAGCAGACTAGCTCTATAGTTTTCATAAATTAAATTACAAGCCAATGCATTCAAAAATAAACTTCTACAGTGTCTGCTTATTAATTGCCATTACATCTCGAGAAGGAGAGGAAGGGGGGGGAGACATAATCCCATTTCTATAGAGGAGGAAAAAATTTTTGCTTTAACTAGGCCTTTGAGCCATTGCATTGCTAGAGGCCATTGGCAGCACAACTGTAGCACATGATGTGCTAGAAGGCAGTAACTATTCAGGTATTTCTGAGTTTGTGAATAGTTGCAGTTCTCATCTGACCAATACCTCACCCTGTTGTCTAGAATGTATGGTATCAACACCATAATAGCATGCTTAATTCAGCTTTAATGTGAAGTGGAAGGTTAGGGATCTATTTTTGAACATCCTGCTAAGTCATACTACACTGAAAATTGGCCTGTGTGTGGAGGCATGGCCACAGATAATCATAGCAAAGCTCTGAGTGTTCCTCTGATGTTCCTTAGATTGGGTTATATTGAATTTGGCTTGGCTCATTGGAAAACTTTTGGCGTTCATTTAACCGAGTTTCCTGTAAAATCTCTTAAAATTGTTTCAACCTCAAAATTCTTGATTTAGACACCCCCCCCCCCAAAAAAAAAAAAACCCAACCTGTGGACCTCTTTTTTTCTCTTATGGTACAGTATTACTGCACTATCTGAAACAACATGCTTTATTAAAATATATATATATTTATATATATAAACTAGATTTTAAATGACTTTTTTTCTACACAATGCTTTATATTTTTGAGCTATGTCTAAAAGAGCAGAGTGCTGTGAACTTTTTATTCTAAATATTAATTACATAAACTGAAGTCTACTAAGTACTGATAAATATGCAATGTATCCCACCTACTTAAATAGTGGAGTAAAAAAGATGCTGGTCTGAAAAGGAATCCACTTTGACATGTATCTAGATGTGTTGATCATCTAGAAAACATCCTTTCCTTCCTATTTTGAAAATAGTTTCATATGTCCTGAGTGTAATTGAGTTGTTAGTCTTATTTTTGAGACAGAAAAATGCTTTCCCTCACCCCTCTGAAAGTTAAATGTCTGTTCTCTTAGAACAGGCAGTAGAGTATTTGATATACTTGTACTAGTCCAATGGTACAATATGGAAGTATAAGGTGTTTCTATAGCAGAGCTGATACCTCTGGTTTGACCAGCATAAGGACAGAGCCATCTTTTCAGTCTCTTTCAGCAAATGCTGTGTCTTTAGTTAATTATTTAAAAATGTGGGAGTCTTTCCTGTGTGCCTGTGTGTAAGAATGTGAAACTTCCTATAGTGAGTCAGAGAAGATTTGGTATGATTCAGTTTGTGAGAGCAATTAGATGACATGAGTTGGACTGCCAGTCCAGCATGTCCTGAAAGAAGTGGAAGAGCTATCATCATCCAAGATCAAGAACTGATTGGTGTTCGTTTTGGAAACATTCCAAAAATGCTAACTCAACTTTTGGAGAGATATGACTAGGAGGCAAGTTATGAATACAAACCTCTGTAAGACAAGGTCTGTGGTGTGAGAGCTAGGACTGTGACTGCCAGCAGCCCTTATCCTCTGAGAGAGCAATCCCCTCACTTGCAAGATGAACTCGGTATAAATATCGCTTATTGAAGAGACTCCCCTAAAGCCCAGATTTCTAAATCTAAGTGAAAGCAAAATTGCCATTTCCTGTTCTGCTAGAATAGATCCTAATCTAGTCCCATTTGCCCTCAATTTTTATTTGTTCATGACATTTCCGGGAATTATGTATAGCTGCTTAGAGTACCGTCTCTGGACTTTAATAGGATAACTGAAATTCAGCAGTCAAGTCTCTGAAGGTGGACTATTTAATCTAAAACCATTTAGCCCATAGACCTGAGTTCAGAATTTATAGCACCAGTCTGTAATCACCTAAAACTTAATTCTTGACAGTTGTTTTTTTAACTCTGAGCTTTGCATTTCTTGCAGTTTGAAAGTCAGATGGGAGGAATTTGTGCAGGCTGAAACAAAGGCTTTCTGAACTTCGTATACGCAGAAACTGTTGACTTTTTGAAGAGCAGTGATCAGATCCGTACCACTGCTGAGCAACAGTTGATTGCAGTAGTGTGTTTTGTTTTGCTTTGTGTTTTTTCTTTAACTTTTTGCCTTTCTGAGGCTGACGCAGGAGAGTATGGTTCCTGTGCCAGGCATTGCAGCTTCTATCACCAGCCCCAGTGAGGCAGGAAAGCCACTGGGATTACAGACTATGAAAATGGCCGTGCTCCAAGGTGCACATTTCCTGCAAGAGCACTCAGCTGGGAATGCTGAAAACCAGCTGGAAAACCAGGTTAATGTTTGGATTATGCCTTGTAGTCCTACATGAGGCTTCTTCACCAGAGTCTGTGTAACAGAAAGAAGTCAGGAGTTCAGCGGTGCTCACTGCCGAGCCCGCGGGGCTTCTTTAATGGGAAATGGTGAGAGCTGGCATGTTGGAGACCCTGCATGAGACTTGCATGTGAGCTGCTCACAGGAACTGTGAGACTGTCTTGTCCTTATGGGGGCAGAGTGCAAGGGAGGGAAGCGAAAAAGCCTCGTTAGCATGCACAAACTTGAGGCAGTTGTGCAAACCTCTGTGGCTCCTGATTAAGAAGTGCCACTGTTTGAAAAAGTTGCCCTAGGAAGTGATGTGCTGGTTTCCCCACCACTGGAAGCACTCCCAGGCTCATTCTGAAAGAGCCCAGGCTCCCGGCCGGGGGATTTCCGTGTGCTTGATTTCTGGGATGAAAGCAAATAGCAAAATGAAGAAAGTTTGTAGATCTTATCTCTCTCACTTTATTGACTAGGGATAGATCATGCTGTTGTGGTGATCATAAATGTGTAATATTGGAGAGTCTGGCCAGGTGCTCTTTCCCAGCCACTCACATGATGCTGGCAGCCACATCAGAGGGCTCAGCTGCTCACTGCTGTGGTGTTTCTAGCTTGTGCAGACGGGCAACACTTGAGCTTTTTCCCTGGCTTGGGATGTGTCCAGTTGCTGTCAGATATAAGAGCTCTACTAATACCTGTTCCTGGTCTTCAGCAGGTGGCTTCAAAGGTCTTGTCTTCTCTGGGCTCTCAGGCTCAAAGTACACTCTTCCCTAGAACCTCACTGAGGAGGGCTTCACCTGGGCCATTGCTTCACTTTTTGGAAAGCATGTGGGAAAGGTGAGCAAGCAGGTCTGTGTTGGACATGTCCTTATTCCACTTTCAGGCAGAGCGTTGAAGCCTACAGCTGCCCAAGCGCTGCACTGCTGCTGTTCACAAGGCCGCCCTCGCTCCCAGGTCAGGGCTGGTCCTTTCCTTTCCCCTCTCTCCCACCAGCTGCCAGCGCAGCCTGGGCCTCCTGGCCTGCCTGTCTGAAGGCAGTCGCAGGTAGAAAATATAAAGATTTCTGCATCCTGATTAAGTCGGTTCCTCTCTCCAAAGGCTTATCACCTGGTCGTTCACCTCTGGGTGACTTTGTTAGGAAAACAAGCTACTGCCTGGACAAACTGCTGCTCCCTTGCAGAAGCTTTTGCTTACAGTGTTTGTATGTAGAAGACTTTTCCTCCCTTCCTGTTTATTAGTAGGTCTGTGCTATCACTGTCTGAGGTTTCAGTTCAGCATACAGACAAAAACAGACAGCTTGTGGAGGCTGGAGGAAAGGTGTTGGCTTGGTAAAGGTGCACACCAAGTTCATAATCTCACACAGAGCACACAGTCTGCACAAATTCCCCTTACTGTGACAAGAGGGAAAACTTGTTAGCCATTGAATTAACGAGCCTCCCACCCGCCTTTGCAGTTATCTGTCTCCAAGTGTAACGCTTCCCAGCTGCAAGTGTGGGGTAAGAGAAGAACTACAGGCAGTTACTGGGGAGCTTAGCCAAGTAGCTGGTGCCTTGTGCCATGCTCCTCACCCAGCTGTGCCTCTGCAGTTCCTGGCAATTACTGCCCTCTTGCCTGGCACTTGAGGTACCCCAGAATAACCAGCTCCAGGTGTGAACCAAAGTCTTCCAGCACGCAGAAATGGCTGGTTCCTGTTTGTTGTGTCCCTCAGCATGCCACTTCCCAGAATTTGAGGGGGGTGGTGGGTAGAGACCTGGCTGTAGGGGAAGATTGTTATCTCTTGTGTTGACTGCTCCCAGCAGTCTTTCTGAGGAAAAAGCTTTGTGTGATCCAGATCAGTTAAATGAAATCCTGAAAGGGGTAAATGGTCACTACTGCCGTTTGGCTTCCAAAGCAGGAGAAGGCAAACACTTATTTTAACAAAACAACAGTAATGCCTGTAACTACAAAAGAGGATTCCTTGCTCTTGAAGAAAGATTGCTGTCCAGTACTTAAGGCAGTGCAGCTGTGCCACCTAAATATCTTGGCTGCTCCTCTTCAGTGCCTGTTCTGCAAGACATTTACTTCTGTCCTGCAGGGAACAAGAGAAAACTGCAGATGTTGAAAACAGTGTTGAAATATGACCCATCAGGTTTAAGCTATAAAATAGTACAGCCTCAGTGATGTGTTGC
The DNA here is from genome assembly GCF_036417845.1 of Apteryx mantelli. Taxonomy (NCBI): domain Eukaryota; kingdom Metazoa; phylum Chordata; class Aves; order Apterygiformes; family Apterygidae; genus Apteryx; species Apteryx mantelli. Next base: position 57,124,248 of record NC_089982.1, read on the forward strand.
TCTCATTCTGTAGTCATTTGTTGTTGAACATGAATTCTTCCTTGAACAGAAAAATTCTAAAAATTGGGACAAAAATGAGTAAGAGCAGTTGATTCGTATGAAAGGGGCTGTCTGAAGTTTTCTTGAAATCCACTCAGCATGGGTATGAGAGAGAGCCAACTCTGTTTCAGCTTTTCCAGACATCTTAAATTCAGCTTGTTTTAGCACACATCAATATAGTCTGACCCAGAACACTGTCATAAAATTTGAGTTTCTCTGTATCAGCATTTATGGGCTAGAAGAGCTATTTCATATTGTCCTGTTATGGACTGACAGTAGACTGAGGCACTTTGTCTGCAAATAACGGTAGCAATACCTTCCCATGGGAATAGTTTGTGCTTGAGGGCCTGCCCTGAGGGAGGAGGTTGGGGCAGCCCTGGCTGGTCCAGGTGGTGGCAGGGAGGTTCTGCAGCGCCAAAAGTGTTATGCCCATCCCTCTCTCCTTTGCTTTCCTTTCCACGTGACTGCAGATGAGGTAATTTATGCATTAGTTATTCGTTCACAACTGTAGAATAAAAATATAGTAAAATAGGAGGCAATCTGTGAACACTTCTCAGGGTAGTGCATGAAAATTGAACCTATGTTGGCTTTGCTTCAATACTGGTGCCTCTCTACCACGATGGTTAGCACAAGTATAATATCTCTGACAGCTCTGGAAGAGAGAAAATATCTTTCTTAGGTAACCGGAAATAATGGATTAGGTCATGAAGCTTTTTCATTTTAAACAAAATGATCTGGTCAAGGTGGGATGTTTGCTTGTAGAAAGGATACTTCAGTACCTTTTATAATTTGTGGTTAAAATATTCCCCTTAGACTACCTTTTCCACTCATCTAGCTTACATAAATATTTGACTTGAACAGATACTACTATTAATCTATTTAGAACGCTGCTACACTGTTTACACAGAGAGGAAAGCTCTAAGCCTACTTGTCCAAATAGTTTTAAGCAAGGGCAATGCTGCTTTTTAGCACCTGGCATAAATATTTGTAAAAAATTTATAAATCCCAGATAACCTTGCCTCTCTCTTAAATGTATTTACTGCTTCTTAAAACCTTTCCCCAAAAGGTCCTCTCATTTTTGTTGTTCTTTTTGGAAAAGCTTGATTTTTCTGTGAATTGTATTTGTACATCCTTCACAATCCTAAGCTATGCTCTGATTTCATGAATTAAAACTTTTGTCCGCATAGATCTCTGCGGGCAACACAATCTAGTTGAATGCAGTAAGATCCCTTAAAAGCACCTATGATGTGAATTAAAATGTGCATATTTGAACAGGTCATTTCAGAATCATGCAAAAAGCTGTCTCCTGTTCTGTATGTCCTAGCTTTCTTATATGCATTTGAATTACTTCTTATTCTCCTATGCTGAGAGGGAGATAGTAAGAGATATTTTTTCTTTAAATAATAAAGAAATCTAACACCACTGCAGTATAATAGAGCTTTATTTTGAAGCTGTCTTTTATTTAGCCGAGGTGTGTCTGAAACAAGTTTGTTATTTCTTAAGATTGTATTCATTACAAATGACTTTTCTTTGTCATATCTGCTACATGAAATATATGTGGTTGAATATGGGAGGGGAAAAAAACCTGCTTTATTCTCGGAACAGTTTATGCTTGTTTTTTGTGGCCATGGGCCAAAAAAGCTCTATTAGAATATTTTGTTGTTAATAAATAGCAGAAGTAAAACCCTGGCTCCATTGGAACCAGTGGTAGAACTCTTCCTATGGACTGTAGTAGAGCCAGGATTTCACTCCGTCAGTAGCAGCTTCATAGTTGAGATTAGTCAAGCTTGTACTCAGCTTAAAGCAATGGCTAGGCTTTTTTGTTAGACGTGTAAATGACCACCATCAGCATCCCAGTAATGCTGATATGCTGCTTTTCATGGACTGAAGGCCAGATTCTCTGATGAAGTAACTGGCTTTAGAGGAGAAAATATTACAGTGAAGGACACTTCTCAGCCAGACTTTCCAAATATAGGGCAGATATGCTGTGCTTTGTGGAAACCCTCCATCTTACAAATGCGTCAGTTTCCACAGTCACATCTCCAGCAGTAGTGTTTTAGCACAAATATGGCATTTTTAAGGTCCATAGATCTTTTGTTTTAAAGCTATTAAAACTATCCTTAGGTAAAGGTTTTGTTTGCTAGAAATGATAATGGGGAAAAAATTAGGCAAGTTAGTAATTTCATTGAAAATATAGTAGAAGAACTTGGCATGTAAATGATTTCTTACAGCTTTCTTCATAAATATGGTAGTGCCAAGCAGAGTATTCTAGGAGATGGTGTTTGCCAAGCACACCTCTAATTGCACAGAAGCTGGAGATGAAACTGTGGCTCCATCCGGCTTGGCACCTTTTTCCCTGCAGTATTTCAGCCAGTGCCTGAAGCCCCAGAGGGATCATGCGGAGGCAAAAAGGCAGCCCCATGCTGGGGGTGGGCTGAGGTGGGAGAGAGCGAGTTCCTCTGCTCCAGGAGATGCCCAGGGAGCAAGGGGCGGCAGGCTGCTGTCTTAAGGGGGCAAACGTGCTTTGTGCATGAAGATTTCTACACAGATTACTGATAACTGGCATGAGACAAAAATGTTTATCAAGTGCTTTGCAAGCTTCATTTAGAGCTTCTATGCTCTTCTCTCTGTCTGCATTTTTAAAAAAGAAAGTTGCTTTTACACAAGAGCTTCTTTGGTTTTTAAAATTCAGTCTGAGTGAGCTTGACCTCTTGCGCTGGTTGTTCAGCCTTTCAGAAAGCATTAACTTCCTGGTTTGGAAAATCTGGGTCTACTGAATCACAATAATAAAATTGCAAGTCGACAAAAACTAAAGCAATCACTTGAGGTAATTCATATAAATTACCTCACTATTGACAAGGGCAAGCTCACCTTATAAACGTTCTAGCAATACTCTAAATTCTGAATTAAAAAAAAATATTTTAGAAATACGGGAAGAATTTGGAATTTCTTAGCCTAATTTCCAGCTGCCTCTGTCTCCCTTGCTGTCAGCCTTGGGGACAGAGACACGAGGGAATGTGAGGACTCACCCTAGAGGAGGTCTTGGGATGACAGGATCTGCCTTTCGGGGGCTTTGTAAGCACTGAGGGGAAAAGAAGGAAGGTTAGCAAGGGAGGAGAGATGGTTGAAAAAATTACAACTGTCTGAGAGGGGAAGCTCAAAAGAGGGCATGTCACAGAGAGGCCTGAAGGTCCCTTTTGGTTAGGGACCAAAGGCTGCAGTAAAGCCAGGGAAAGCGCGAATATACTTAGATGGTTGCTACTACAACTGGATTTAAGAATCAGGTTATTAAAATTGGCCATGAAGTTATTAAATCTTTTTATAGTGACTTGCGCAAATACCACCTAGAAATTTCAGTCCCTCTTCCCCAGAATCTGTGGACCTGGAGAAATTTTGTGAATTGTCACAAATGCCATGTGTCTGGGAAATTAATCCTCATACATAAGAGAAGATGATGAAGGTGCACATCTTTCCTTAAGGAGTCAGAGGGGGAAGAGGTAACAAAACTTGAGTGGTACTTTCACACAATGAAGGTAATAAATGAGCACATGCTTGCATGCTGTGCACTGTCTTGTCATAATTTCTTTTTAGTTTACAGAAATCTGATTTCTTTCCAGACAGCTTTCTCATATGCAGAAACTCCATTAAGTTGCATTTAATTACAATGCAGAGATTAAAAAATGATTTGTTCTTCTTTAACTGGTGTTCTGTAAATGTTCAAAGTGCCTGTAACTCCTCTGTGTATCGGAGAGCAAAGCAATTGCATTCCATCTCCAGGAAGCTTGCCAGAACCCTCTCTTCTGCCTTGTCTCCAAGTCAGGAAATCTAAACATGTATTCCAGTTTTTAAAACTTCCCAAAGTGCTGCAATGTATTTTGTGGCGTGGTGAGACTCTGTTTATACCTCCCTCAACCATGAGCGTGAGAGGACTGAAAGAAGAAGGGAAAAATAATAATGGGAAAGAGGAACAGAAGTAAGAGGTTTCCCATTGGAAACTGCAAGTATTAGTATACAGACTGTCTGATTTTTTTGAAGCTGGAGGCCCAGCCTCAGCTGTTACACATAGGCAGCCAGATGCTTAGGAAGAGCTGGTTGCAATTGTTTCTTCAAGCTTTTTTTGAGAGAGGAAGAGGTGGCAGATGCAAACAATGAATCCGTATTCAGCAGCACAAAGAGATATTGTTTAGGTGTTAACAAATTGTGTTTGGAGAAAGGAAGTGAAAGTACAGACGTCCAAGAGTTAATGCAGCTTCACTTGACAAGAAAATGATTACAGCTTTTCCTTTCTGTATGTCCTGTAACTCTGTTGAAATAAAACATTGCATTTTTGAATGGAGTTTTTTGAGTTGAACAAAAAGGTCAACAGAATAACCTTTTTTTATATTTACTTGGTTCATTAAAATATTTGGCAAATGTTCATCTCAGGTTAACCTTAAAGATGTTAAAAATCTCCACCCAAAACTGCCTGTATATTTCAGATTGTTTGCCTTTGCCTACCTTCTCTAAAATCCCCACCAGGAGTTAATGCCAAGAACAAATGTCCTCAGCCTTTTTGAAATGCTAGGTACTTCTGAAGGTCTCTAAGATATATGTAGATTCTGTGTGTCAGTAAAAGCTGACATTTGGACATGCTGCGTACCTCTGCATGTTTGCCGCAGTGGAGCCAGCCATTGTGATAGACCCTAAGAAAGGGCTCAGCAGAGCTGCCCATGGTTCCCCGCTCTGAAGGTCACTGCCAGGCAAACCGAGGAGAGAGGCTGCTGGGCTAAGGTCCATTGCAACGTTATTAGGAGCAACATAAGAAAAGCCTGCCTGGGTCAGACAGAGTCCTGCTAGCCCCCACCAAGCTGTAAAACTTCCTCCTGGCTAGTAAACTTCTGGCTACCATTTTACTAATTTTACCATTTATTCGGGGAAATCTAGGCTAGGGCATGCATAGGATAGTGTTCTCCTTGGTGCAGTCTTTGCCGTCAGCGGTGTCCGCTGACTCGTACTCTGTGCTGTGTGTCAGAGTTTAGTTTTGCAAAAAAAAAAAAAAAAAAAAGTGCATAAATCTCAGAACTTTTTCTGTAAATATTTTTTTAAGTCATGGGGCTACCCTGTTTTATGAAACTTGCTTCTCTGGTTGTCAAAATGACCCCTAATGCCAAACAGATTTCTTTAGAGCTTTGGGTGAGTGGTGTATATGCAGGTTGCACGGCGCATTGGGCCTGGCTGTGGCTGGGAGCTCACGTGGGTTTGGGTGGCACAGTGGAGGGAGCACTCTCCTGCGGTCCCGGCCGGCTGCCCGGGCTGTGGGAAGAGAGGGGCAGGGAGTCTAACTCTGCTTCAGCTCCTTTTCCTGAGCAGACCTCTGCAAGCAGGAGGTAGAAAGAAACTTGTGCTTGAAGCATTTGGGTCCAAGCTGCAGCATGTTGCAGCAGTAAAGGGTTTGTATGATGCACAGTCTGAGCCCTGCATACCGTATAATCCAGGCTCTACTGCCATGGGTGAAGGAGCTTCCTTCCTGATCTGAAATGCCTGTACTTCCAGGACAGGCTCTGACTTCATGGCCCCAGATGGAACAGAAAATTGTTGGTGTGGATTCAACTCATCCAAACACAGGAAAAACTGTGTTGCGCTGCAGGCAACTCTTTTCCATGAACAGGCAAGACAATGCATTGGATTAGATGTGCTGCTGTCATCTGTTATTTAGGTGTGCTGCCCTGAATTTGGGTTTGTAGCAGAACTCCCAGTAGAGATGCTGAGACAAAGCTTAATGCAGCTTACTACAGCACAGACTCTCCTGTTGGAATTTTGGAAATAATGAAAGATGCAGGAATGACTTGTGTATTACTCCCTGTTAACACATCCATTTCTGGACAATTTTTTTGTTCTTGTGTTAACAAAAAACTTAACAATCTCCCCAAAGGAGGGAGGATGACAGGAAGACTAAACGATTGGGGATTGGGGGAAATGGATGAACACTGTAGAACTGGAGTTTCTCCAGGTCTCTTGAGCTGTTTCTGGTTTTGCAACACTAGTTAGTTTGCAGAGCATTTTCCTGTAATTTAAACCAATCTGTTTCTATGGATGACTCATTTTAAGAAATAGAGTTCTGGCTGAAGGCAAATATGTGCTATGTGCTTAGAGTAGAAATATCCTTCTCACCAAAAAAGATTTTTAAAAAAAATTTAAAAAAAATTAGAATCTATCTTTCTGTGCTGTCTTGTCAAATAGTATGTCTGAGGTAGACATGGTTCCTCTAGTACTTCAATTTAAATTTTCTTTCAAGCTCAGTAAGTCCGAATGGATTCGTGTTGGGCAGTTAAGGTAAAAGTATGATTGTCCCTACCAAAAGCACGAAAGATCCATCTCTAGTGTTTAATGAAACTCCATAAAATGAAAAGCAGGCAACAGATAAGGAGACAGACAACTCTAAGTACAAAAATAGTGTTTTTAAATAAAATGTATACTGGCAAAGCATTTTTCAGGGAACAGGCTTCTTGTACAAAACATACGATCTGCATCTTGGATCTAAAAAGAGAGAAAAAGATCATGTTCCAGCCTGCTTTGAGTGGAGATTTAAGAATCGGCTGGATAATCTCTTAGCATTAAAAACAGCTGATTAGCAGGCAGAACTACTAATGTTTTATCAAACTGTTATTACAACAGGATAGAGAGATTGCTTTATGATCTCTCCGTCTGGGTTCAGGCATAACAGTTAACATTACTTTGTTTGCAAAATAGTTGCCCTCCATGAATCTCTTAGAAATGCTATCTTAAATTAAAATTTTCATATATGTAATTTCACAATGTATTTATATTGACAAAGCTGCTATTATGCTGCTGACATTCCTGCTTTCTGACGAAATGGAGTAGATGGGGTTTTTCATTCCACAGAAACAAAGCAATCTTCTGGATGATAAAATAATTTCAAATGTTCAGTATCATTGGCACAAAAACCAGCCATCTGTAACCGATCTGAAATCAGCTTGTAAGGAAATTGGCCCAAAATGGTTGGTCAACAGCCTTGCAGATCATATCGTACATCATAGCACAAGTAGGAAAAGTTGTGAGAACACTGAAGAAGAGGAAAAAAAATTAGTTTATCTAATGAGTTAGTGGCTTAAATCCATCAAGCCTTTTGCTTCAAAGGACAACAAGAACTTCTAAAGTTGCATTCAGTGAAGTAAGTTTATTGAAAAACAGAAGAATTTCCATTCCTTAGTATGGATTTTCTTTGGTGCTTTCATTTTCACCCTGGTAACAATATTCCTTATTAAGCACCATCTGACTCCCTTTACATTTTTCCTTCCTGATTAAGACCTCCTCCTCCTTTATTTTCCTGAGCACTTTCAAATATTTACCACTAGGCTTACAACCAGATGTGCAGCTCTTCCACTGATGAGAGACTCCCAAGGAAAGGGACTTTGCTCATATAGCATCCTAATCCATAAAGTCCTGAATGTGCTTGGCTTTTAAATGACTGTAGAGATGTAAGGGATAACGTAGGATGTCTTTATCAGTTGCTGGGTCCTGGAAAGGGCTAGATAAATGTTGGTCATGGTACTCATCCATAGGGAGAATAAGGTTCTAGAGCATTTATTTCGAGGCCTGCATCTAGCTTTCAAGAAAGAGCTGCCAGAGTAGACAGGCCTAAAAAAGGAGTGGGAATTAGCTACTACTGCTCTTGTGAAAAATATTTATTACTCATCTTCCAGAAGCTGAAAGTGGAAGGCAGCCCTTATCGTTAGAGGGCCTACACATTTTTCCATAAGAAAACTTGATAGATGGTCCTTTGTTTAGTAACTAAACATACAGTAAGGGTAAAAGAAAAATATCTTTCAGTTTTGCAGCAATGTTCCCAAGTGATCAGCATATATAAGAAATACCTCTTTAAAAAGGCATTGGGCAATAGTGCTGATGGGAGTTTTATATATTTTTTCGAATGTCCTAAACTCATAGAAATTTGATGTAGGTTTTTTTTGTTGTTGTTGTTTTGTTTTGTTTTTTTCCTTTTCAGTGTGCATTCTTCTTCTCCTTGGATTTGCCAAAATGCAGGTTGCCATGTATAGTGTCAGAAGCCTGGAGCTTGCTGCAATTGTCAGTCCGTATAACAGTCTCCAGTGGCCAGAGGAAACAATGCTTCCTCATCCCCAGCAACACAGCATGGTTTTCATAGCCACAGTTTGGTTAGGTGGCAGCCAGCCAGCTTTGGGTGGCTGTTTCCAGATAGGAACCTGACAACATCTTAGTAACTGCTGCCAGTTAGATATGATCCACACAGTCCATCACTGGGACTTGATACAGGTGAAATCACAGCGAGTGTAACACTAACTGCCAGAGAAAATAAATACTGACCCTGTCATGTGACACTGGATTCGACTTTGAAGCCCTGATCCAGACATTGTGCTTATGCCAGGAAATAAACTTGCATTTTCTTGCCAGCATTCCTGACTGTCAGATACTTCAGAGAGCAAGAGTCTGGAGCCCTATTATGTGTGTGCTTTCTAGTTCCTCCAGGGTTTGAGGTGTAGTGAAGAGATTCACTTCACACCTCAGCTTTCTATTATTTTGTTTTGATTCTCTGTGTGTGCAGATGTGTATTCCTTCATTGAGAGTGATACTAAATTCAGTTCGCTTCCTTCTTTTTTTTTCTTCTTTTTTTTTTTTTAGTTTACAGTTCAAACATGCAGTCCTCTATAATTTCTTTATCAAACAAGATGCAATCTCTGGTCTAGGTGCCTGAATCGCAGGTGACTGGGGGAATACAGCTGGAAAGCAGCTCTGTGCAGATGGTTTGTTCTCATGCTCTTTCCTAGGTATCTTCTGTGGGGCAGGAATGGGATGCTGCGCAGTGTCTTCAGCCTGAGCCCATTTGGCTATCTTTATGACTTGAGGTTAGTCATTTCATTTCCCGTCAAAGCTGTCTAGCCCATGCAAGAGCAAGCTTATTTCTTAGTCACATATCTTCAGTTGAATGTCATCTCGCCGTGCTGAAATACTACCACTTGCACTGCTGTGCATTGCGCAAGTATTGCACTTGCACTACAGCATGTTCAAAAGAAAGTCAGGGACCTCCAGCTCACTGAAATGGGTTTTGAGATTCCCTGATGATCCCAACAAGGATGTGATTTGATTAGGTATTTGAATGTCCATTTTTGGTTTCACTTTTTTCAGCAGGAACATGTTTTTTTTTCTGATAACCTTTCATTTGGGCAGAACCTCAGAGTAATTCTCCTCAAGCTGATTGATGACTTCCTGAATCTGGTGTTGCAATGCAGTCTGGTGAACACTGTTTTCCCCCCGAGACTGGGCCAAAGTTGTTCGGGTTTCTAAATGCATTACATACACAGCTCAGGAGCTGCAGTATGCTAACATTTTATGGCTGTTTTTTTTTTTTTCCTTCTCATTATATTTAATACCAGTCATCCAGGTGCTGTGGGGCTTCCCCTCCCCCAGTCATCTTGGTCACATGAACTTGCTAGGAACTGTTTATCTGACATATATATTACCAGGATAAAAAATTCCTATGTATCTATTTTTATATTACAATATGGTTGTCCCCCTCTGGAGGCATTAGCAACTGTGCTGCCACAGAAGTATTTGTTTCCATCTTTAATTTGGCTGATTTCCATGTTGCATCTGTGCTCTGCTTTCAAAGCAATGATAAAACTTCAAGTTCACATGTGTGATAAAGATCTGTATGAATGAATTTAATCAAGATTTCTTCTAGAAGAAACTGTGGAGATCATGCTGACCTATCTGACCAGTCATCTAAAAAATATGTCTATGGATTCAAGTCATTTATTAGTCTTGGCTTTTATTTTATTTTTTTTATGTTGCTAACCATGAAATTTTCTCTTGCTAAACATAAGATCCTGCTGGGGAATTTGGTAGCTCTGTTCCACTTCTGTTCTTGCATGATTGAAATACGCTGTTGTTTTTGGTCTATAAACATGAATCTCTTTCAGCTCACAGAAGTTTTTGTAGTATACAGATTACTATGTACAGGGCAGGATGTTTCACTCCCTTGATCAGGATTCCATGCTCTTACTCATCTCAGCCTGTTAGTGTTATCTGCTGTTTTTTAGAAAAACAATTTTAGCTTTTATTTCCTGTCAAATTAACTTCCAGCCCAATTTACCGCCTCCATCAAAATCTCTGAGACGCTACTGTCTAAATGTTTTGAGCTATAATATAAATAAATTTTGCAATTTGTTTATAAACACTCCTTCTTGCACAGATCATAGGAAAAAAAAAAAGCTACAAAGGCGTTTTGAAAAAAACAACCCCAATTAGGCCAACACGTGTTTATTCTCCTTCTGGAGTGTATGATAAATAAATACATGATTGAATTAAATGTACTACACACAATCAGAGGTCTCCGATTAACTGATAAAGGATGTAGCAAAGCCGAACAGAAAGTCACATTCTGCTTGGTGCTTGTTTGAGCAAACCCTGTCGGAGAAAGAAGGCTTCTTCTACTCCTATATTCCCCCTGAAAGGAGTTAGGCAAGACAGCAGCCCGTATCCTCAAGTGTGCCTGGGAATATCTCTTTCCCTATGTGCACGGGCGGGTGCAGTGCTGCCTTCCCCATGCATGGGTAGCAGGGCAGCTGCCTCCGCCGCACAGGCGAGCACAGGACCCCAGGTGGTGACTCCCATGGCGCACATGTGCATGCGCGAGATAAGGACGGTGATGTTAAATTCCCACCTCCCCATTAGCAGGGCGTATATGCCATCGCGGGCTGAGGTTGTCCCCAGGTGAGCGGAAGCAACTGCAGGGGAAGGTGTGTTTGCAACGGTGGCGATGGTAGAAATGGACTTTCTGCTTGCGCAGCTGTGCTGAGCCGAATCTCCCCTCTGGGTATAAGAGCAAAGGGGGAGGAGGTGAGAACTGGCGACCCATCCTCTGCACTGCTCTGTCTTTTTGCATTGTCCCTTTGCCCTGCGACAGCCCATAGTTGCATGATGCAGAGCCCATACTGCTGAAGTGTCTGTCTTTCCTGTCCATATTGTAGGGATAGAGGGAGAAGAGTGGATCCAGAGGTGGCTTTCTGGGTGGGACTGTGTATTTTTATTACCGCCAGGGGCTGCCATCTGCTGGTAACTATTACAGGGTTTTTTATTTTTATTATTTACTGAAGTGTATTTCTGCAGCCTTTTGGGGCACCTGGAGACTCTTTCATTTAGTATAATTACAATGAGAATGAAACAGTTGCCCATTGTAGTGCTAGGCAGAAGCAGGACTAATTGACCATGCAAACACAGGATGAGGGACCACCAAGTAGGTGGTGCTTCCAAGAAGCAGGCTTGGGAGGTTGCAGGGTGTCACAAGCTGTCCGTGAATCAGTAGAGTCATGTTGCTGCAAACAAAGCAAACATCCTACCAAGTTGTATAAACAGGAGTAGTGCCTGCAAGAAATGTGAGGTAATCCTTCCATCCTGCTCAATATTGATACTGCCTCAGCTTGAGTACTACAGATGACGCATTTCAAGAGGATCTGGAGAAACTGGAGCAAGTCCAGAGGGCAGCAGGGAGAGAGGTCATGTCTCCAAGGCCTGTGATGGATGAAGGGAGGCTGAATGAATTGTGCTCACTGTTGTCTAAAAAGGGAGATGGTACTGGTTCAGACTGTGGCCTTAAAGGATGTAAAAAGCTATGGGGGCTAGTCTGTCCTCTTTGACACTAGCAGAGAGGATACAAAATGATGGACTTTAATTTCAGCCAGGAAAATTCAGGTTAAACATTGGGAAGAACTTTCTATCAGGAGAGGGGTTCTGTGGAGACCCTGCCATTGGCAGTCGGCCAGACGCTGGCACGGGTATGGCTGGCCCTGTCTTTGGGCACGGGAGGAGCTGACAACCTCCTGGCATTGCTTGCAGCCATGTAAATCCATGCCTGTGGGTGCAACTCCACGTAAAGGTGTGGAGCATGGCCAGCCACTCGGGGCAGGACTTGTTTTGAGCAGTCGTTACCTCGTTTGGGGCCTGAGAGGAGCAGTCTGGGGATGCGCTGACAAATGGCCTCCCCCCCTTGCCCAGTGCAGAGGACGTGAAGGAGGAAACGTTTGCCCCTTCCGCCTCCAGCCACCCACTCAAGAGGGAGAGAAGCAGGAGGACAACTGCTCTTATCTCACCTCCTGCGTCCCTACCCTATGGGGTGCTCCCCTGACCTGTGTCAGATCTTTCCCCTCTTGCCTAAGACAGTTGTCATCTGGACTGGCCACAGAAACAGATGTCCTGTTCCTTGCGATTTCTTCACGTCCATTCAACTTTTAGCTGTACTGAGCTCAACTTTTCAGCACAGATTTTGTTCTGTTTGAAGGAGTTGATGTATTACTAGATTTAAAAGTGAAACTACATTGCTTCCAACCTTGTTACAGATTTATTCTTGGGCAGCACTAGACATTACAAAGCTTCAAAACAAACAAGGTTGACATCAGTGTTATGATTCCAGATTGTTCCCTTTTCCCTTTCAAGCTGTATTACACGTGGCATTTTAATGACTCCAGTTAATAATCCTGTGTTTGCTCTGTATTTTGTTTTTAATCAGAAACACAGAAATGGTAAAATGTGGTTTCCTTAAGAGTTTGGTAGAAGTAGAAACCATGTCTTTTTAACTTTTTTTTTAACATTTCATACTCTTCTCCTTCAGTGGATAACTGTCACACAGCAAGCGGAGCAGAAAGCAATAACCAAACGAGTGCAAAATGCCTTACTTCAGGGGATGCGGGGCGGGGGGGGGAGAGAAGGAAGCCAAATGTGGCTTTGGGGATCTCTCGCTGGCCAGGGCAGTGGCAGTGGCCAAGGCCAGCCCCAGCCCCGAGCAGCTGCCTCACAGCAAGTGCCCATCCAACCCCAGCACACAGGGAGCTCGGCACTTATCACATCTGCTCCAGAGTTTGGAGAGTGGGTAAGGCACTAAGCGAGCAGGAACATGAGACTGCAAGGAGCTGTTAACTACTGGAAACAGGATGACTCTGAAAATGATGCAACACAAGCAAGAGGCAGCAAAAACTTCCAGGAAGGAAAATGTGGAATATTCCTCCAAAGAAAAGCAGTGATAGGCCTCACTGCCTCAGACAGCAAGGAAAAAATGCTTCACCAAGGTAGTGATTAGATTATGTAACAGGTCTTTTCCATCTCTGATTCCTGAGATCACCCAACCAGGTGTATTATGTATAATTAAGCATATTATCAGGCACCATTTAACCAAGGGTGTGCCTCAGCTATTCTACTCTTACCAGCATTATGCAATTGCCTTTGTTAGGCACAGTTCTCACTGCACAAGAATTGGTGATTCATCAGAGACCGTCTATCTGTCCGGCTGCTCGTAGGCTTGATTAATCACCCTCAGGGAGAAAAATACAGGGTCCATCGCAGCTGGATGCTCTGAATAAGCTTGCAGAGGTGACTTGTCAGCAGCAGGGAGCCTGGAGCAGCATCTCCTGCGTGTGCGCACAAAAAGCTCAGGCTGGATGTTGCTCCAACAAGTTACTTGCAAAATTATGCTTAGAGCAAATACTGTTCTCCCTTTAGAAAAAAAGAAAGAGTGAAAATAATAATGTATGCCAAACACAGTCCTGTTTAATAGTCTGAACTCTACTTTCACTGGATTCGGTGCTGATCCTTATCAGATCATTTTTCACTTCCCAGTTTGGGCTGCTGAATGCCCAGAAGCTGGGCAAGGGAGGGAGGAGGTTGGGGACGGACTGGGAAAGAAGAGGCACTGTTCCCAGGCACTGAAGGGAAGGAGTAACCCTCAGGTAGAAGCCATCAATTTAGATCTCTGAAGTTGGGGAAATCTTCTTTATATTGGAAAAGCACGAGGAGGAGGAATACGCTGCTGGCTGCAAGGCGCTCTGATGCCACAGTCCTGGGGAGTGGAGCAGGCAACTTATAATAAGAGACTTTGAAACACCCGCTGGCCACCCCCAGTCTGTTTTGTCATACGTCAGTGCTATGTACCAAGAAACTCTTCAGGCTTTGAATGATAATACGCTTTGATTACGGCCTTGTTAGGCCAAAGCCTGGATCCTTTGTAATAATTTGGAGAAAAGATGACAGACCAGCCATTGGCTTTCTGTACACCTCTGGAAAATATTGGAAGTGTTGGCTGAACCATGATGAAGGAAAAGTGTTCGCAGAGATGCCAATAACAGTACTGCTTTGGCAGAATAGCATACACTGGCATGTGTCCTGATGAAAGAGAATAAATGTTCGATGGACAGATCTTATGATGGTGTTTTCCGCAGGCACATACAAAGGTTAGAGCAGACTTGGGCTTTCAGGGACTGCCATAGGTGGCTGCATGTCGTCCGCAGAACGAGGGGAGGTTTAGAAAGCACTGGATGCTAGTAAGGTGATACCAACGTACTGCAGATTACTTTTTTTTTATTTTGGCATGTACACCAAATATGTTATTACATGACTGTGGTCAAGAGCAGTGATCTCTAATGACTATAACAAATTAATCCTTACAAATTAAGGAGTAGTAGCAATATTATGAATGTTGACAGAAGTCTTTAAAGACAAAGCATGAAGTAAATGTAAAGCATTTACATTAGCATTCCAGATGTTTACGTAATGAACAGCTCCACGGAGCTGCACTTGCTCCCACCATCTCTGCTGACGTGTGTCACGGTACAGAGGAGGAATGGACAAAGTGTTGTGTTGATCCTGAGGATGGCTGTTGACTTTTAGCAAATGCCATCCCTAAACTGTAGTTTGGCTGTGGCTGTTGATATTGCTGATTTCCTGCATTTCTGCAGCAAGATTTCTAGGAAGATCATAGTGATCATAGATTTCTAGGAAGATCATAGTTTATAATGTGCATTTTATCATTTCCATCTTCCTGGACTTTGGCTTTACTATGCAAAATAGCTTTATATAAAACAAATTGCAAGAAGGTGTCTCTCCCCCCAAAGGCTTGCACTCTAAATAGGAAAGACAAAAGGAAAGATTAGCATATGTAAAAGAAAGGAAAAATTCAACATGCCCAGCATCTTTCTTCAGCAAAACTGAAATCCAGAAACCATGCCCAAATGGTGGGCTGTATTCCTCTTGCGGAGTCACTATTCTGTTTCTTTCCAGTTTCTTTTATCATTTGGTAATTTCTTTCCCATTCTTAGGATGAGTTGCCTGAAAGTCTTCCTGTTGGTTTGACAGTAGACCAGATCCAGAGGAAAGTTTCTACCTAGTGACACGGCATGTGAAACTTCCCATTAGCCTTTTCCCCGTGACGCTTGAGAAAGCTCCCGGCTCTGGGAGAGGAGCTGGGCGTTTCGAGCAGGCACAGGAGGTGCTTCCCCTGGTCCTGAATTGTTAGCTTTTCGCCTGAAGGGCAAACCAGAAGAATCTTCTTTTAAGATTGACACATAAAGCAGGCATCCTGCTAGTCGGTGCCGGCTGTTATCCAGTCACTCTGCTCGCAGCTGCATCCTGAACACTTCAACACATTTTTGACTTGGTCACTGAATTGACAGGAGGTGTTGATTAAAATTAACCCTAAACTTCCTGAGCTTGTCTATATTTTATGAAATAATGATGCTTTGGGGATCTCTGAACTGTGAATGTAAAAATTAGTCCTGGAAAGTGGAACAGAAGAAGCAGGACAGTCCAGAGAGAGCAGGAGATAAATACCTGAGAAGTCCTTCTTTAATCGTAGTGAATCTGTATGCTTTGATCTGTATGAGTGAGTAGTCATTTCTGTAGTGACTATGGGCAGACTATGCAGCTTTTGCTGTCCTTGCCTCTGGTGTGGGAGGCTAGGGTCCCAATTCTTATTTTAAAGGTGGGAGAAAATAAGTTGCCAAGGCATGGGGTGACTTGGCCGAGGAACCTTGATGGACGGTTTGGTTAAGCAAGGTGAAAGCAGGCTTCTGTTTTGTTAGGGCACCCGCTGCCACAGGCTGGCAGCTGTACTCCTCATGAAGGAAGGCAAGGGGAACCTGAAGATTATAAGTGCCTCCCTGGGAATATTAGCCTCAAGTCTGGATGCATGCTCTTTGACATATAATGAGCTATTAACCAAATAACCTATACAGTTTTGTGGTATGTTCTCTATCATTGGGAGTTTTTTATATCATGAGTTGATTTTTCACTAAAAGAGATGAGAGTTCAAACCGGCATTAATTCAGGGAAGCCCTCTGACCTGTATAATAAAGGATATCAAACTAGATAGTTGTACTAGTCCTCCCTTCAACTTATGAATTTATTAACATTTTCTCCAAATAGTATGTTCACTGGATTTTTTTTCCAGATTGCAAAAGATGTTTTGCATAGCTTTAAAGATTTGTTGCTATGATCATATGTTACAACAGCTAACAGATTTTTGACGAGACATGCATTTTTCAGTAATGTATAACTAACTTCCTACCCCCACTTGTGAACTGGTTATCAATTTCAGACACTCGGTAGAGGACTCTTTGGTCATTCATCTTCTGGGTAGAATTCATAAATTGCAAACTTTTTGTGATCCATTTTATTGCAGCAACATTCTTTTCAGAAACATTACACTATGAGTTGCTGTTTTGTGATTAGGACATATGGTAACTCTACTTCAAGTACTAGTCAATGCCAAATTCCACAATACATTTCTTCGTTGTCATCCATATAAAGGAAAATCAGAAACATCTGTCTTTTTTTTTTTTTCTCTTTTTTTTCATTGAAAAGAAATGTTACAAGCACAAACTAGTATAGGTAAGAGAAGTTGATGCACAAGAGTGGAATAACAAGAGCCATGTGGAAGCATATTCTAGAATTTATTAATCAAAAAGACAAATCACTACCCATTATTTACTAGCAGTAAACAGTGATGTTTAATATTCTGCAACTCTTTTGGAGTCATCACTGCTCATCTTGTGACCATGTGTCTACACGAAAGGTAATAATGAATTTCCACTCTCTGGAATCAGCTGCAAAACTTGTACTGAAGAAAAAAGTAATTTTTCACCTTTTTGGAAGCTTATAGTTGTGTTTTTAAATATTCAGGCAAATTCTACTTCATATTTTAGAAGTTCTTTTTCTTTACGATTGCATTTTTTACTGTGTCTTTCTTTAGAATTTCCTCAAGCTAGGTGTCTATTCACAGAGATATTTCCTTTCATTTCATACTTTGTCATTCCATAGATAGTTGCAGGCAGTCCTAGTAGCTTCAGAATTAGCGTACAGAAAATTATTACAGGACATAAAATTGGAAAGCTCTTACCAGGTGTTTAAAGAAAAATTTAATACATTTTGCCTGAAGAACAGTAGGCAAGAAAATTCATCTTTTCTTAGACCTTGTTTTATGTGAATTTTTCTATAAACTGAAAAGCATTCCCTTCAAGAAAACCAGTGAAGTTGCTGTCACTTTTATCATGTTGTATATGTCAGCTCTGTGGGATAAGCTTAGTAATATTCTTGTTCTGAGTACTTGGAAAGCAGCCCTTTGTGTTCCAGTTTTCATCATTCCCAGAGAATAAGAATAATCTGTCTTTTATTTGTTTTAACCCTTCATAATTCACATAATTCAGAGATCACTTTCCCAGAGTAGTTGTTACAGCTTTTTTCTTTGGAAAACAACACGTGTTTTTCCAAACTCTATTTTGTTGATAATATAACAAGGATATACCAGTATCGCCTTTTCATTCATCCTTTAGATTAATAAATCCAAGTCTAAACAGGACTGAGAGAGTTAGGGGCAGGTGAAACATTTTAGTTCAAACTTCTCTGATGAACATAGGCAGCAATTTAAATGTTTTGAAAAAATTGCTTTTTTCACATGAAATTATTTCTATTTGGAGGAGAGGACAGTCTTAAGAGCTTCTATAGTCTCTTAAAAATATCAACAAAGTATTTTTTTAACTAAGAATGATTTTGTTTCAAAATGCTCTCAAACATTTGAACACGAATATTTCACTTCTCCAATTGAAATTATTTTTTGATTTATTGAAAATTTTGAAAAATAACTATCCATTTTTTACCATAAATGCCAGCACACCACAAAATCAGTCATTTTCATTATCCATTGGCATAATATTTATATTATTGTTAAAATATGATTGTAATAATGCTGAAATAATTCTTCTGCCTTGTTTTATAATTTTGCCTCAGTTAGATTTGGGTCTCTCTCACACTTACTCCCATCCTTTGCACCCATGTGATCTTTTGCGACCCTGCTGTCTTTGTGCGTGCTGCTGTAACCAAAATGTAGGACTTGGTGCTACAGACTCTTTTAAAGACTGAAAAGGCAATATTGCTCAGAAAGGATTATAGATTCAACACAGCAGAGATGCATTCGTGGCCATCGAACAATAATCTGGGTGCAGCTTCCTGCCCAGAAAATCCCTAAACTGCAGACTGCCAAAAGTAGGGAGAGCTACCTGGGAATTTCCACTAAATATGCGCCACGCCGTGCCCTGCCCTGCTTTTAATACTCCCTCCTTAGGTACCCTCCACTACTTGGTGCACGGGCGCTGCCCTAGCTGGTATGGCATTTCTTTAGTTTTGAGGGCAATTTTAGTTTACCCTGATCATGGCAGTAACAGAAGCATTCAAACAGAGTAGTTGTACCAATTTCCTGAAGTTTCAACAGAATGGTAATGTCAAGAGCATGCTAGTTCATTTTTAGGAGCTCTAACTATCAATGCAGCCTTTATTGCATGGAAACAGTTGTGCCTTTGTTTAGGTGGTGGTGTTTTTTGGAAGATGAGTGACTAAGAGACCACTGATTTTTTTGCTTGTTTGTTTGTTTTCTTCTCCCCCTGCCCCCCCTCCCCCAAATCTCATACTTGTCCTTTGTCTGGCACATCTATCTCTGAAGGATAAAAATAGCGCATCACTTTGATTTTTACCTATTTGAGGAGCCAAAAGAGGTGGAAGCAGTGAGTACAACCCTGCCGGTACATGGCTAATTTTATCCTGAGAATCAGCAAATGAGACGGTAATATTCCTTGACAATGGCGGGGGGCCTCAGTGTTAAGTTCCCAAGCCTCCAACAACTAGGCACATGCTGATGAAGGATGAGGTCATTTCCAGATGATGGGTGACAACTGCAGCGAGAGTAAGGGGGACAGGAGTGCTGGTGGTGGCCACCCTTCCCACGTTGTTATCCCAGTTGTGCTCGGTAGATGTCTGAGGTAGGTCCCACTGGCAGAGAGAGCAGGGAGGCGGAGGAGAGGAGGGCATTGCAGACAGACTGCTCTGCTCGGTCAGATTTTTGCCATTCGGTTTCCCCCTTGGTTGTATCAGCCCAGACTTTGCACGACGCAACGCTTCTTTTTTCTCTCCTGAAAGCCGCTGAGAGGTTTCTGAGCAGAAACAAGCAGCTTTACTCTCAGAAAGGGATTTTGCACCCTGCAGGCTCTGGCTGTGAAGGACCTGTGGTCTGAGCCGCACAGACATGAAGAGGAAAAAGGCCAGGCTGGAGAGTTGCTCTGGGGTGGTTTTGTTGGCAGTATTATCGCATCTTATTTTTTGCCAGGGACTCTGATGTGCTGGTAGATGCGAGGGGGTGGGGTTCGAAGTGCAGTTTGATAGGGGTTTTGTTTGTTTGTTTGTTTGTTTTTAAGGGCATCCAGCAATTTTTATGTAGCCTCATTAAAAATGTAAATGAGCATTTGACCATGCAGTGGTGTGCCCAGGCAGAGGCTGTGCAGGTACAGTGTGGGGAGCAGTGAACTGTGGTTGTGATCCAGAAAGAAAAGCCCTGGAAATCATTGTCTGCCAGGAGCTGAACATGATTCAACAGTGTAACGCTACTATGGGCTGTGTGAACAGGATCATAGTCTGTGGGCTTGTTAGGTAATCCTTCTGCTGGGCTCAGCATTGGAAAGCTATTGGTCCTTCTTCCAGGTTTGTACCTCAAGAAAGATAAGGACAATATTGAATCAAAGACAATACTAGAACAAGGAAGGTTGTGTTTTCTAGAATAAAAGCAAAAGGATAGAGACAGCTTTTAAATTTACTCTTGTAAATTTTTTAGCACCCAAAAATGTGCTTGCTGCTGGTGGTATTAGGTGTTCTTTGATTTTCATCTTGGATTCAGAAAATATGATGACTTCCAGATATTGTCAACATTAATGCATAAAACTCTTTCTTTTTTGCATTAAAGTATGAGCAATGAAAAAATGAGTGGACATATAATCTTCCTTTAGAAAAAGCCTATCTCAAGTTTATAGGCCATAGGGCCACATAGCAAGAGGCAGCACAGCATCTTTAGAAAGATCCATATTGAAACCTATCCTTTTGTAGTCAGTAAAGAAAAGTTAAGTGAATTTAATTTGACCTTTCAGGTGGAATTTATAGATTTATTCAGGCAGTTGTTACAAAACTGTGTGTGATAGAAACACATCATCTTTATGAAAAAAAAAAAGTCAAATGTATTTCAACTTGGATATTGGTCGAGATTTGGTCTATTGGCCAACAGTAGGTGGGTGGCTAGATCACCAAAGGCCCTAAAATGTAGGGTCATAGAAGTATGTTTTGCTAGGAATGGTTATTTCAAAACTTTGAATATTCTGTGTGGAAATGTCTTTCAGAACTCTTTATACCGTAATATAGGACAAAAGTTTGGTTCTGATTGTTTCAGCATAATATTTTACTGGATGTGGTATCACTTTAAAGCTCAGCCAGTGGTTTTAATATATCGCATAAAAGGTGACTAATCTTTATGTATATTTGTGACTATTGCAGCAGACATAAAATAATATTGTGCTTAATAAGAAGTTATTCCTTTGTTTGTTTTATTTAAAGAGATAATGAATCTTGCAGGCCAGGTTTGATTAATAATAAATTTGTTGGCGATTCACATGTATATCCAGTATCTTATAAAAACACAGAAAAAGGTGCCGACATAACTGTGAGTGGACTCGCAAAAATAAGCAAACCTTAGACTTCTGCCTAAGGACTAAACAGAAAAGGTGTTATGCATCTGGCCTATCATTCAAAAGATTTGGGGAGACTTCCTAGAAGTCCATAATAAAAACCTTCCAAACATGGAAATGTAAGAAGGGAAAAGAGGAACATTAAAAATGCCAGTGGACCGAGAACTCTTGAGTAGTTTAATGTAGAAAGAGGTCCATGACTGAACTCAGAATTGGACCCCTAAGTATTTAAAGTCAGACTGTGCAAAGTGCTTCTGAAAATAAGGCCACTTGTTTCCTCTCAGAAATCACTTGGCAGCTCTCAGGACTGGGACTTTTACAGTAGCTGAAATCCTGCCTCTATCAAAGTCAACGGGGCGTTGCTTTGACTCAGCTGGGGCCAGGTTTTCACTCATGTGCTAGTGTTAAGTGTACTTCAGAACACAAGAAGAAATTATGTTCCCAGTCACGTTCTGGCTCAGCATCAGCCTGTTTGCCTAGGCCTTTGAGTGCTGTGAAGTCCTTTGACCTTTTCTGTTTGTCCAGTGAAGAGCCATCTCCTGATAAACTTTCTTTTTTTAAATCATTACTGTATCAGTTCAGCTCCCCCAAATATGAATGAAATAAGGAGAGGGGCTTTGGTGATCAAATCTTGTGCAGCTTTCTTATTAACTATTTAAATGTGGTCAGGGAAGGGAGTAGGATTTACATTCAGCAAATAGAGCACAAGCTCTTCTTTTACTCCTGCTTTACTTGGAGCTGCATAACAGGGATGATTTATTTGCAAATGAATTACTTTAAAAATAGGTTTTGAGTTACACAGAACATAGACTATCTTGACCCCATCTCTGCAGCTGTAAAAGTAAGAGCGTGGGTGTGGTTCCCTGGTAGTTGGCCAGGATGATACAGTTCAAGGGGGTGGATAAAATAACATTTACACTTACAGTAACTGTTTAAAAATGCAATTGCGTTCTGCCAAATCCTTCAAGTTTGGTTTGGGAATCCAGCTTGCTAGGGTTGCCAACACTCAACTCTTCTCACCCGAGTTTTTGCAAGTTATCTTTCCCTGCCAGATGCATTTCGCTGCAAGAGTTTCATTAGGGAGCATGAGGATCCCCCAGCCTCTCTCTGCAACTAATTGCAGAGCCTGGCAGGACTGTCCTGAGCAAGGACACTGCCTGAGCCAGCAGTTGCTGCACCCGGCCCCTGCGATTCAGCAGGGAGCAGGATGCAGCCCTGGAGGAAGTGTCCCGCTTACAGCTCTAATAGGGTGGGCTGCAGCACCCTGTTGGAGGACACAGAGCCACCCTGCATCACGGTCGGCCTGTGCTGCCCCACACACACAGCTTTGCCGTGCCACATCCACGCAGCCCTTACCTGTGTCACCGGTGCACTGAGCAGCGCAGCCAGTTGCAGGTTGCTGTAGGAGTCTGGAATAGAGAGTACAAGGCATCATTTCTGGCAAGGAATAACAATCACTTCAAATGGCTTTCCGAGAACTCCGCTTACCTGCACAGATTGGTGGATTATAAATTTTTGAAAAAAGCATTTTGAAGAGTTTAAAGAGTCTGCTGGTTGGAGACCCACATTCACAGCTGGTCCCTTCAGCCCAGTTCTTAGGAGTACTCGTGGACTCCTTGCTAACGCTGGCCTATCTCATGCTAGCATCCATGACTAATGGATGTCTACTGTTGTGTCCCAGGCTGGGGAATGATTCCCAGAGTTTAAAACCTGAGGGGCCACTGAGTCATCTGTCTGCTGGTTTATATGGTAGGCCATCATCCTTCACCCACTCTGGCTAAAATATGATTTTGAGACCTATATCTAGTGTTGAACTCATTAAGAGATTTAGAACTGGCTCTTTGGTGAATTGTTCATGTGGCTAATTACATTCACTGTTAGAAAAGTTAAACTTTCTGCTTTGATTTTTACCATTTTTTTCATTTTAAAAAGCTGTTGTGCATTTTTCAGGTTAAAGGCAACTCTTAGTCCCAAATACCTTTTCTTAGTGAAGATACATACATATCCACCACATCATCAAGTCAGCCTTATTTTTCACTTGGTTTCTGCAGTGATAAGGTTTGTGATCTTATTGACCTTTTTTTCTGTCTGTCAGCTTCTCTTACTTAATAAATTTGGAATATGTTGCTGCTTTCAAACAAATCTGAAAGAGGATAGAAGTCTCAAAGAAAAATGTTCCTGATGAAAGCTGACCCAGGCAGAGGGAAGAGGCTCAAAGCCATTGAGCACTCTCTTTGGCAGTGCGTGGCCAGCCAGTCAGCATGAGCGTGTTTCCAGGCTGTCTGTAGCTTATGTCCTCTCCTGTCTATGACATACAGAGCTTTCTCCCTTTGGGAAGTAGACAAAAAACACTGTAGCATATATGAGAAATGTCAGTCACTGATGAACTGCTGATAGGATAGCACTGAGGACACAAATATAATCTTTTGGAAGAGATCTGGTTGGCTTCTGTAATCCACTGATCACAGAATCACAGAATGGTTGAGGTTGGAAGGGACCTCTGGAGATCATCTAGTCCAACCCCCCTGCTCAAGCAGGGTCACCTAAAGCACGTTGCACAGGATTGCGTCCAGGCGGGTTTTGAATATCTCCAGAGAAGGAGACTCCACCACCTCTCTGGGCAACCTGTTCCAGTGCTCTGTCACTCTCACAGTGAAAAAGTTTTTCCTCATGTTCAGATGGAATTGTCTGTGTTTCAGTTTGTGCCCGTTGCCTCGCGTCCTGTCACTGGGCACCACTGAAAAGAGTCTGGTCCCATCCTCTCGACACCCTCCCTTCAGATACTTGTACACATTGATAAGATCTCCTCTCAGCCTTCTCTTCTTCAGTGACTCCACCACCAAAGAAAGGTGGTTACTTACCAGAGGTCCTACACAGTTAATGTTACCAGATGATTACCGTTGTCCTCAGAAACATTGCAGGTAGATTTTATGATCATATAGCTTTGCATTTAGTTTCACTTTGAATTATTTTTTCATTACTAGGAGAATATTCTTAACAAAATTAGGTTCAGTAAGAGCCATTGGATACATCACCATTTAGATAAGAAAATCTTCTCAGAATAGGTACGGATTATTTTTCTTTTAAAAATTGCTAAACACTGCATTTTCCATGGGTAAGTCAGACATACATTTTTAAAGGAAATTCATTATAAAATATTCCAACACCTTTAAATAGGGTGTGAATGGTTTTCTTTCTCTTCACAAGTTTTTATTAAAAGCCTTGGCTGATTTCAAATGATTCAAACACTGAAACTTCCATTCAGTATCAGCACAGCATTTAAAAAATCATGCAGCCAAAAATCTGGAAGAAATTGAATAAACAGTGCCCCAATCTTTAATATTTGTAAGGCTGTTTAATAGGGCTGTTGAAGGAAACATGAGACTATAAAACTGTTTAGATGTTCAAATCAGTGAAAATTAATTATGAGGAAATTTTCCTATTTTCATTCACTAAGCAAGTTCTATCCACAAAATGTGCTTAAAGTACCATCTGAAATGAACATTTAGGAGTATATGTTTTTAATTAGGACATGACAGTTTTAAAAACAATTTCTGAATCCTATCCAAGTTTTTCAGTGTGCAGAGAGTAGTTCCAAAACACACTTTTAAATATTTGAGCTTGAACTCTGATTTTAAGTACTGCAGTTTGAGCTGTTCTAGTCTGGGGCTAGTAAACAAGACTAGAACCTGCTGGATTTCTCCCAGCAGATAAATAATCATCCACTTATTTTTGTCTGGATTTGTCTGTCTCTTCTGCAATCTTTGTCTCCAGGATAACATGCAATGCAGTCATCTCACATGAACATGGGAAGACTTTCAAATGTAAACTACCTTTAATGACATTAAAGTGATTTTTTTCTGAAAAATCCTCCTTATGGCTTTAAAAGAGGTCAGCTTCCCTGAAGGTAAATTTTCACAGCAGTATGCACTATTTCTGATAAATCACTCCTGCTGAATTTTAATGGGGATAGACTGCCTGGTGTTGCATGTTGTAAAGATGTTTTAACTACATCCAGAACATAGATCTGTTTTTTTAGCTTCCCAACATACAACAGCTGTACAGGTAAGAGCAAAATAGTATTTGTGTGGATACAGGACATCATGAAAATGCCAGCTTTTTGATTACATTGACCGTAGATTTAACTGGTTGACAAAAGCTCTTTTCATCTAGATGGAACATTTTTTCCAGTTGTTAGAGGATGTGTGGACATCTGAACATGAAGTTATTTCATGCTGTGCTTATGCTGAAACAATTTCTGTTGTTTAGAGAGAGAGAGAAGGCTTTTTTTCCCCCCATATTGTGGTTGTTCTTGTTCATTTTTAAACATGGGAAGCAAAATAGGTTTTTCTCCTGCTTTTATCACCCCAGTAGATCCTAGCATTTTCAAACTAAATAGTGCTTCATACCCAGTATCACTTTTACCATAAAGAAATTGCCCTTTTTAATCACTATACTAGACAGAGAGGTCCACTGGTTTTGAGAAGCTCTGTATTTGCCAAGCTGCGTAGAGATTTTTATTATTGAAGGATCAAAAGGGTTTCTAAATTGCAGATGGCAAGCCCCTTGGATATGCACATGTGAGCATAGCAGGTATCTCCTTGCATCTTTATCCACAAACATCTTTGGACAAAAGTCTGCTCCGACTTTAGCCTTTCCCCTTGAGCCACTGGTTCTCCTGTTAAGGCGGGAGCAGTCATCCCTTCTGCCTTCCTCAGCACCCCTGAGAACTCCTAGAGACCTCTTCCAGCCACCCCAGTGCTCGGCTCCTCTTCCCGCGCTTCTCGCTCGCTCACCACAGGGAAGACGAGTCGGCTCATACACGCAGCTGGTCTCTTTGGACCCAGACCTGTTTTATCCCTTGAAGATATTATGATAAAGTGTCTGTCACTCCATCAAAAAGTAGATGGGTTTTGACACACAACATACTGGAGGAAGAAAAAACAAAAAAGACCGTCCAGAAAGGTCCTGTGTTGGGCTCTGGAGGCCAGTACCAGAGGGAGGTGGGGTCGAGGGAGGGAGTTACCAGAGCTGCAAGGAAAACTGAGAAATGCATTTGAGTCACAAGTTTATGGCTGAATCAGCTCTAAATCTCAGAGTTTCTTTCCCAACAGGACAGTGGGCAGCAGTGCTCACCGAACAAGGCGCGAGGCAGGAGTTTGCCAGGAGTGGAAAACCTTGTAGGCTGGCCAGGGAGCCTTGTTGGCTGGAAGGGAGAAGGCATTTCTGGTTAATCTTACTTTGGCTGACAAGATCACTGCTGTACTGATTTCTTGTAGCTGTAACACGGTTCTTTCATCCCACAGCAGGGATGTAAGAGCTTATCTCTGGTGGGCCATGTTTCTTTACTCGGTGTGCTATGCATAAAAATTCAGAAGGGGTCTTCTCTTGGTTTTTCAGTGCAGTTTTGCCAGTCTGATTGGTACCTGACATTTTTTTAAGAGCTTTAAACCCTCAGCAGTCTAAAATGGGGGGAAAAGAAAAGCCTGTTTCATATTTCACCACACAATATTATGTTTATCCTACATTTGCTTAAAAAAAAAAGTCCTGTTTTAATGTGGGTTGACCCTAACAGGGGAATTCTTCAGGTTTCCAAATTTACAAATGTTCTTCCTGAGTGGTTAACTGTTCCCATATTTGTAAGGAAAGGGGGAGAGGAAATTACCAAAGGGGTTTTGAAAATTATGCTGGACATTAACGGGTTTTTTTGGTTTTGGTGCTGTTGTTGTTCTAATTCTAATGAGGGTTTCTCAAGTCACACTATTGTGTCGCTCTCCTCTAAACGTCTGCTTTGGACATAAGAACTGTGCTGGGAACATTTGTGTGAAGCTGGTCTGTTTTGCATTATAAAGTGCTTTTATATCATAAAGCTCTGGACCAGGTCTTTACCTCCATCATTAAACATGAAGGGACAGAAACTCGGCTCGTCTAAATTGGCTGAGCTTCGTGGTTTTTACTGCTGTGAACATGTTAAAGATTTCACCCTTTACAATAAGATTTATCCTTAGGAGATTTATTTTCTTGTGGTTATGTGAACAGCTCCTGAAACATAAACATACCTGTATTGATTCGGCTTTCGTTAGCTGAAGGAGGGAATCATATGTGAGGCAAATTGCAGAAGTAAAGAGTGCTCTAAGTGCAACAGCCTGTAAGCGGCCAGACAGCACCGCACTGTGCACAGCTGTGTCTGCAATTGGCCTGCGCAGCTGAGAGATTTATAAGCTGAGTTACCCAGCTGCTTGTAGAGTGCGCAGGTAATTTAACCTTAACTAAAGCCTGCGCGTGTAATAAAACACGCGGGTCGGAAGGTGGTTTGCTGCCTGGTTCCTTGTCAGGTTAGTCTGCGGCTCCAGCAGCCTCCCCGTTCCCCTCTCTCCTCTCGCGCTGCCGGGGCGCTCATGGCTCGCAGGGGAGCTCCTCGCACAGGAGCCTGCGGCGCTGGACCAGCGACACGGGGCGGCTGCGCGGTGGCTGCAGCCATCACTGTGCTCGGCCCCGACCAAAGCGTGCTGACGGCAGCAAAACGCTAATGGCCCGTGCAGCCCCCAAACCCGAGGCAGACAGCTCCTAAAAACCCTCTGCTAGGAAAGCCTGTTTATTTATAAGTTTATATAGACCAGCCATGAAGTGTTAGCTAAAATTAACAGAAGAGCCAGGCTTGTAGGCTAGCGGCAGCCACCTTTGCCATCTGGTGTCAGCACAGGAGCTTGACTTTGATTCCTGCCTTGCAGCTCCATGAGCTGATGGAGAGCCACAGTTTCAGAGGCATGCAGACACCAAAAGTCGAGGACAGAAGCAACAAGCTTCTGAACACCCAGCTTGGCATCTGCTCCTTCCTTCTGGCTCTTCAGCCCCTTCAGAAATCTTGCCCTAAGTTTATCATCTGGTGTCCTACATAGGAACCTGGGGCACTCCTCTTTATAGGACCCTTCCTTTATAGGAACTAATAATTTTTGTTAGTAAGTCCTGGAGGGAAGTGGAGAGATGACCAACATGAAAAAAAGAAAAAAGGAAAAAAAGCAGAAAATATGAAAAATCATTACTTTGGGATGTCTGGCAGGCCTGCTCAGAGGCTCTTTGGAAGGGGTAAGGGGGTAGCCGTAGAGGTTGTTATTGCATGAGCTAAATGAAGTAGGCAGGAAGTTCACATCAGTTGCTTTGTGGTAGAGTCCTCAAAGTGAGCTTCCACCTCATCCTGTCTTTCCGAGCAAAGAAGAAAAATGTGCATCCTTTAAAGCAATAATTTGGAAAAAATATATAATCAAAGTCTGTGTAAGCAAGCTCTGGAGAAGTGCTGCCTCTGCTTGGCTTGGAGTGACTGTTTTTCTATGCATGGCATTTTACTCTGTCAACAGGAAGAGTACACCCCTACTCAGGCCAAAATCCAGCCCGTAGTCGGACAGAGGAAATCAGTTTAGAAATGAACAATACCCACGGAGCTCAATGACACAGTCATTCTGCCACATGCTATGGGGATTTTGTGTTGCTCCACATAAGTAATTTACGTTTGAAAGTAACTGTGAATAGGCAGGTAGTTCTAGTCACCGACGAGATCTTTTGCTCTCCACATAAACATTGTCTTTCTGCAGCATAAGGAAGTTTTGTTCTTCAAAATTATGTATTGAAAGCAGAAACACTGTTCTTTAAGGCTGGTGGAAATAGTTATTTTCCCTAAGATGTCAGGAAATGAGCTACATTTGCATGGTCCAAACAGTGAAGTGGCTGTGCTTCTCTTATGCTCATTGCGATACAGGTGAAATCCATGTAGCTAAGGGAAAAGCCTCTGTGTGAGAGCTAGGCCAGGCCCTGAGCGCACATCAGGGAGGAGTTTCTTTATGTAACATCTGCAGAAGGCACTGAATTCCACCTCGTCGTGCTGCATTTACTGCTGCTTGTGTGTGTGTCTGTGTGTGTGTGGTGGCATGTTTTTCTGCAGAGCCTGGACTGCAGACTAACTCCTTTTCTCCCCAGATAATAGTATTAATGGCTTCCCCTCCCCCCCCTTTTTTTGTACTGAACTTGTGCTGTCAGTTCTTTCCTTCCATCTGGGTCAGGAGTGAGGATGGAAGTTTTTTTTTTTTTTCTTTTAAGATTTAAAAAAATACTCCAGCAATGACATGTATTTTTCCTCCTTGGACTTCAACCTGTCTTAAAGCAGCTCAAACTCAAACTTCCCTTCTCCTTGAGAGCCCAGGTTCTGTTCTCTGGTATCCCAAAGCACTGGTCAAACAGTGCTTTGGTGCACAAAAGTTTAAAATTGTATTGGTTTTCTTCTAATCCACCAATGTGATAATTTGTCGAATTAAGAAGGCTGGAAGAAGGAAACCATGGCAACTCTGTCACTGAGGCATATGCTTGTGAACAAGGCCATTGGCCTTATTTACTGTCTGGCAGCACTAGGACTACTTTGTCTTGATATTGTACTCTTGAGATTAACTGATACTATTAAGTGCTCTGTGTAAACTTTAAGCACCATATTGCATGGTATATAATAGTATTTAACACTCCAGAACTGCTTACCTTGCCTCTGAGATATTTTTAAATTGGTGTGCTGATTTTTGTATTTCAGTGCTGGATCTGTTTTTAGAAACAACCCAAATATGGAACCCATCGGATAGATAATCTGGAATCTGTTTACAGTTGATGCAGGGAGTCTCCCTTTCATTACCAAGCTCTTTCAGATAAGGTAGTATCTTCTTAAAAGCCCTTTAGGTAAATAAGATATTTTAAATGAAGGACTTCATAAAAGATCTTGAGAGAAGATCATTCTCTTTATTTTCAATTAATCCTTTAGAGTTCACCACAAAAGTCACCTAGTTTATTGTAAACTGCCTGGAGAACAAGGTGCACGTCTGCAAGCTTGGTCACTCTCCTTGTGTATGCATGCACAAACCCACAACTGCACAGGGAGTCCACAGGCCAGAACAGACCGTTATGGCAGGGTACAAGCACAGGCTTTTGGTTTGAGAACTTTTCATTTTTGATTCCTAAGTAACATCGTCTGTTGTTTGGGGAACCAATTTAATGGCTTTTTTGTTTAGGGGACTTTAGTAAAGAACTGACAATAGCAAAATTAATTCAGAGAATTTACTGCTTTTTTCTGCAAAACTAATGACCTCGATGGATTTTTATTTTAGCTCAAGCTCTCTTTTAAAGTCTGATCAAATAGTCTGGGCATGTTGAGTTCCACATATGAAATGTTTGTTGTGACCAATTAGAAACGCATAATGCTCTTTCTGTTCTTATTTTGGACGAACTCACTAATAAGCCAAGGATAGGCTAGTAAGTCTTTGAATCTCTTGTTGCCAGCAGATGTAATTTGTAGTTTTCTAACATCATCATGACTATAGAAAGAGACTAAGTCTAGCCTATAAAATGCTTTTATCAACATTGTTATGTGAAGAAGAGCTGTACTGGAAATGCAGCTCTAAAGTCCTTTTGGTTAGCTTGGCTTCTTTTCCTTCTCCAAAGCCGGGTAGGTTTTGCTGCTAAAAGCATCATTTATAACCATGTCTATACCAGGGCAATTTGCTACACAAGAACTCTCCATAATGGCCCACACAGCCTGGTATCTTATGTTCAGAAATGGACAGTAGCAAAAGCCAAGGGCAGGGGTAAAAGAAAAGGTGCATAGATAGACTAGTGATCTTCAAGTACCTTTCTAGTTTTGGAAATCCTGAGCCACAAGTTGCATGTAAACCATTATATTTAAGAGACGTTGAGGACTGATCCTCTGTGGCTCTGTTCAATTCCTTTTTTAATCAAGTTGTGCTTTGGACCTTTTGAAGTTTTTGGCAATGAGTTCTAAAGTTCAGCTCTGTTGCTGGAAAAGTATTTCCTTGTGTTTTTTTTTAAGCCTGTTGTTTGATAACCTGATTGATTGCTCCCTAAATCCTCTTTGTTAAGAGGTGAGTAATCATCCCCTGTTCATTTTCCCTATGCTTTTCACAATTTGATAGGCCTTTATTGCATCTCCTATGTTGTCTTGGTGTCTCTTTTAGTTCTACTCTCTCCTTTAGAGAAAAAAAAATCTGTGAATATATTTATAGACAAATGCAGTGGGAGAACATTTTCTGGTTTTGTCTTCCTCTTTAAATAATTTCTAATGTTTCACATGGCCTCAGCAGAGCACTGTGCTTACTTTTTCCCAGTGATTCCAACATCTCTTTTCTGAGTGATAATGGCTAATTTAGAGCCTGTACAAGTACACTTAGGGTGATTTTTCCCCAAATACTTTACATTTAACTTACTGATATTAACTGTAACATGACCAAGTTACATTATCAAAACTGCTTCTGAAAAATGCCATGTGTAATTCTGTATGCAGATGCGGCTGGCTAGGTTTTCTTTTATCATTTTTAATTGGCAATATGCCATAACTTGATTATTCATTTTGGTTCTGCCATTACAAGTAGCAACTTGTCTCCTTGTGCAAGCAGACAATACGCTGTCACAAATACTTCTATATGCCACATCTTCTATTATTTTGATGTATTATTAGAGCTATATGAACATTTATAGGAGTATTGTGCCTATTTCTTTTTTCTCTGATTTTTTTCCTGTCAATTTCTTGTGAATTGTCTGTCAACAGTTTAATAAATACATTTGAGAAGTTCATGGTCTTCATTAAGTTATTCTTGACCTGCAGATTGTTGCGACTTTATGAGCAAAGACAGAATGTAGAACATGTTAATTATGCAAACTATCCAATCAAGCTGCAAATTGGCACGTAATTTAGGACTGACTTAAACACAATAGACTGCTAATCGTGTAATTTACGATGCTAGTTGAATTGTTTAAAGCGACTATTAACTGCTAAGGAAGCAGACAGCT
The DNA here is from genome assembly GCF_036417845.1 of Apteryx mantelli. Classification (NCBI taxonomy): domain Eukaryota; kingdom Metazoa; phylum Chordata; class Aves; order Apterygiformes; family Apterygidae; genus Apteryx; species Apteryx mantelli. Next base: position 57,155,975 of record NC_089982.1, read on the forward strand.
CACATTTTCTTCTGACAAATAGTTGTGCATCTGAGAGAAATACCGCCTTTAGACAGCACTCGTGATATTAGCCTGGGACATTTCAATGTTCATAGAAAGAAACCTTTTCACGGCATGTGGTTGTGTTGCTGAACCATCATTTGTTTCTAATGTAAATGTATAATTTGGAGAGAGAGAGAGAGAGAAAAAAAGCCTACTTAGCTCCTAGTTATTAGCAAATCTCAATTCCTCTCTTTCCAGCCTCTCTGCAACTTGTCCACTTTGTTGACATTTAATTCCATGGTTCGAGCCCTGAATAAAAAGTGATTGATTAGGATGAATATTTGAAAAGGGTTGCTTATATGTAGTACTGCACAGACAAAAGAGGTCACTAGGTTGAGGGACTGACTAAAATAGCTCAGGCACAGAAGCTGCATGTTGCACTTTTCACCGCTGGCAGACTATTCTGTGCCGTTTACCCGAGTATATGCTAGAATTCGCCAGCTTTGTTGCAAAAGTTATTGAAATGACCCTGTAAGTAGCTAATTAATTCTATTTAAATACTCGCTAATGGCTGGGGAACAACCGTAGTGCAAACTAAAGCTAAATCTTCAAATACTGTTTTGCCAATAATTAGAGTGAGGGCTCGGGCGCAATGACCCGCTCTTGCAGTTCGCCTGGAAACCCTGACATTTTCCCTGACAAAGGTGCTATTGAACGCGGGGCTGCTCTGACAGAGCTGCCGTTGCATTCATTGACAGCATGCCCGGGGGTAAGAGACCTGCATATACACAAGGTGTTGTAGAAAATACTTAATTTACTTGTTAAATTAGTTCTCTATTCTGTTTCACATTAGCAAAAGTCTTTGCCAGCTGCGACTTGTAGATCCTGCTAAGGCTTCATGGAAACGGTTTCGTTTTGCTCCTGTTTTTGCAGGTTAAATGTTAGTTAGTGCTTTGTGTGTTTTTGAAAATTTAGAAAGAGAGTCTTGGAAATGAGCCCAAAGTAACCTCTCGCGGTTGGACTGTGTGTGTGAGCTTAGCTGCACGAGTGAGAACAGTGGGGTCTTGTTCTTTTAGGTGTGGAATACCCCATTGTGGTTTGCATTTATATTTCTAATACTAGCCCTGGAAGAAATAAGTAAAGCATATGACTGTATCTTTCTTTGGGAAGAGGTGTGTGCCTAGGCTTTCCGGTTCAATGTGATACAGTGGGAACGGGCAGTACGTAACACACATCTTTTTAAAAGATGCCCAGTTTGCTTTGTGTTCATGACAGTGAAGAAAAACTTTGCATAACATGTGAAATCATCCTAAAATGGAGATGCGTTCATCTTCAAAGCAGATATTGAGTGCTGAAACAGAGTTAGTGTTAATCCATCCATGCATGCATACAAAGACACACACAGACAAGTAATAACCAAGAGCAGAGGCTTGGACATAGTTGTGGTTGAGTGATTATTAGTTAAAGACTCCAGGGTTAGGTTTGAGATCCTGTCTGCTGCAGGCTTTGTATGTTTGTGAACAAGTCATGTACTTTCCATCATGCATCAAGTTTCTTACTTGTGCAGAAAGGCTTTACTTTGCTTCCTTTTCTGTTCTTTCTCTTAGTATGTGTTTATACAGGGTTTGCGTATTGTGATTGGCTGGAGTCAATTTTATTTTAATGCAAACATATTTAACTATGTGATAATCTAATTGCCAAGACTGTGAGGAGCTTTTAGGAAAATACAACATACCACCCTAACATCAGAACTGAAGGACTGTAAATTCTCAAATTACACATCATTTCTTGCTTTACATTTTGGGTGATCATTTGATTTGTAAGGCTACAGTAGTATAACCCAAAAGATGAACAGTGTTCTCATCCTTGGTACTGAAAAGCAAACAGAATTTGAGCAAGTCAGCCTGCAATGGATTCGTCTTTCAAAATCTGAAACCAAACACTCTCAAGCAGACCATATCACAAAGTTTGTTCAGACAGTGCTGGCAGACTTAAAACCATGTGAGCGGGACCCTCATTTCTGGGAGTCTCCCATTTTTTGGGACCTCACTCCCATATGGGCTGGCAAAATTGGAAGCAAGATGCTCTTTCTTCATTCTCTAAACTAGAGAGAAACTTGCTTTCACAGGCAAAACCTTACGGAGATGATAACTTTTGCCTAGGAGCGTGCTAAATGAATCCCCAATCATTGTTTCAAATCTGCTCAGTTTGACTTAGCTCATTGTAAAGATAGGAGCTGTCTTTTAAGTTTGAATTTAGATCTGGATTCAAGCTATCCTGAATAGTGTTTGAAAGGTCGGATCCAATATTCTGCCGCGATTTGCCACGTTGCTGAGATCTATCTGTGGCCTGTGCCTCAGACAAGTAATAAATCACTAGTGTCACCTCATCTGCTTAGTACCAGTTACATAACCATAAAGTCTATCAAAGTGAGTGTTATGAAAATTTCTTACCTAAAAGAGCGATGATTTGAGGGAAAAAAAATGCAATGAGCAGCATCACCCAGAAGCAGGATTCTGTCTGTGTGCTAACTAAACCATTTCTGGTGACAGTGGAATAAATCCAACTGCAGAGGTTGGAAAAGAGTTTAAAGGAAATACTTGAGTTTTGTTAAAAAACAAAAGCTTAGGTTTCTCTTCAAGCCATTGTTCTAGGAAAGTTTAAGAATAAGTTAAAACTATTAAACACCTTCCTTTGTCTTACAGTTTCAGTTAACAGTATCTCCTCAGAGGTAGTCTTACAGCTTTCAATGTTTCGATAAACTCCAGAAAATAAAATGTATTTCAAAATATTGAGGTACTTCCTTCATTTTTCTGCTTGATTGAAATCAGTGATCTATATTTTGCATGAAAAAGCATGCCAGTGCTTGATGACAGAAAGACAAACATCCTCTTACAAGGAGATAATAGCTCCATGATCCAAGTGTGTTAAAATAGTTTGGGGAGTATCTGTGTTAGGTCAGGTAACAGATGCATATTATGGTGTCTTGCTTAGGTAAATTGACTCAAGGGGGGTTGGACTTAGACGATCTCCAGAGGTCCCTTCCAACCTCAGCCATTCTGTGTGATTCTGTGTGTGTGTGACTCACTTTTCAGCTGCTTTCCTGGGAATCTCTGGCCATGTCGCAAGTGTGTTTTGCAATATGAGAATAGCTTGCTGGGCCTGCTCGATTTCCTGCGAACAGAGCTTGAGTGGCCACCGGTAAGAGAGAAGAGGAGGACCAGGAGGTGCAGGATATGGGCGCAACGATGACAAGTGAGAGGCAGAACATGTTTTAGAAGAGGGGAGAGTGTTAAGAAGGAGAAGAAATGAAAGGACTGAACCAGGACATGTTGCCCAAAGGGGACATGTGTCCTGAGCAGAACTCCAGATTTCCAAGGCAGCGAGCGGCCAGCCAGCCACTCCGCAGCTGTGGGGTCATTTCAGGAACAGTCCTGATAGACTCTAGAGGAAGTTAAAGCCATCTGTGCTCCACCTGGGAGACAAGTATTGCGACGTGATGTAAGGGCCCTGAGGACTAATGCAGTAACCACCAAACATGGGAGATTCCTCAGGGCTCCTGTTGTTGAAAGGTCTAGCTAAGGCACTGAGAAATATGTTGTTATTCTAGGAAGCCTTAATGATTTTAGCAGTTGACTTCCAAGGAACCTGAAATTTTTTTTTTTTTTTTTGGAGCAGCTTTCTTGTCATGTCATGAATACATTAAATGCACTTCGAAATGATGCTCAAGATTTGATTTGATTTTTCTTTTTTATGATAATGTAATCTCTTGCTTAATTGTAAATACTTCACTTTCTGATAACAGTTAGAAGATTTTGTATAGTGTGTGCATAATTTTATACAAGTGCCTAAGAGGCAGACTGCTAAGTCTGCTCCACTTCCTCTGAACAGTTTTTCCACCTTGGAGAAAGTAACTGCTTTTGCTTTCACTGTTGATGAGAAAGGTGGGGGGAGAAAGGGGTGTGTGTGTGTATACGGGCTATATATGTGTGTATATGTATATATATATACACACACACACATATATATATATCTCCCATATACACACAACTCATTTCTATAAAGTGTGATTTGTGTATATATGATAATATAATGTTTGTGTATTGATGCATATTTAGAGTGTGGGTATGATTTCTGTTTTCATTCATTTGCTTTTGTGGTGGGCAATATGTGTTTATTGTGTGTTACAGTCAAAGAACTGGCCCAGCCTGGGCTCTGGGTTGTTGACTGACTGGTGTTTTTAGGCAGTTCAAGGCAACTTTCAAGACGAGCTCCAAAATTCAGCATAATTCCTTATAGTAGATTGCTCTTAGTGCTATAATTTTTAGGTCCTAAATAAACCCCAGCCATGTTCCAAATTAGAGCTCCTCTGTGCCTACCTGCTTCTATATAGAAAGATTCCAAGAACTTCCCCTGCATTTAAGTAATCTGTAATTTCCATAAGAAGCAGTTGCTGAAGGAATGAAAACTGTTTAGATGAATCCTCAAGATACTTCTGTCTGTTGATATATCTTCTGTGCTGTTGCTGCCTGGATTTGATTTGCTCAGGACTACCAGAAGGCCCTTCAGCATTCGTGTGGAAGCTGCTGCTGCTTTCAGTCTAGCAGAGCTGTGCTGGGCAATTCCTGGAGCCTGGTGTAAGCTTCTCTTTATACTAGCTTTCTGATTATTTTAGAAAGGCATGCCCTGTATTTAATCTAGGTCAGCCATCCATTCGGGTGACTCACAAAGCTGAATTTGCTGAATTGGAAAGGAATGTGAAGCACCCAGATGACACTGGCATTGCACGGGGAGGGGGAAGAGCTCCAATACAACAGGAAACCATTCCATCTGGTGCTTTTCATCTTGGTCTGCAAATAATCTGCATGGTCTCGTTGCCTATGAAACTGGAATCCTCAAATCACTCTCCTGACTATGTCAGTGCAATTTAGCTCCTTTAAGTTCTATATATGTGAGTTGCAAAGCAAGCAGGAATGGTCCAGTGCAGCAGGATTTTCTAGATATGCTAAGGCTACTAGGTCCTTCCTCGTCCCAGCATCAGGAGCAAGCAAATGAAGGAGTGGCCACGCCTGCTGCAGCTGCCCTCTGCAATAGGGTCTATGGACCCAAAGGCCACTCTATGTGCAGGAAGCCAAGCTTCATGTGAGAGCACTGGCAGCAGTCCATGCCTCTCAGGGTCCAGGTCCTTTGCTCCTGGGGCTCTCAGTCTTGTTTCCTTCCCACCCCCCTGCTGCCTTCCCTCTAGCTTGGACACCTCGGTGCAATAGGACATTTTCAGCTCAGTACATGTGGTAATTAGGGAAGAGTTGCTCTTTCCACCCACAGACTTTGCATCTTAAGGTGTAAATCAAAACTAGTGGTGCAGTTCTCTGGCAGATTGAGCCAAATCTCTTCCTTCCCCAGATGTAAGAAGGAGTAAATGATAACAGGCTGGCAATGTTTGCCTTAGACCAGTCTTATGCAACCTGTGGTTTGCAGGCCGCTGCTGATCCATAAGCAAAGGAAGGTGATAGCAGACATGATGACAACAGAACAACCTACCCTCCGGTTATGGTAGTGTGAACATAGCTTTTATGACTGTCAATGTCCAGTTAAAGCATGTGTGTAATTAATCCTAAAAAGGGCAGTTTTGCAAAACAGTACCATTTTGCTTATTTAGTTCTAAGTACACTACTTTATTTAGCCTCCCCTCCCAGCCTCCAAACAATAACAGGATACGGGAAGAACAGTGGTGTCTCTTCCCCCACAATGTTAAGTTGTCCTTGGATTTCAAAATGGCTGAGAAACACTGCTTTTAAGCATTCAGCCTGCTAGCAGAGATTGATCCTGCTGGAAATAGCTAATGTGAAACACAAACAAGTTTTGAAAACACATTGGCTAAAGGCTGGCTGTGACCAGCTAATATATATATAAAGGAGCATTACTACTTGATGCTTTCAAACAGTGTTTGGTTAAAATACTGGCTACTGCTTGCTACTGCTTTTGACTTGGTGGCTGAGGCAAAGCCTGAGACAGGTGCCTGGCTGCTACCAGGGAGCCGTTTCCATCCCCTGCAGTCCCTCTGGAGGAAGGTGGACAGTGTAGCCAAGCCGGTGCAAGCCAGCAATCCTGGGCTTTGTGCTGCTCAGGAAAAAAGTTTGAAGTGACCTTTATAGTTCAAAATTATTTGCTTCTCTACTAAGAAAACCAGACTCCCAGATGGAGAGAAATAAGATGCCTTATATTTTGTGAAGTGTGTTGAAGAAGAGTTCAGTTGCTTACTTCTCAAGAACATTAGCAAGGTTCAAACAGTTTTTGTGCTGTACTTGGAAGCTGTTAAGTGCTATTAGAAGTGTTGCTTTCAATACTGCTTGTAGAAATCTGATTGTCTCTGTGTCATATCTCATCAGTTTATGTTGTTTTAAATGAGAGCACAAATCTGGCTGAGGTGGGCTGGGGACCACGGGGAGAACTCAGGCTGGAAAGGATTCCACCCCTCAGGTCAGCACCAGGGCTGCTCTGCAGCTGAAAAAAGGCAAAGGAAAATCCAAATCAGATAATGGTGAAAGGGAATCAAGTTTTCATGTTTTTTCCAACCCAAACATGAAATATTTCCACTTGGGGCAATTTGAAGAAAAAGGGAGGAAGAGATATGGGTGCATGTCCTTTTTCCTAAACAGTGGAGCAGTTAAGGAACTGGTGTAGACTCCTGTCACTACTTAGTTCCCTTCACCCAAGAACGAGGCAGTCAGGAAGCTTTCAGTCTCTCCTCTTGAAGTTGCTCCACTTCGGATAAACAATTAACATTTACTAGAAGAGGGACTAGTGCTCAGGAAGTCTCCTCTCTCGGATGAAGACCTGCCAAACTACTGATTCATGCACACACGTGTGCTCTCTCTCAATGAATAGTTAATGTTTTATTAAAAGTGGAACAGATCCAGGAGGATGATTCAAATCTCCTCCCTGGATCCAATACTTGGCATTCAGCTAATATGCTTTTTGTTCCATCAAAAATTGCATTGCCTCTACACAACTCCTTCTTCTTTTCCTCATCTAAATGCCCTTCTTTGTTTTCGTAGGTTTTCATGTTGTTGCTTTCCCAGACCCTGCCCTCTCCTTTGCTCCTTGACCCTGAGAGTAGGAGATCTGTGGCTCCATTCTGTTTGAGGTTATTTGAATCCATGGAAGGGCCTGAGGTAGGTTTTCTTCTGAACTGAGCTGGGGAGAACTACGGCGTTCCTGTCCCTGTGCCATCTCTCTGTGTTGGAAGCAGACTTGCACGTTCCCAGGCGTGCTCCATACACCTTCACTGAGTCCGCTGACACTTGGCGCTTCTAAGCAGCTTGTTTCATAAATTAACATAAGTCAAACAGTAAGTTCATCACCTGACAGATTGATTTTGACCACTGCCTGTTGCCACCTTCTGCCTCTTTCAGGGCAGTTTCAAAGCTAGGGATAAGGGTTCCCCAAAAGAAACAAAAGTTATAAATGGTAGTTAGCATGGACTGCAGTACTACACTGCATTGTTTAATCAAGGGAGAAACTGAAGGAAATCCAAAGCCAAGGCACCACAAATAGCCTTACTTCCTAGAAGATGAGCTCAACCTAAACCTGAAGCTAACCTCCCGTCCTGGGGAGTGACTGAATGCACATGCAAATTGTAAGAGTTCCCCATGACCGCACGCTGTTACCTCAAGCTTTAATGTTTCAAATCAGGTTTTGTGCCAGGATTGTAGATACAGTTTTCTGTCCATACAGTGACATTAATATGCACGCTGTTATGTAACAGATCTTAATCTCCAAGGATGGAGATAGAGTAAGTGGAACTAGTGCTAAAGCAGCTGAAGGAAAGGAAGTTGTCATCTCTGCCCTGGTTGTCTGGTTGGATCAGTCACAACCTGGAGGAGAATTAATGGCCATGAGTGGCTGATAGCAAGGTCAGTGGTGGAGTGGCACTTACAGGGCTGGTCACTAACAGAAATTCAGATGTAACACTGGAGGTTATTCAGTGGCCTCCTGCTTTCACTCATTCACTCTTTCTTTTGGCCAACATACTGCTTCTAACCACCCTCTCCATCCCTGAAGAACGCTGCTGTCTGCTTTACCTCCATGTGGTGATAGGAGAGACATGTAAGACAATTGTAAAAACACCCACAGTAAGTGGCCCCTTGTCTAAACCAAGCCCCATCTGCTGCAACCCACAGTGATTGCACTGATATCCTAGAGCCATTAAACCAGTCCATATGGAAAGTTTTGCCATGTACATAACCTTGCCCACAACAAAGCCTAGCAAAGAAACTGTGATGTTAGGAAAAACAGTACAAATCAAGACAACAGTTAACATATTGGGAGAACATGTAAGCAGTCTGCCAGTTGTAAATTGTAAATTCCAGTTGCCCACTGTGGGGAAGGGAGGAGAGGAATGTGAATGCCAGCATGAAAGCTCATATCTTAAACCATTTGTACCTTCTTGATAAAGTGGGATTTGGACATTACCTGTTGTTCCTTGTGCATGGTTGATTATCACAATTCAAAATAATGTAAGGCGGTACATTTTTTAACTAGCTTTACAAACCTGAAGTGCCCACTGCCTCTTGTGTATGGCTTTGGAGATCAATCTTGAGTCTAGACTTCCCATGGGTGATCAGTTTTCTAGAGCACAACTGTTATCTCCTCAAAGTGTTTTCTCTGTTTTGTTGTTGTTCCCACACACGCACTGTGTGAGTTCTACTTTTTGGCACTCTGAATAAACTCCCTCTTATAGGAAAACCTGTAACACACCCTACTAGAGCTTCCACTATAGCATATGGCTTTCTTTTGTCCTAAGTAACATTTGAACTAACTTTGGTGATGCAAAATAAGTTCAGGTTATGCTATCCAAGACATTTTTGACTAAGTTTTGCCATGGTAGAGAGAAAAAATGAATGATGTAATTACATTGAGATTTAGTGTTTGGTTAAGGGGTAGGATCTCACAAGAAATGCAGTAAAAGGAAAAGTCATTCCACTTTTGGAAAACTGTAGCCAATGTTCCCTCCAAAACTTGACTGCTGCCATTTGCCTTCTATTTTGCCAATGTTTTTATATAGTTACTTTGTAAGGGTGCTAAAGACATCAAAGAAATTGGGAATTATTATTACAAGTGTGGTTTAAGTCTCTTCTGGGTGTGATGGTTGTGCAAGGAGTGTTCTGTAAGAAAGGCTGAACAGTACTGCCTCAAAGTCTACTTTGGGATTGGAAGATGTCAGTCTAATAGCCCCCAAATAAGGAAATTGATATCTGAAGTGTATCACCCTCATTAGAGAGGTACGCTTTGTCACTCTGAGAAAGCATGGCCAAAACAAACAAAAACAAGCTCTCACAATTTTCTTCTGTAAACTTGTGCTTTACTGCTTCGCTAGCCATCTTCTGATTAGTCAGTGTTGTGCAAAATACAGCCCACGTGCAGTTTTAGCAAATTTGGTGCCTAATGCCGCTTGGCTGATTTAGAAATGTGTTGGAAGTGGAGATACACAGTCTATCTCCCTCTGGCCTGTCAGCATGCGTCTGTTTGCGATAAAGCTGGGAGTTCTGACATTTAAATACTGGGCTGAAAACATGCCCTTCTGTAATTTTGAAATTGGGCCATTGAGTCTGCAGTTTCCATGTTGATTTAACTAATGAAACAATTCTATCTCCTCCAGAATCCTGTTGCCTTTCAGTGTTGTTATAGAAGTCAAGTCTTTTCCTGTCTTTTCCTAGTAATGTCATCTTCTTGTGGAGTTTACTATATCCAGGCAAATTGAAATGGTTATGCCACCAGCAGGGTATAAACTTTCCCATTTTTCATTAGAGGCTTAGAATGTGTTAAAACAAAATGAAACAAATAGAGAGAGAGAGAGAGAAAGAAAAGAAAAGAAAAAAAGGCTGGCGGAGGAAACATTGTGAAAAGCTGGTGTTTTTAATGGGTAGGCCAAGCACAAGTATCCTCCTTCAATAATTTGAAATGCAATTAGAAAGATACAGCTGTGACTTATTGTGACTTCTCTCTGATCATCTGTGATCCTGAGGGTTGGACTGGAGGCAGCTCTCTGCACCAGTTCAGAGGACTGTGGTGGATATATAATTTGCAGCTGCTTTCAGGATGCTTTCTAGTCTCAGAAATATATTCTGGATTTTCTTTATTTATAGACTTTTCAAGCTGCAGATATTTTAGGATTTTTCTACAGAAAGTTGAAAGAAATTTGCTTCATATTCTTTCTGTTCTTAAGGTTTTTTTCTGTTTTTCCAGATATGAGCTGCTCTTGGCATTTTCCTTCCTGTTGTAACTGTCACGCTTTAACTCTTTTTTCATCTTTGTTAATCACTACATTTTTATGAGACCATGGGACATGTTCCATCAGTACTTTACTTTTCCTTTGGAATGTGTGGTAACTTGGTTTCAAAAGACTGTCTTTAGCAAGCCAAGATATTCTGAAGAGGATTTTTTCCTGTTTTATGAGAGCAGTGTACAGGCAAATCAAAAAAGCTGGGTTTGAAGCAAGTTGGACACCTTTTAGAGAAAAAGGTTTTCACTTAATACGTTTTCTCCTTTGAAGAAAGGAAACAACATGAAAGTTTCATCAACTGTACATCACCTGATAGATGAAGGAAATCATGGTCGCTGCTGCAGTTCTTTCTCTGCATGGATTTAATTCTACAGAGAGCAGTGGTAGTTTGGAGACACATCCATGCTTCATACTGGCTACGGTATGAGGACAGCTCTTGTAGAACTGAAGGGCAGTGACAGGCATGACTGTCTTCACACTTGAACTCCAATTTAGCAACGCTGTAGAGCAGATAAGAGAGCACTGTGACACATCCTGTCATTCCTTTCTCGCTAAGACTAACAAAGAGCAAATTTCCACTCTTCCCTGAGAGTTTTTTCATCTGGAGAGCCAGAGGTTTGAGATCTGTATCATTTTTCTCTCCCATACCTAAAAGAGACATCTAAAACAATTTGAGACGTTATGGGTTTCAGACCCAGGAATATGTCAGCAATTCTTGCGCGTATACCTGCTCCTGCATGAACGCAATCCACTAAGTTGCAGAGGTTTCCCCGTCTTTACAGGCAGTGAACAGCTGGAAGAAGAATCTCTGGCTCCAGTTAAATCAAGAGAAGATAAAAGTTCCACCAACTGGGACAGAGAAGGAGCAAGTGAAGTTGCTGCTGACCTTCCCCATCTGTGAGAAGGTATCTTTTCCCTATCTGTTGAAGTAACATTGGCCAGTGGTCCAATTTCAGCAGCTCTGGGACCAAATCCAGAATGTGGGACATCTTCCTTCAACTGCAGCAGTGGCTGGATGCTCTCCTGTGCATGCCACGGGGATGGCAAAAGCATATGCTGAAAGAGACATAAGGAGAATATTTGTTTATTTAAAACCGGTTGTTACGCACATCCAAATACAACAGTCCTCTCGTAACCAGAGAGAATAGTGCAACAAATGAACCCAGAAAGGTTGTTATAGCAATCGCTATACAGATAAAGCATATCTGGTAAGCTGTCATCCTGGTTGGCGGATACTGTAGATCAGCCAAAAAGCCAGACTGTTTTTGTCTCAAGCTAATGCTTGAGTTAGAAACCTGTTTTTTTTGTACAGACTCTCAGAGGGGCTTTTTAAAACAGATTTTTGGCAATACTAATGATAAAAAGCTAGAAATATTTAATTTTCACTCGGATTCACTCAGATAATCTTCACTCTGCTAACACAGAACTACCATTCTGTGAAAAAAATGTTACTTAAAGACAATGGTTGAAGGAACACAGAATAAACATAGACAGAAAAAAATAACAACACACAATGTAACATAGATAGAGTATCAAGTATGTCCTTTAAAAATGAAAACAGAACAATCCACATGGAAAAAGAAGAGCCAGAATACTTTGTTGTGTTTTTAATATGTGAGTAGCAATAATTTCTAAAATGATGTTCCAATTAACTATGATTTATTTTCTGCTGTTACGCACTTTCCTTTTCCATGATTGTTGTGCTGTATTCTATAATTGTATTATAATGACATTTTGGCCTGGGTATTGAGTCTGTGGCTCTACTGAAACTTCCCACCCATGGTGAGAATGACACTCCAAGGCCATGGAGCATGTTCTGGTTGGACGCTGAGATCCTCACTGAATGAGTAGTTTTGGTCTTGAGAAGGATATTTGTGAAACAAAGTTAAGAAGAGCAGTTCTCATTCATAAGATCTCTTGCCTTTCAAAGAAGCCCTTTTACAGATGTTTTCCTGCTTGTTTCTTTTACTTGGAGGAGCTAAGCTGGGGTGCTGCCCACCACCCTCTGCTCTGAAATCTCATAAATGAGCAGGAACAGGCATTGTAGTTCCAGCTGGCCAGTAAATGGAGTGTGAAAAAAAGTTTTACCTTTTTATTTTAAAACAGAACAGAGCTTTAAACTGCTGTACACAGAGAGATTATAGGCATTAAGAGTAACATAGCATATATCCTGTGCAGCAGATGGTGAGGGATGAATATTTCAGTCTTTCACAATTCTTGCTCCATTTTCCTCAAGTGTTTTATATAGCTCCACTGAGACACCTTAATTGCTATAGGATACCTTCTCTCAGCAAAGATTTCCAAGAGTGTTGCCAGTTTGCAACATAGGGAAAGACAATAATTCAGCAAAGCAAAGGTAACATCCTTAAAACAAAGCCCCCCGCTTCATTTCAGACTTTCACTACCTGAGTCAATAAAATTGTACTCCAGTAAATGAATAAAATTAAAGTAAGACAGTTTTGAAATTCTGTAGTCTTGAGCATAAGTAATCATACAGAATGATACAATGTAGCCATTAGTATCAACTGAAAGACACTTATTCGTTCAAATTGCCTAGAGAAGCTCCACTTCAGCAAGTGGAAAGAGAGCAGACAGCAGAGGAGAGTAGGAAACAGGGCTAACCGCACTTAGAGGTAGCTAGTTCTTAATATGTTAGTTTAGTAACTCCAGATTAATACTTTGATTTCCTGCTGACAAACCGTGGGTAGTCTCTATAATACCTGAAATGGAAAATTGTTGTTGAGTATGTCCAAGAAGATCAAGGAAAGGGGGGAAAAAATCATTCAGTAGTGACCTGAAGACAGAAGACGTGTTTGAGAGGGTTTTTTTTTTTTCTTTCTTTCCCTTCATAAAAAAATTCCTGAAGTTTTGTAAGATTCAGCCTTAATTATCTGCACAGATGCAGTTAAAAAATTCAAAAATATGTAGAGAAAACTGCTCCTTCTTACTGCAAGCTTATGAAAGATTGTCAAGTTTCTGCAAAAGTCATCTTTCTAGCAATGATGTTGAACAGGTAGCTGCTCCAGCTGTGGCTAAATGAGCATGGAAGGATGAAATCCTGTTTTGGGGTTTCTTCCACAGGCTGCTGGGGTAGGAAAAGAAGGACCTCTTCAGGATGGGTAGTTCAGAGCTTTTCTTCTTCTAATGAGAAGAAAGCACAGTAAACAATTGACATGCAGATCTTTCACTTGATGATTTTACAGAGAATATAGTTTTGGTCAAGAGCAAAGCCAAATCCTTTTATGATCACTAGAAAGTGTTAGGCAGGCCCTAAATAAAGGTTGAACAAACTGGAGGGGTTTTTTTCTTTCAGAAAAATTAAAAGAAAAACCAACACAACAAAAACCCCAAACCCATCATTTTCATCTGGTTGCCCTTAGGTATATATTTGCCCTCAGTCACAGAGAAAATCTCTCTAATGCCTTCAGGAACTCAGGCCACCTGTAAGGTGAGTAACTGCTTTGTTGGGATGAGCAGAAGGGGCTTGCAGAAGAAAGCGAGAGGTAGCATGCATATGTGTGTAAAAAGAAACTGAATGAGCAGGAGACTGCTGCTGTCAGTAAAAACCCAAAGCTTGGACTCCACTGTCCTTTCAGAGGTTTATGGGCTCTAAAGGGGAGCTGCACATCTAGCTCCCCATCTGGAGCAAGGATGCTGCTTTAGCAGCTAGTACTTGGAGGTTGCTTATTGTGCAGGCAGACAGAAGCCTACAGCACAAAATGATCAAAAACCCAAATCGAACCTGCAAAATACACAATTTCCTGAAACATAAAGCTAATTAAACAGCAACATCACAGCAGTTCTTAACTTGAGCTTGAAGAAGTCTGTTACTAGTCACACCATTTGTCTGTTATACCCCTGACTTCCCTAAAAATCTTTCCCTATTACAAATCACAGTTCAGCATTATTTGCCATAGTGCAAGCTCCCCAGTTCTCTTGACACAGGTAATAATCAAGTTTTCTAAAGTGTTGGGGGTTTTTTAAATATTAGGGGAAAAAGTGTTTTATTTGCTCATTGTTTCTTTACTTTCTTTCTCAGACTAAGAGTTTCTTCTAAATTGCTTACGATTCTGGTTTTATAGGAGATTGTTCTCCCTTTCCCTCCCTCCTGGGCATGGGCTTGCTTAAGCTGCCGTTGTGTGTGAGAGCATGGCTTTTATGTATACAATGCTTAAACCTGTGCAGATATAACTTTTGCTGTAAAATCATTCTCGCAGTATTTGCAGCAAGTGTGCCATTTCCTGCTTTCAGGCCATGATATGAATATGGTCTTTCATGTGTTACAGCTAGAAACATTTGAGAATTTCAATAGGAGAAGTTTCTTTAAGTTATGTGTCCATTGCAGGTGGCACTGCTGTAGCACAGGGAACTTGCTTCCATTTCCTACATTTCCTCCCACTTCTAATCCATGTGTGTGAAGGCCAGGGCAAGGTTGTTCCCTGGCATACAGGAACATACATTAAGGAACTAGCCTGTTTAATGCATGCGCACATGCAGCGCTCCGCAGTGCTGTGCCTGGTTAACATTTATGCTGCTGTCAATAACGAGCTTTCTGGAAGATGGGATGCTCAGCCATGCTCAGAAGCACAGCACTGGCCAAGCCTGGGGACTTCCCTGCGGCATTCAGCCCTAAGCAAGGCATGTGTACGGAGTTTGCCTTGCGGCCTCTGACGATGTTTTGTTGTGGAATAAAGCATTGGTTATGAGGGTGAACATTTTGCCTGTTGGCAGTGCACTTTTGCAACTGGGGAGACACCCATGTGCAGAACCAGGAACACCAGCTCCTGTCATAGGTAGAAACCAGTGAATGCAAGTAGGTAATCACGGGTAATTTGAGGATGCTGAAATATAGTCCATAGCCTCGGCGCAGGGTGGACGATGCTTGCAGCTTGATTCAGCTGCTTAAATTTAGGCAACTAGTGCTGCTTGAGATGTCCTGGAATATCTGAGACACCTGCACAGGAATGGCAGATAAGACATGGGAGCTGCAGGAGGTCTGTGTCATGCTGGAGGCCAGGCATGCAAATGCTGGAGCATCTGAAAGGGCATGAAAAGCCTGGCAACTGAGTTGTGCTCCCAAGCTGGGGTACTAGATTTAAAATGTGTTTCCATTCTTGGATAAGTTGCTTTTTGTAGCTAATTAGTATTTGTTAGTAGGAACACAGTTTGGCTTGAGTCAGGTATTATTTCAGTATTTTTAGATGCCTTTCTACCTTCCTGTTATGGAAAGAAACTGTTCCGTTAAGCAGTTATAAGAATTAGCAGTTATCAGACAATATTTGAGCTCACTTAGCAGTCCACATAAATTACCAATAATGGAAATGTTGCAAACCAAGGCTTCCTGCAACACACTGTTTTGAAATAATAGGAAGGGGATTTGCCTTGCTGATTTGCAAAAGGACTGTGTTCCCAGCTAGTGTGAGGCTTGTGGCTCTCCTTGTCCCCTTAGGGATGGCCATTTGGTTTCTGCTGGGGAAGACAGATGGTTCTGGTTCCCCCTCAGTCAGGCAGAGCACTGAACAAGCAAGCAGAATCAATAGCCCCTTTCATGCAGTCCGTCTCATATGGACCAGGCCTACTACTTACAACCTCTCCCCATTTCTGTTTCTCATCCCCTTCCCCCTCCTCGTCTTCATAAATATGATGGACGACACTGCATTATACAAACTGTTCTGCCACAGTGGGAACATCTGTAGCCTGAACGCTCCTGCAGAAATGTCACTTGAGGGAATAGCTCTTCGTTTTATGAGCAGCTTCTCTTTGAAGCCCTTGGAGAGGCCAGGGGAGGGGAGAGGACGCTCGGTTTGACACTAGTTCTGTGTTGTTTTTCAGGGATTTTGTGGAAGAATGTTGTGTCTGATTTTGTGGATTGTCAAAATGAAGCCAGACGGCAATGGATTAGCTGTAATACTGCTTTGTTGTTCTTGGGTTCCTGACTGCTCTTGCCCTTCAGCTGGGGAGCCCTCCCTGGCCAGCAGCCCCCTCTGTCCCCGGCCACCTAGTGACCTGTCCCAGCACTGCCAAGGGCCACAGCACAACTGCCTTGGAGGGGGGCGAGCAAGGAAGCTTCATTTTGGTGAGCACTGTTAATTGGAAACTGCTTACTTTTCATTTTTCATGCCTAGATTATTCACCAAGAGCCTGTTTGCTGTGCTCTCCCTCCAATGAAGTATGGGTATTTTGCAATTGTAGTAATTGGTTTGCTTCCTTCAGTGAAGTTGCTCTGCGAGCAGCTGAGCTAGTGAAGCCTGGTTTCTTACAGATTTGTGTATGGTAGCTGGATTTCCTGATGTTTAGAAAGGCGTGAGTTCAATTGAAATGTTTCCCATGAGGCATTCAAGTATTTCAGTCTTTTGTTGATTCTTTGGTGTCTAATAAGGGACGTATTTATGCCTCAACCTTCCCCTCTATGTGGATGCTCAATGGGGCCTCTTTCCTCTACCAGACTGCATTATTTTCATTATACTTATGGGCATACAATATCTTTGAGCCCATTATCATTTGTTAAAGTTAAGCTATGGAAAATAGCTAGTAGGCTTTGAAGATAACAAGGGAGATGAACAGACAGGTACTGACAGAGACAGTGTGATTGCCTGTATTTCATTTCCTTTGGAAATCAGGTTAAGGATAAATTATTAATTAGGAAGAACTTGAATTTTAAGTTGTGATGCTGAGTGTCTTCTAGTTTCTTAATTAAAATAAAACAGGCAAACAATTTCCTGTCAAAAGGATTGTTCTTGCCTATGCCCTCCCCCCAACACAAACACTTTATTTTTTCGACTGTAGCTTTTGTTAGTTTGAGTTATTCCACTGTTCACAAAGAGTCTTGCAAGAACTGGGTAAGCTCTGCTCTTTTGTGCTTGGCATCTGCAGTCCAGTGAAATTCCACCCAGCTTATGAAAACACCCACGAAAATGCTGTACATTTGTTCTCTCAGACTGCATAAGCGTTTCAGCCATAAGTTTAATACTTTCCATTTGATCTACTCCTCCACGATCTTTCATTGCAATTTCAGTTTAAACCAGCAAACTTTATTTCGTAACAAATCTGCACTTCTTCACGTAGACCAGCAAATGTCTGTTCCAAGTTTGTCATAAAGTTCTTGAGCCTGGAAAACATTCTGACAAAAACCTGCTGCCTTGATAATTGAGGATAAACCACAAGCCGAGTCCGTTGTGCTGGTTTGTTGTGCTCTGTCCTGTTTTTCCCCAGGATAATTTCTCAGCTGTTCAAAAGTTTGTTTGAAGCAATCACCTGCACTCCATAATTTTTCAGAGCTTTTTATTCTTCTTTAGCAAGTCATCAACCCTTCTCTTTTTTTGAGTCGCTCTTTCCAGCATGGCTTTCATATTTTTCATAAAGCCATGTATGGGCTCGTGAAACATTGAGATGCTCTGCATTTTTTCCTGCAAAGCTGTCCTCTGGATTCAGTTCCTTAGCTTGCAAATTCTCTGATGTGCAGACAGACTGTCTTAGCTATGTTGCTTGTACAATACAGTGTACACTGACAGTGTTTAGCAAAATAAATAAGGCAGGAGTTGGAATTAGACCAATGTTTGTTTTATATTATATGTTGCTATAGTGTAGAATATAGATAGCTGTTAGCTAGTCACTATCTCCAAAACATAACAAATCAAAACAGTTTTTATAATGACCAGCCATTATCAAAATGCTCAGAAAGACTGGAATTTCCATATCTTCATTCAGTGACTTTAGCGATGTATTTTTTCTGATTCTGGAGGTTATATCTTAGTGATGCAAAGGAAGTTTTTCAAAGAATTTGAGTTCTAGTACTCAGCTTGTAGTCTCTGCATTGCACCTTCTGCCTTGGTGGTCTAGTGGGAGCGGCTCAAACATCAGTTCTGAATGTACTTTCATGTTCCTTGTACTACACCGTTCCATCCGGAAGGTATAAATTAGCGATACTCAAGTATTCCACTAATGTGCTCAGAGCCTATTTTAAGCAGCAAATTCACTAATGATGTATTTTCTGTTAAGCAGAAGTAAGTTTGGCTGTGCTTATGTTTTTGTTTATCCTCAGAAGTATTTTTCATTTATAGTGTGAGCTTCTCCCCCTCAAATTCTTCTCCTGTTTTTCTTTACTGTATCCTGCTGTAATATTCCCTTTGGAAGATCTTTCATAGAGTATTTTTTTTAAAGGTTCTAAAAACTTCCCTCCTTTGCATTCTCTCTTCAGATGTCAAAATCCAAGATAATGGTCCATTGCTGATGTTTTGGGAGGGGAGGGACATGCAAGGGAGTTTGCAGTCCCCACACACTCGACAAGACAACATACTCTACACGTGGTGTGAGGGATTTAGTGTGTACCAACAGTAGTTCACTGTTAGCCAGTACAAGGAGCAGACATTGAAATTCAGGGCAAGCATTTTGAAAATTGTCAGTATTTCTGATCCATTTCCCCACATACAAAGCAAACAGATCTCCCAGGGAACTTCGTGAACACAGTGCAAATCTAAATACGAATGGCAATTTTGTCCATGGTGCATGAATATAGACTTGTTCTCTCAGTCACAGGAATACGTGTCAGAGATTCACTGAACGAGGGCTTCAGCCTGGAGCCTTTGACAGAGAATAGCATCCCTATCTCTCTATGCTCATTATGGACCTGGGAAAGGCTGAGCTCTTAGCACCAGCTCCCTGGCAAAGAAGCAAGAGGAAGGGCTGGCAGCATCAAAGAGCTGATAGCATTAAAGCACTTGTACATCAGCCTTGAACCCGTGGAAATTTGAGTTCATCTCCTGCCATCATATCATACAAAAATTGTTGGTGGCTTTGTCTCAATCTTTCTTGCTGTCACAGTTCTGTAATGTTTCATCATCTGTGGTCTTAGAGGCCTAAAACTAGAACAGCAAAACATTATTGATTATGTCAGCATCACCACCTGAGATTCAAGTAGCAGAGCTGCGGTGGAAGTGTTTTTTAAAAAACTCCTGCAACATATGCCTTGTTTAGACTTGCATTTTTACCTTTTTAGCAGTTAAAGATACGCAATACAGATTCTCCAGGCATAATTACATTAGAAAAATAACACACAAAATATTAGCTGAAGATATCAAACAGGCACTGAAAGTTGAGTTTAAGGCTTTGCAATATCAAATAAGTCTTATCTTCTCTAGTTTGCTGAAGAGCTTTCTGTGCTTTTTCTGAAGATCCTACTACACTGAAAGGTGTAGCAAGGCTAAGACATTGACCAGTAATATAAGGTTTGTAAGTCAACTGAGTGGACATCCTTAATTTGTTTTGAATTGCTCAGAGACACTTGTCACTTCTCAGTTTAAGAATATTCACACAATACCATTAAATCTATGTAAATATAAATGAAATCTTTTCATGGTACAAGGCATAAAACATAAATCTTTTCTAAAGGAACTCTCCTCTGAAACAACCTAATCATTCACGTTCTGGACTGCAGGCAAAATCAATAATAATAAATCCTTCCAACAGAAACTGTTCAAGTTTCATTTGAAATTTTGTTGTGATATGCAATCATGTATCCATTCACTATGACACTTGAAAATGTGTGAGACTTGAATTTTTGCAGTGTGCAAAGCAAGTATAGAACAAGCAAATAGATCCATGAGCACCAAAGCTAAAGAATTCTGTTTTGCTATAGATTTGTGTGTGCTGCATGCTCCAAGGGAAGATTTTTCTGCAGCTGAGGCATTTAAGACTTCTTTCCTATCCTGGGAATGAGAGTTCTGCATTTTAGAAAGATGTCCTTGGTGAGTTTTCTCTCCAGGGAAATGCTAGCAGTCTTTCATCTCTACCTGATTATCTGCTTTCACAAAACTTGTTTAGATGCTGTGGAAAGCCATTTTCTTCTGTCAGAAGTGGTTGAAATTGCTCAGTGGACTCAAAAGTTATCACAGGTTCAGGAGATTGACAGATGCACAGAGTACAATTATGTGAGTTGCTGGCAACTTAAAATGTTTTCTGTGTTAAGGAGCAAAGGCAGAAGCCTGTGGATGACTAGGGCTTGTGCTATGTGGGGAAAGTCGGCAAACTAGCTACTTTTTTATCCACTTTTTAAAAAACCTTTAGGTTTGTAAGTAGATCATTTTAGGATGAAGTAGCACTTAGTCATTTGAGCCTCACATTGCATCTCGAAGCTAGTTGTGTTCACTTATCACCCTCTCCCAATTTGCAATGGTTATTGCTAAGAAAGTTCTGTGTATGTCTGTAGAACATGTTATACACTTCATTTATACAAGTGAAACCATGTATATATATGTGCGTGTTTGTGTGTCTTCACAAATTTTGTTTCTGTTCTATACTTTATGCATTGCACTCTCCCTCAGATTAATGAATTACCAATTTAAACAACTAATTTGCATGTAAATGGAGTTCTGCTTAGACTGGTGCTTAACGCATTTAGTAAAACAGAGAGAGGCTAATTACAAGATGTGCACTGTCCCGTTTGTTGAGTTTGCTGGGTCAGCTCTATGCCTCAGTCTCCAAGAATAAAATGTTCACCCTGAGACGGGCTGCACTACTGAACAACTAGTGTTGAAAACATCCAACCTTCTTCAAAGGAAATGACCCCTTCCTGCTTGTTGTGTCCCACCAGCTGATACCTTTTGTTTTTTCTATGGATAAACTACAACTTATTGTGTGCATGACCCAAAGGAAGGCCTGTATACCTGAAAGTGCATCCATTTTTCCAGTAATATCAATTAGCCTAATAAGGATATAACGTTTCTGCACAAAGAAAAGATACCTTACCTGTCTGAGCTAAGAAGGGCCCACAGTGTCTTGACTTGAATTTACATCTTTCAAAGTTCCTAAGTTCTACATGGAAAATAAGTATAATTAATAAAATAGGGCCCTTTTTTTTTTAAGCTAGATTGCATGTGGGTTAAATGCTTTTGGGTATAATCCAGTAGTCAGTGAAGTCAGCGAGGGCTGAGTGAAACCTGCCTCCTCAGAGAGCTGGTTTCCTTGTCCCTTGATGAAAAGGTGGGTAGCAGCGGGGTGACCAGGGCTCAGGCGGTGGCTGTGGCCGCTGTCTGTTCCCAGAAAGGCTCTGCAGAGCTTCGTAGTTTGCTTGGTGTGACAAAAGCAGCTGAAAGTGATAGCTGTCAGACTCATACAGGTGTTAATGCATTGCTTCCTTGTGTGCGAAATGCTTTCGTGTCTCTTCAGAGAGTTTCCATGTCTGGCTAAGGCCAGAGCTGAGTCCTGTGACTGCAAGGTATTAAAAGTTTCAGTAGGCTGCGATTCATTGGTAAGTCATGCCAGTGTGACATAAAGGAGTAGCTGCGGTGATATTTAAAATGGCATTTGCTGAATTATATTACAAAGCCACCTGCATAAACAGAGCGTTCCGATGTAAAAAAGAGTGATACTGAATGCCATTATTTAAGTAGTAGTGCAGATAAAGTAACCCAGCCAGCCTGTGTCAGCATCCCACAGGTCAAAACAAAATCTCTGTTGGTTTTGGACTCGGTATATACCATGGAGCAAAGCTGTGTGCTGGCTTGAATATATGCAGTACTGAATGGAAGAGAGATTGAATAGGTGTGGCAGAGGACAAAAATCTTGACTACTAGCAACTGCCACAACTGTATTTAAAGTAACAACACACAGAAGGGGGTTGAGAAAGTAAATGTGTTTCAAATTCACCATGTCAGGAACAAATTAAATCAGTGTGGTAAAGCATTCGAAGAGAAATGTGTTTGGAATCGCTTATACACTGAGGCTGGGAGTCTCAGTAATCACAGAATCACAGAATCACTGAGGTTGGAAGGGACCTCTGGAGATCATCTAGTCCAACCCCCCTGCTCAAGCAGGGTCACCTAGAGCACATTGCACAGGATTGCATCCAGGTGCGTTTTGAATATCTCCAGAGAAGGAGACTCCACCACCTCTCTGGGCAACCTGTTCCAGTGCTCTGTCACCCTCACAGTGAAAAAGTTTTTCCTCATGTTAAGATGGAAGTGTTTGTGTTTCAGTTTGTGCCCATTGCCTCGCGTCCTGTCGCTCGGCACCACTGAAAAGAGTCTGGTCCCATCCTCTCGACACCCTCCCTTCAGATACTTGTACATGTTGATAAGATCTCCTCTCAGCCTTCTCTTCTCCAAGCTAAACAGGCCCAGCTCTCTCAGCCTTTCCTCATAAGAGAGATGCTCCAGTCCCCTAATCATCTTTGTAGCCCTTTGCTGGACTTGCTCCAGTAGTGCCACATCCCTCTTGTACTGGGGAGCCCAGAACTGGACGCAGTACTCCAGATGTGGCCTCACCAGGGCTGAGTAGAGGGGGAGAATCACCTCCCTCGACCTGCTGGCAACACTCTTCCTGATGCAGCCCAGGATACCATTGGCCTTCTTGGCCACAAGGGCACATTGCTGCCTCATGCTTAACTTGGTGTCCACCAGCACTCCCAGGTCCTTCTCGGCAGAGCTGCTTTCCAGCAGGTCAACCCCCAACCTGTCCTGGTGCATGGGGTTATTCCTCCCCAGGTGCAGGACCCTGCACTTGCCTTTGTTGAACTTCAGGAGGTTCCTCTCTGCCCACCTCTCCAGCCTGTCCAAGTCTCTTTGAATGGCAGCACAGCCCTCTGGTGTATCAGCCACTCCTCCCAGTTTTGTATCATCAGCAAACTTGCTGAGGGTGCACTCTGTCCCTTCATCCAGGTCATTGATGAAGAAGTTGAACAAGACTGGACCCAGGACTGACCCCTGGGGGACACCGCTAGCTACAGGCCTCCAACTAGACTCTGTGCCACTGATCACAACTCTCTGAGCTCTGCCATTCAGCCAGTTCTCAATCCACCTCACTGTCCACTCATCTAACCCACACTTCCTGAGCTTGTCTATGAGGATGTTGTGGGAGACAGTGTCAAAAGCCTTGCTGAAGTCTAGGTAGACAACATCCACTGCTCTCCCCTCATCTACCCAGCCAGTCATTCCATCAGAGAAGGCTATCAGATTGGTTAGGCATGATTTCCCCTTGGTGAAGCCATGCTGACTATTCCTGATCACCTTCTTTTCCTCCACATGCTTGGAGATGGCTTCCAGGATGAGCTGCTCCATCACCTTTGCAGGGATGGAGGTGAGGCTGACTGGCCTGTAGTTCCCTGGGTCCTCCTTCTTGCCTTTTTTGAAGACTGGGGTGACATTGGCTTTCTTCCAGTCCTCAGGCACCTCTCCTGTCCTCCATGACCTTTCAAAGATGGAGAGTGGCTTAGCAATAATGTCCGCCAGCTCCCTCAGCACTCGTGGGTGCATCCCATCAGGGCCCATGGATTTGTGGGTGTCAAGTTTGCTTAAATGATCTCTAACCTGATCCTCTTCCACCAAGGGAAAATCTTCCTCTCTCCAGACTTTCTCTCTTGCCTCCAGGGTCTGGGGTTCCTGAGGGCTGGCCTGAGCAGTAAAGACTGAAGCAAAGAAGGCATTCAGTAACTCTGCCTTCTCTGCATCCTTCGTCACCAGGGCACCCACCCCATTCAGCAAAGGGCCCACATTTTCCCTAGTCTTCCTCTTGCTACTGATGTATTTGAAGAAGCCCTTCTTGCTGTCCTTGACATCTCTAGCCAGATTTAATTCCAAACGGGCCTTAGCCTTCCTCGTTGCATCCCTGCATACTCTGACAACATACCTATATTCCTCCCAAGTGGCCTGTCCCCCTTTCCACTTTCTGTATACTTCCTTCTTCTGGTTGAGTTTTGCCAGGAGCTCCTTGCTCATCCATGCAGGTCTCCTGCCTCCTTTGCTTGACTTCCTACTCATAGGGATGCACCGCTCTTGAGCCTGGAGGAAGTGATGTTTGAATATTAACCAGCTCTCTTGAACACTCCTTCCTTCTAGGGCCCTCACCCATGGGATTCCTCCAAGTAGGTCCCTGAAGAGGCCAAAGTTTGCTCTCCTGAAGTCCAGGGTTGCGATCCTACTTGGTGCCCTGCTGCCTCCTCGCAGGATCCTGAACTCCACGATCTCATGGTCACTGCAGCCAAGGCTGCCCCCAACCTTCACATCTTCCACCAGTCCTTCTTTGTTTGTTAGTACGAGGTCCAGCAGCACACCTCTCCTCGTTGGCTCCTCCACCACCTGTGTCAAGAAGTTGTCACCAATGCTCTGCAGGAACCTCCAGGACTGTTTGTGCCTAGCTGTGTTGTCTTTCCAGCAGATATCAGGGTGGTTGAAGTCCCCCATGAGAACCAGGGCCTGGGATCGTGAGGCTACTTCCAGCTGTCTGTAGAAGGCCTCATCGACTTCCTCATCCTGATCAGGTGGCCTGTAGTAAACACCCACAACAGTGTCACCCATGCTAGCCTGCCCTTTGATCCTTACCCATAAGCTCTCGACTCGCTCTTCATCCACCCCTAGGCACAGCTCAATACATTCCAGTTGCTCTCTCACATAAAGAGCAACCCCACCACCTCGCTTTCCTGGCCTGTCTTTCCTAAAAAGCACGTAGCCATCCATGACAGCACTCCAGTCATGCGAGCTATCCCACCATGTCTCTGTAATGGCAATGAGATCATGGCCCTGCAACCACACACAGATCTCTAGTTCTTCCTGTTTGTTCCCCATGCTGCGTGCATTGGTGTACAGGCATTTCAGGGAGGTGATCGAGCATGCAGGTTTCCCAGGAGGGGTAAAAGAGGGTCCTCCATAGCCACATCCCATGCGCACTTCCCTGGCTGCATTCACCTGTTGGAGGCATCCTGACTTGAGCAGTCTTTTGCCAACTACCCTGGCACTATAACTCTCCCCTTCCCCCGTCCTTCCTAGTTTAAAGCCCTCCTTACCAGGTTGGCCAACCTGTTGGCAAAGACCCGCGTGCCCCGCCTCGTGAGGTGGATCCCATCTCTCGCCATCAGTTGTCGATCTTCAAACAGGGTCCCATGGTTGTAGAAACCAAAACCCTGTTGCCAACACCAGCGGCGCAGCCAGTCGTTAACCTGGAAAGTCCGTCTCCTCCTCCTCTGATCCATCCCCCTCACTGGCAGGATTGAGGAGAAGATGACCTGGGCTCCCAGACCCTTGACCACCATCCCCAGAGCTCTGAAATCCTTCTTGATGGTCTCCAGTTTGCCCTTGATGTCATTGGCGCCCACATGGAAGAGCAGCAGTGGGTAATAGTCCGAAGCATGGACGAGCCTAGGCAGTCTTTGCATGACATCTCTCACACGAGCCCCCGGCAGGCCACAAACCTCTCTAGACAAGAGGTCAGGTCGGCAGATAGATGCCTCCGTCCCCTGCAGCAGGGAGTCCCCCACAACAATCACCCGCCGCTTCTTCCGGGCGTTCCGGCAGGGCACAGGGTGTGTTGTCCCAGGTACTTCCCTGGCAGCCATGCCCATCTCCTCCTCATCCTGGAGGGCACTAAACCTGTTCTTCAGCTTCAGGTCTTCAGGAGGAGTAGGAGCCTTTCTCCTCCCACGAGCAGTGACCAGTTTCCAGCCTTCTTCTACGGTGTTATGATGTACCGTTTCACACGGCACAGAGCCCTCCGGCAACTCCACTGCTGTGGGGGGTTGGGACTCCCGAAGCTGCACAGTCTCCAAGAATACCCTGTCTATCTCTCGCTCTGCTTCTCGGATGCTGCGCAGCCTACTGACTTTCTCCTCTAACTCCCTTACCTGACGACACAGCTCGCCAACAGCAGCACACCTCCTGCAGGAGAGCTGGCTGCCAGCCCAGGCCTCCCGGAGAGGCCCCAAGCGCTCCTGCAGCCTGAGACCTGTAGAGCTGCATCGACTGTCAGAGGGTCGGTCTGGGTCGCAGCCTCTGACACAGCAACTCCAACAGCCACTGGGGAACATGCTGTGCGGTGTGTCACGACCATACTTGAGGAAACCTACACCACAGGGAACAGAAACGAAGGTCCCTGCTGCACGAACTGCTGGCTCTGGGAGCTGTGCTCTAGGCCTGGCTCTTATATAGGCCTCTCCCTAGCACTGACTCACAGGGTGCTTGACCGCCCTAATCAAGGGCCACTGGGATCAAAGGCCTCAACTCCCTCTGGTCAGGGGCAACCCAGAGAGCTCGTTAGCAGCAGCCACTCCTAGCTAGAGCTTTTCCCACAAGCTTTTCCCAGGAGAAGTCAAGGCCTCCTGCAGTTGTCCTTGCCTAGCTTCCCCTTTCCTGTTCACAGCAATCACCTCCTAGGTCCTCGGGGGTCCTCAGAAAGCCCACAACTTCCAACAAGATCCTCAAGTTCTAGTCAGAGCCCAACCACTGCTGCGCAAACTGCTGCGTCTGTTCGCTGCCTCTGTTAGCTGCGCTTGTAATAGACCTTGAAAGATGTTAAGCTCAGTATCCTAAAATATGCTGATCAAAAATGAAGCACTCCACATTCTTGCATAAGCCTGTGTCAAATGGGTAAGAACTGGTGTATCAAAAGCAGTTGATGCAGAATCATGCTAAAAAGCATATTTCTAGTGATATTCTGCAAGGATCAGGACAGGACTAGGCTCACTTCTGCTAATGCTTGCTTCCTGGTCTTGCATGAAAAATATTGGATCAGGCACTGAGGAGGAAAGCACAGCACAGTTCCATAGAAAAAGCAATCTGAATTGCCTTGAAGGTGCAGCTCAGTCTGAATGAAGTGTGTTTTAAAAGAGCCAAATCATAGAGCTGGGAAGAAGAAACACACACCATATCTACAGAATAGGTAAGAAACAGAAAAGACAGCTTATGGAAAAAATAAAGACTCTGGAATGATTTTGGAGATCTTAATTTACAAACTCAGAATGAAATCCTAGTCCAATGCCAGAGGAAAATGTCTAGTGTGATCCTTGAGTACATATGCTGAAGAGAATTAATTAAGAGCAAGGATATGTTTTTTTGTGTATGTCTATAGTATACATGCATGTGGTGAGACTGATGTGGAGTCATGCCAATCACACTGTTGACAGCATTTTGAAAGATGATTTAAAAATTGGAGAAGAATGCAGGAAAAAGCACTAATATTATCTAAGGGCTCTATAACATACCTGCTAGGCAGAGCACAATCTATTTTGTCCATGTGAAAAATATTTGGGGAAGCTTGTGCAAGTGTAATGCATGTGTTTGTGCAAGATGCAGATACCAACAGGTGAAGAGCTCTTCCAGGCACCTCAGAAACACAAAATGTGAACTGGTGCCTGTGCCTCGAACACAAGCAGTATAATCAATTAAGCAACAAGTTATGCGTGTGTTTTTACAAGTGCAAAGGATTGACTCCCAGAACAAGCTCCCAAAGGAGCCGGTGGACTCCCCACCTCTTGATCCCTCAGACCGCGACGACATGCTTCCCTAGGAGGGCTCTTCCTGGGGTTGACCCCGCAGCATGGGGCACCACGGTGCGTGAATGGAGACAGCCTGGGCGAGACGACCTCGTTCTGTCTTCTAATCTTGAACTCTGGGAATTGGTCCCCAGCTGTAAAAGTTAGTCCAAGGACAGACTGTGCATGCTGCATACGTGCTTTTAGTACAGTCGTAAACAATTCTTTTTACAGTGTATAACAAAGGGTGGGAGAACCAGTTAGATGCTTTTTGTGCCAGAGACTTCCTTTGTAATTAGGAACAAGTCACTTGATTTCCATGCCTCAGTTTGCCCACTTTTAGAAAGAGACCCTGGCCCTTTCCTCATTCCCTCCCGCCCGCCTCTGGGTAGGATAAAGCAAAAAATACGCTCGTGGTTAGTGACAGGGAGACCTTTGGGAGGTACTGTGCAAATGGAAAGGAGTCTTCTGGAAAGGTGCGGGTAATCTGAATATTGGGGCAGGGGCAGGACTGACATTTGAAATGCATCAGAGTACTTGCATCTCCCCAAAGGCGTTCACGTGACCTTGGTTCAGGATCCACCCTGCGGGGAACTTTGACGAGATAAATATAATTGTCCTAGGATTGGTTATGCAACAAGCTTGCTTTTCAATTCAACTAATGAATGTGCTGAGAGGCCAGACTAATCTTTTCACTTCAACATTTTCTCCCCAGGGAGAACATATAGAGCATTGCTATCTGCAAGATTATCTCTCACAACAGCCAGAGTGATTTTTCCACTTGATTGTTGGTTTCTTTTACGCACATATAGCTCATGTTTTCGGAGATTTTTGAAGGAGATGGAAGGATCCAGAGCTTCAGTGGAGATTGTACAGCTGGATTTGCAGGATTTTGTATCGGAGTCCCTGCTGACAAATGCTATGAGAGCTTTTTGGTAGGATAATTTTAGTTGCTGCTATGGCACATATTGCTGGTCTTTGTCCAGTAGGACCGTATTTGATCCTGTGTTCTCTCAGCCTTTGAAAGCTGTTCATTTGAGAAAACTGTAGCTCTAACTCTGATACTATTATTGTTTCATTAATTGATGCCAAGAGATAATTTTAATTCTGTGGTTTTAAATTCTTTACTGTGTTCATGTTCTTCTCAAGAGTCCATTAGAAAATTTAAAGGTGCAGGATGCAGAGGCTACAGTAAATTTTTATGACAAATGAAACATGACTTCCCAGAGTAACGTACATTGTGTAAGATCCTTGCCCTCTGTAAACTGCACCAAGAAGTTCAACTTTGTAAGTCAGCATCCTATTTAAACTGTCACACTGTAGAGGATTACTAGTTTAACATTGGTGATTAATGACTGAAGAGAGTCCACAGTCTCATTTCCAAGCAGACTGTAAATGGCATTCAGTAATCCCAAGAGAGTCCATAGTACAAGTGCCTGGCAATCTTCCTTTTTATGCTTTGTGATCCAATTTAAAATGTTGACCTTCCATAAAGAGGAAACCAGGAGGGAGAATGGAAATGAAGGCAGTGGCCTTCACTCTGAAGTTGTTTCTAAGTGTGATTCCACACACACACCCCCCACCCTGGAGTTTGTTTCTACTCTCCGTGTGCCCTTACAAGCCAAGAAGTGTATCTGGCTCAATCCCCCCAAGCACGCTGGAGTCGGATGTAGCTATCCACCCTCACCTTCTGCCATTTGGGGGGGGTATCGGGGCAGTAGCAGGTGGCAGCGGCCCATCCCTCTGGCTGTGCTGCCCCGTCACCCTGGCCCGCTTGGAGCAGGGCCGTGAGCCGAGGCTCAGAGCTCCTGCTGCTCCTCCGCTGGCTTTGCTGCTGCTTGCACAAGGCTGGGGCCGGCCATGTCCCTCCCAGCCACTGCCACCACCTCTTCCTAGGATGCTGCTCCACGCAGCCAGCAAATGCAGAAACGTCCCTGAAAGATGTAATCCACATTTTCAAAGCCTTCCCACCCCTCAGCAGGGAGGGGTAGATACTTGCTCTTCACTAACAGCCAAGGTTATAAATTCTGCAGCAATTGGGGATCCCAGCAACAGAAGCCTAAGAGCAGTTTGAGGGGCCCCATGCTGACATCCACCCGTGGGGACAAGGAGGGTATGTTTTGCCATCGTGGGGACTTAACAGCATTAAAGACTTCCCTGTGTGCATACAAGCGACAGTACAGCTCGACCCAGGAATGTAACACGTGCTAGAGACTGATCTTATATTGCCAATTCTGGAAGTGGGCTGCTAGCTGCCCCCAAGCAGGCACTGGCTGAGCAGTCAGCAGCCGGCTCCTGCCCAGGGTCTGCTCTGGTTTCGCGGACCTTCAGAGGAGGCTTTAGCGGAGGTGGCAAAGGCAGTCTGCTTGGAGGCAATGGTGGTCTTGTCAGAGTCCAACACAGATGGCATCCATCACAATATTATCATCTAACATTTGATTATACAATTTTCAGTCATTTGACTTGACTGGCCTTCTAACTTAGTTTGCACAGCATGTACTGCCAATGGATGTAATATATGCTGAAATCACTTAACTGAAGTAAGTAAATGAGTAAATCTAACGTAATAGAGTTTACGGCATATTGGCCTCCTGCGAATAATTTCACCAGTAGTGAAGCATGGAATATCTTCAAAAGGAAAGACCTCTTCTTATGCCAATGCTTGCATAGGTTGAAGCAAACTGTACAAATTTGTGTTAAAATTAAACAAAGCAAAATATTTAACTTTTTTGCCTGCAATGTATGAAGTTTTACCAGCAATTAGAAATTTATTAAGCTGATGGCACTGCACCAGTCAAAGCCGTGAGAGACTGCTGCCATTTCAGTGGATGAATCATAATAGGAAAATACACTTTTCTGTGTTGTTGATGAAGAAATGTAACAGAGCATTTAGCCAGTTGCAGGCAAAAGAGGGAATCTGTAAATAATGCAGTAAACAGCCTTCAATTCAGAGGAGACCCTTCTGTGTTCTTTCCCAGGGAATGAAAGAAAGGTTTAGCACAGGATCTTCCACCAGGAGGGTACAGATCGCCAGCTCTTTGGTCCAGATTTAATAAATAACTTCCAGGGAAATAATTTGCCTGATTTGTATAGGGTAGTATTAATGCCATGTTCTAGAGTGATGAATTTGGACAGGAATAGGTGCCCCAAAGGGCTGTTTGGGTGAGCAGGAGAATGGAGAGCCTTTTTTCTAAGCAGAGGCTTAGAGTTTAACTGAGAAGGACAGTGGGAAAACATGTCATGAGCTGGGAAAGACTATTTAAGCAATCCAATAACATTGGCATGAGAACAAATAAGTTTGAACTGGCCCTTAGTCTGGAAACTTAGAAAAACCTCCCAGCAGTGGGAGGGGGCAAAATATTGGCTAGTTTCTAAAATGGAAACTTAGTCTGTAACTGAGAGTGTCTGATGTGGTCACCTGTGACAGCTGGGCTCTGGGCTTTCTGATCTAGGGCCTAGATTGGCCTAAGGGAGACCTCCCGTGTGAGGAAGGATTTAAACACATGCTTTGCTCTGTGGGGATGTATTTCCTAATGTTTAAGCATCTGTGGCTTAAGGATGTTTTTTTAAAAGTACATTGCACATGCATAGTTCAATTTTTGCAGGTGCCTGGTGCGAGGCTTGCATATCTGGCCTTGCAACTGCTGCAGACACCTGGTCGCATGCGGGCTGGGTCTGTCCATGTCTCACTGGTAACGGGGGAAGAGCAGTGGCACCTCTACCTCTCTGTTGCACTGTGCCCTGGCTGCAGCCCAGCATTGCTAGCCCCTGCCTGGTTTTTGGGCACCCGTGTGCTGAGCCCAGCCAGGGTGGCTGGGCAGGGACCCGTCCCAGGTCTCCTCGGGCAGCTCAAAGCAGAGGTGCAGTACTGCCAGAGCACGAAAAGCAAAAACTACCGCAAATGAGCGTCAATCAGGCTAAAAGCACGACTGTCGTGCTTGTCAGTACTACTTGATGGGTCCCTTGATGATCTCTTAAAATAAATATTTAACAAGGGATTTTATAATTCCAAGTAGCAAGTATGCTTTTAAAGTGTTTGAAAGGAAACAAACTTGCACAGAATGAATTGGAGGCCAACACCCAGTAGCCATAGATGTTTATATTAAGGGCTGGTGATTTCTCTCTGTCTGTTTTCACCATATGCTGGAGCTGATTCCTTCTGCGAAAAGCATTTTCTAATGGGTCTATCTCCAAAATGAGCTTTTCTTCCTGAATAACACCTCCTTTTGTAGGGGAAAAATCGGTTATGATGGCTAAAGTCTTTGCACAGTGATTCATGCAGTTGGTCGATCAGAGATTTTTTTCCCCAGGGAAGATTCTTTTTGAACAAGAGGGCTTTTTTGCTGCTGCTGCTGTCATAATTAACATCCACACTCAAATGCTGCATTACAATGTATCTGTACAGCATCTTACCTCTTTCTTTTTTTTATTTGGTACTTTCTCCTTTGAAAATTACTGGTTAGGATGAGAGGGTTTAAAGTAGTCTTTATTTAACAATTTTCGGAAAATCAGCAGAGTTTGTATTTTCAACAGCTGATGCGTAAATTCACGAGTTTACAGATTTCTCTTACATGGTTCTTCACCATCTAACCAAATTCCACTAACTGACTCATGTTATTATTCAGTAGTACCTGGCTGAGTGTGGGGTTGTTTGTTTTGTTTTTGTTTCTACTTCTAATTCAAAGGTGATAAAAGGAGGCAAGACAGCAACATCCACCAGTTAGTTCAATTTAGGCTGTGGGAGTCACAGCCTAAGTCTTCCCAAAGTCCTCTGCAAGGAAGACCTCACCTGACCAATGTGAGACTTCAGTTAAACAAAAAATCCTAAGAGACAAAAACTTAAAACTCCTGACTTTTCAAACCTGCCATAATTCACAGGGAGGAGTAAAAAAACATAATCATCTCAAAGCGCCTTCCCTCTGGTCACCCTGGGCCAGTGGCAGCGCCCAGGGCCCCTGACCCCCATCTCTGCTCCATGCCCTGAATTAACATCTAAAGGGAGGC
The DNA here is from genome assembly GCF_036417845.1 of Apteryx mantelli. Taxonomy (NCBI): domain Eukaryota; kingdom Metazoa; phylum Chordata; class Aves; order Apterygiformes; family Apterygidae; genus Apteryx; species Apteryx mantelli. Next base: position 57,188,479 of record NC_089982.1, read on the forward strand.
CCTTTGAGTGTGCAGGAACAAGGTGAAGACCCCGTTTCCAAAGCCTTAAGAAGGACTTAGGGATAGAGCTTGCAGGTGTCATCTCCCTTTTCCAAGGGGAAAGCCAACAAGAATCATTTGTCTTGAAACAATTTTTAAGACTCTGTTAAATCTGTACCAAGTTGATTGTAAAGCTGAAAGAACAAAAATGCAAAGGAAAGCTGAAACTGAACTTTGGTATATGCCGGAAAGAAAAATAAAAGCTTCAGATTACACTGTTGCCTGAGCAGCTTGCACATGTTATCTGCCTCCGGGATAAATGAGGGTGTGGGTTCCTAAACCTTAAATTGCTGAGGTTTGTGCAAAACCTTTTCTTTTTACCTTTTGTGATGGCATAGGCTTCCCTGTGTGACATGGCCAATAGACGTTTCCTTCCTGCAGAGACTGGGCTGAAAGCTAAAGGCATTGTTGGGCAGACGGCATCTGCTGAAGCCCAGTGATTTTACACCTGCAGGAATCTGCAGCAGCACACAACAGACGTGGGCATGAATGAAAGGCACGGTAAAGCCAGAAATGTGAGTCTAAAGATTTTTATTGTTTTTTGTGCTGTTTTCATTTTTATCCTTCAGTCAGGCATGAGTTGTTCTAGAAGAGCAAATGTACATGGAAACACTCAGGCAGACGAAAAAGTCTCCTTTTGTGGTAGAAGGGAATGGATCCATATCTCAGTCTTTTCTGCTAGAAAGTGCCACACAGCAAAGCATAGATTAGTTTTTACTGCTTCTGTCATTAGTAATTCAGTCCCCATAATCTGATGCATGGATTGTTTTCATAATCTCATGGAGAAGGCTTTATAATTTAACTGCATATAATTTAACTGCAATAATTTTTGCTGCATTTCTTGGTAGCTGGTGTTAAAACGCTACTTACATACATACTTACAAACTAGAATGTAAGAAATGCCAATGCTTAGACCACTACCTTTTAGTTAGATAGACGTGTTTTGTTTTCTATCTTCCTTTTGTTAAGAAAGTCTACATCTTCAGCAGAGTATGTGAAAATCTAACCGATTACCTGTGGAGGGCTGCTGTATGGACTGCAGCTGCTTTAGCATTCTGTTAAATTCTATTTAAACTCCTGGAAACCCATTTCTTCCCCTTCCTCAAGTTACACCCCACGAAGTCGCACTAGAGCCATTGGAGGTAAATCAAGACTAAATCCCCCCTGCTGTCTTGCAGTTCTAGTTTGTGTGTAACTGCAGCTGAGCAGAAGAGAGAGAGGAGCTTACTTTAATTTTTATCTTTGGCTCGTATTCTCTTCTACTTGCTTAAACTTGTACTCAATTCATAGCTCAAATCACCTCGTAATTCAGTATTGATATTTGCAATGGTTTCAACCCTGCAAATACGTAAATATGCATAACTTCTCATAAGTTTCATTACTACCAATAAGCCTGGTTGCTTATGTGAAAACACAGTATATGCACAGATGTGCCAATCTATGATAAGGATATGGGAAGGTCCTAACACACTGAAGCATTTACTTCAAATACTTCTTAGACGACAAGTCCAAGCACACAGATCAGCAGGACCCATTCAAATGTTTAAAATTAAGCCCATTTTTGGGGTGTTTTCACTGAATATGGATGGACTGCTTGCATCAAGTTCTTGGGTGCTTTGATGTCTGCCAAGGAAAAATAAAAAAAACAGGAAAGGCGTGCACATTACACTAGTAATTCATGCTTTCACCTGAATGCCTGATGACTAGGAAAAGTTTCCTTCAACAGCAGAAAATGCAAGAATATCTTAGGTGATCCCACTGGGAAGTACACAATGCAGTGGGTTTTTTTCACGTGTAAAAATGGAGCGCTCGATCCCTCTTCACCTGACCCTCTGAAGTGTTTTTTATTTGCTCTTTCAGGTTTGGGCAGAACAGTATCAAGGCAGCTGTACCACTTTATAAAAACAGCACTGTGTTATCTACCACTGTCAGAAAAACACAATGCTAATCTGTAGCTGAAATGCTAGGATTCACCATAAGATATTTGGAAAGATGTTGTCTTGTGAGGAGTTGCATTCTTAATACTCTAATTCACTTTTCTGAGATTGAAAATTCTTCTTAAGGAAGTAATCTGTTACTAGTTTACTATTTTTTACTCTTCACCCCAGACCTCAGAGCCTGTGTATATTTTCCAAAAATATAAATTGAAACACGCTGGGGAAGCTTGTCTCTCAGTTAACTTTCTCTTGCCACCTGAAAATATTCTTCCTCCTGCTGCTAATTCCTTTTGTTTGCTTGTGGTCCTGTACAAGTCTCCTCCTCTCACACGAGTCCTGTTTTTGGAGGGATTTTCCAAGCCTGTGTTTGAACGTTAACTGCATCAGGACTTTTATCGTAGCACCAAGTTGGAAAGAGGCATGTTCCTGGCTCAGGGTTGTGACTGTCTATCAGAAGAGAAAATCGAATTGTCTTTTGGAAGAATTTTGAAGGGGCTGGCGTCTTCCCCCAGGATAACTTTTCTTTTGCAAAATGCAAATAAATCTTGCAGACAGGATGAGATGATAGATTAGCTTCATTTCATTGCAAGCCTGTAAATCAAGCAACATTGTTTCCAGCAGGAAAGTAAAATTGTAAGGGCTTTCTGAGCAAGAGAATCTCCTCCAAGCTGGCTGCTGGAGGGAAGCAGTCAGGTATTTCTGGAGCTGTCAGTCCTGTGTCTCCGCATGACCTAGGGGCTGCAGCCTGGTCTGCCTGGTCGTGCTGACTGCAGGGACGGACATAGGGCCCCAGCTGTCTTTGAGGGACTCTCACTGTGCCCAAAGCTGTTTGGGGAGCGAACGAGGTCCCTCTCTGGTCAAAATGGCCAAACACTGGTATTGTGCAAGACAGCCTGATTCTGCACTTGTTTGGAGTGCAAGGTCAGTTCTTCCACTGAAAATTTGGCTCCTGGAAACTGGTATGTGCAAAGCCGTGGTTGGTTTTTTTTTTTTTTTTTTCTGATGCTTTCCCCCAGGGCTCCAGCCGAGTCTGTAGAAAAGACCATTATTTGAATCATGTAATTTGAAGGAACTGAACATGGAAGCAGAAACTCTCACCTTTGGTAAATATTCAGAGAACAGCTAGTGAGCAGGTGCTTTGGGTACGACAGCCCCTGACTTTTCATGCTGCTGCTGTCCCTCTGAATAAACACTAGCTATTTCTCTACATGGAAATCTAGGAGCTAAACACCTTGAAACTTTCCTGCTTCTCTAGTGGTCCCCTGCAGCCCCCTCCTTGGTCCTCCTCATTTACTTTAAAGCACTTGTAATGTTCTTCTTAAAACAAAGAGGCTTATTTAAATGATATTTTGTCAGCCAGGATGTGCCAGTAATTTCTTACTAAGGGTTGGCAGCTGCTTCTCTGGCTGGACTGATGCCTGTTTTCAGAAAATGGCTTGTCTGAAAGCTGGTAAATTTTGATCAGATATTAGATATAGTTCTAGTCAGCTTTACATTCATCTTTTCCCCAGTCTTTTGCTTTACATATTTGCAGAAATGTGGTATAGTGTACTGTTGAAATATTAATGTTAAAAAATATAGGCAATGCTGTTATTTTATTTTCTATTCATCTTCAAAGCTGATTTTTGCTTGTGGTTGTTTATACTATATATTTAACAGTACCAGTTCATGCAGGATTTTGCAAGTAGAACTTAGTGTTGGAAAGTATGCTGTAGCATAGCTTTGCTTTTTCACAGTTTCAGTCTGAGGAATCACCTAATCATGCTACTGCTATTTAAGAGAATATGGTAATTGAAACCCGGGCAAAAGGGATTTGAGGCACTGAAACAGCTATGATTTGTAGGAGGAATTTGAAATAATAACAAAAAAATCCCTTTGCCTGCATGCACGCATCAGATTGCATCTGATTGTGGTGTGCACTGACAGGAAGCAGAACAGTTTGAGCACATAATTCCTAATTGGTTTCTCATCAGAGATTAAGCCGCACAGAATTGGTCTCCACACCCACAGAACCGGTTCTGGAAGCAGATATTAATTCAGCCACAGGCTTAACTATCTTTCTCAGGCTGGTGTCACTCGCGTGTCCTGGCTGACAAAACCTTAGCAAGCCTCTTCATTTTAAGGAGAACGTTACAAGGACATCAGCAACGCATGCCTGTTAATTAGCAGTGGACTTTATGGGGGAGTTCCCACGAAGCCTGAATTAAAGTAGTGATGAGTGAAGTCCAGTAAGTACCATACTCAGTTACACTGTTTCACAGCACTGAGCAGAGGAGGGCAGAACCAGGCTCTAGAGGATGTGTTTTGGTAGCTTAGGGCTCAGTTCCTAATAAAATTATTTGCTGATACATTTTTTGGATAGGGATGTTGGTCACCATCCTGCTACAATGACCTGGAACAGAAGCTATTGTACAACCTTAGCTGGAGAACAGCTTCCACTCCTGCTAAAAATACTTGGTGTTCCCCTAGTCCTTTTTCTCTGGGAGCAGGTTATAAGCTTTAGTGCACAGCTCACTCCCAAAGGGATAATAGGCCTTATCAGCAGATATTAATAGGCACTGTCAGCACTATTTAATAAATGAGATAACTGAGTGAAAGAGAGTGTGTTATTTGCCCAAACCCAAAAAAGGAACCAGTGTTAGGACCACCAAACTGATAGTCGGAGCACAGTAGCTGGGCTGCTAATTTCAGCTTCTTCATCTTGCAGTGTATTTCCCTCTTTCAGTCAATGCATTATTCTTCAATATGGAGTTCAGCACTCAGCATTGCAAAAGTCTGCAAGCTCATCCAAACTCCTTCACAACTACTCTTCCTCTAGCTGCTAAAATTTCTGTTCCCAGCTGCATATTTTGTGTCTGCCCAATGTGGTAGGTTCTCTCTGGCCTGTACCACTCTCCTAGTTTGCTGAAAACTACTTGTAGACTGTCCTGCCTGGGTTTGCGCTCTCCTCCTTCCAGGTCCCCGAATATGAATGGACCTGGCAGCTGTCACCCTGGGACTCGGTGGCAGGGAATGTTTTTGGACTGAGTTATTTTAAAAAGCACAGTTAATGATGTTACTTTCACAAAGTTCTTCAAAAGGGATTGTTTTTCTAGTCAGAACTGGCTTAATCAGTCATTTTTGTGGATCCAAGTAGAGGAAGGAGGAAACAGTAAGATATAGATATAATTTAAGTTGTAGATGTTTACAGACCTATAACTTAAGTTAGTTACTGGAGTTAGATGTAACTTCTGTAGAGCTGAGGTACAGAAGATGAAATCCTTGCTCCATTGAATTAATTTAGTTCATTGAGAGCAATGAGCCAGAGATTTTACCTAAAGCATTTGCTTTTCCTGTTTGAACGAGTCATACTGGAGAGCCAGCTGCTGTATATTGATGCAGCCCCCCCAAAGGTGCTTATCTATAAAGCAGAGGATGCAGTCCTAGAGGTCAAGCATCCATGAGATTTTTTTCCTCTAGATTAGATCTAAGAGTATCTCTGTGTCACATTACAATGTGTGGACCCTTGTGCCAGAGGCTGGGCATCGGCTGCGCTGGAGCCTGGCCTTGACTTCCAAGGGTGATTTGTAACATGGGAGCAGTCGGCTGCCCCTTCCTTGCTCACCTAACTGCTCTGTGGGCTGTTCCTGAGAAAAAAAGGTTCCCACGGGGTGTTGTGCGAATTCATTAAGTAGTTTGTAATGCAGTAAAAGATTCCTGGATCAGAGGAGCCCTTGTAAGGATACAATATAATTAAAGCATAGCTTGCTTTATGATATGTTATTAGTAGGGTTATCCATCACATGTTCTGTGATTTGTAGTTATTAAACATTATCTCACGATCACAAGACACTGTGAGAGCACGCTGTGGTGCGTGGTGTGATGGCTGTGGGAAGAATGCTAGGTGTAAAGGTTGAAGGTTTGCTGGAAGTCATCCTCCTCTGCAAACCTGCTGGGCACCTGGAGGGAGAGGGCTGAGCAATTCAAGTAATAGGTTGAATGGCAGAATCTGTCTCCACTGACAAGGAGCATGCAGACACCTAAGGGACAATGGCCTGGATTTATTCCACCAGATTTCAGGCACTTCACTGTAGTGCATGAGTTAGGACTCGTCCTCTCTGGTGCACAGATGTATTCGTTGCACTTAGCATCCTCCCCTAAGCGTGTTTAAAGTTAGGTAGCATCAGCTGAGCAAATGTCCCCACTCCCCTTTCTCTCTCCCCAGCGGCGCCCATCTCTGCACAGGGGTGCTCCGTGGAGAAGGGACCTTGCTGGGCAAGCAGTGATGCGCCCTGCGAGGCCCCGTCTGCCCGGGGCCGGCGGCTTTGTCCCATGCGGCCGTACAGATGTAGCGTTGCCAGTCTGCTCTGCTGACCCACTTGGAGCCTGGAGAGAGGATTGGAAAAAAAGATTAAGATTAAGACTTATTGTGAAGCTGTATTAAGTTAAGACTTTCACATTTCCATGCATTTTGTTTTGTGAATTGCGTTGTTATTTTAAGGTAAGTAGGGCAGGCCTGCACAGAGGATACGTGGTCTGCACGCAGATCGGGAGACTGTCCTTTTGAAGGTAGGAAGACTTCTTTCAGCAAGCGTTGCTAGCGTAGCATGTAAACAGCCAGGGCAATGTTTGGCTCTCTGGACCTCGCCATCTGAAACCTCAAGGGCTGGGAGGCTGGTTGCCTGCCCTGGGAGTCACTGCCGTTCACCCTGTGCTTTGACTCCAGGAAACCAGAGTGCAATCAGCAGGAAACCAGCTGTTTTCCCTCAGGCCAGGCAAGCCAAGGACCCAAGCTGAGCGAAGCTCTCCACCCACGAGCTTCCCCAGGGCTTGCCAGCTGAATTTATGAAAACCTCCATTACCAAAAGCTTTTAAACTTTTATTAATTTCTATAAAGAGGGATTGTCATCCATGAAAAATACTACTATAGGTAACTATTTCATCCCATGTCAGTGTTGTCTGATGGGCTGTTCATGCAGATGCTGTAGCTCCTGTAGTGATTTTGTATTGTGTTGTGCTTGTCTGGACTGAATGAATGTTTAATAGGGGATATAAAGGTGCTCTTGCGGTGAGTTTGCACTGGCTGTGTTACTCTCATGTCACAAAGCCATGAGCAAGTTGTTAGCAATATAAATTCCATAATGCAAAAACACAATAGATTTTGTGCTACAAAAGAGATAAGAACTACTTTAAAACATTTTAGAGGGATCTCTGGTTTTTTTATGTTTGTTTTTTGTTTTTTTTTTTAATATAACTCCTTTTGGTCCCACAGACTGGCCCATCTGATTGATGACTTACCTGTTGTCTAAAGACTCAGGATTTTCAAAGTGTACGAAGCTTAATCAGGACAAGCAAGTCTTCTCTGAGACAAAATGGTCACAGCTGGCACCCAGGGTGCCACCGCGCAGCTGTGCCCTCCATTTCCCCCGTGCCTGATCGCCTCCTTTTCCCCTTGCACCGTCACCCTCACACACTGGCAGCAACCTGCAGCCATGCCAAAAGGTTGGGGGGGGGGGTTTCTCCCTTGACAGACCACAAGGAGGTTTGCCATGCTTTTTCAGCTAGGACAGCTTGGAGATTAATGGGAAGACATGCAGTTGAGGAGGGACTATCTTGCTTTTCTGAAAGAGAATGGGTACATCTGGCCTTCAGAACATAGCAGAAAGTACATTAGTTGATTAGGAAGCCAGAACGCAAGGGACAAAGCCTAGGACTTTTTGTTTAGATAGGTAACACCGTTGAAGGTGTGGGCCTTCGCGGTGTCTGGGTTGCTGTGCCTTGTAAGGCATGGAAGGTCAAAAGGGGAAAGGGAAGGGGAACAGGTTTTTTGTCATTACATCTTAGGGGTACTATAGGTAGAAGAATTAGTGAACGTTATTTCCCTGTGGCTTTGTCTAATATGCTGTAGCTCCAACCTAAGCTTTTCTTGTGGATGGTGTATGTGCAGTTCCTTTTTCCCGCCTTTCTTTTCTGAAGTCCAGTATGATTTGAGATCATTCTGCAGCCTTTCTCTTTGCAGGATCATTAGCTTTCTCCCCTAGCCGGCCACCTATTCTCATGAAAATTTAATATACATGGAGACTTCTGCCATTCTGTCAAACAGCTGAAATTTCTCATTGGATCCAGAAGGAACTGGGGTGCAGGAGGGGCAGGATGAACAGAGATTCACACAGAGAGAGAGAAACAGAAAAATTGGCAGAAGTGCTATACTATTTCCTTAGGAAGCAAGATAGAAATAATGGTGTTGCCTATGGAGTCAGTATTAGGAATAAAGTTCATGCAGCAGGTGCAGATGTACAAGGCAAATGCATTTTTTTCCAGTTTGTGCACTTTTCTCTGTAGCTGCAAGGTTTTCTGTAAAGTCTCATTGTCATGCCATACCCTATGTGGGTCTCTACGTGCCTGGGAGTTAGACTGCCCAGACTGAGAAGAACCCAGCTGGAGCACACAGTCGCTCCATAGTGGCCTGCTCGTCCATGTTTTCTTCTTCCCATGAAACACAGGAGGAGGGTGGGCAGGTGGGTGGCACCCCAGTACAGCACTGAGACACAGCAGGAACAGGCACCTGGAGCAAGGGCCTTGGATACAGCTCACATGGGCAGTTTTCAAAGATAGCTGGGGCATGTGGTAATTCAGCCACACATATACACTTTTGTCATTTGGTCAAACAGCTGAAAGCAAGCTCATGATGTTTGTGAGGTTGTCTGTCTTACAAAAATCAGCTAGAGCAATCAGCCAAATTACAGTAGTAATGCACCTTTTATTACATAACTAGTAATAGAGTTTTATAATTTAGTATGTGAAATGCTGATGGCATTTATTATGTCAATTAGGATGAGCACATATTTAGGAAGCACTGTAGGAGTCAATCATGATTGCTCACATAGTCTTACTTTGCCCACATGATTGACTTCCTTTGAATAGGTAGAGCATTTGCATTTGAGAAGCAGTTACCCTCAGTCTGTTGATTTTGCTACAACTTGCCTTTGCGTTTGGAGTCTGAGCTTGTAGTTCTGGCATAGACTGTTTGTCAAAGTCTGGTTTTATCGAACTATAGAAAACTGAAGAGATTGAAAATATCCCCTTCCACCGATACAGTGCTTAACCATATGAAGCATGCCAGCAACCAGTCGTAGACATGCTACCTTCTGCTAAGGTAAGTTCGTTCGTAAATTGTGTTCCACATAGTGTGAGTAGTTTAACCTGGTGTTGTGTACTCTCTTACTCAAATTTTCCCTTTACTCAAATCTTGTTCAGCTGTTCCTCATATTCTCAATTTTTTTCTGGGCTGAAATTTTTCATTTTAACATACTGAGTAAAGTTTTGTATCCATGAAATTGCCAGGATGAGCAATTCAGGTTTGTATGGACTTGTGAGAGAAACAGACAGAAAAGCAGAGAATATATTTCCATACATTCCAAGCAAAAGTTTCAGATATATAATTCCACAACAAAAAGCTCTTTCCAACTTTGGTTTATTCTGTTAATTCCAGCATGAACCACAGAGCAAACAGTTTTCAAACAATCTAGTTCCACTTTTTGAAGTTATTGTGCATGCAGGCACAGTATGACATTTCTGTTAGGTTTCATGGCTTGAGCTACAATTTAAAAAGTCAGGGTTATGCACCTACTGTACAGTACTTTTGGATTTTTCTATTCAGCTGAAAATGTCTTTCATCACCAAAGGCTTTTTGATTATTATACACTCCCAGAAGGACTTTCTGATTAATAACAACTTTGAAAAATTGACTGTCTTAAAGCTGGGGCCCGAGGGAGGTGAGGTTCTGGAGTTCCTGTTTGTTGTCTCAGAGACATTCTGTTCTGATGTGCTGAACTTATAAATACAATTATTTTCCTTTAAGAGCCAGCTCTTTCTTACAATCTTAAAAGTCAAGCTGAATTCTTACCTGCTAAATCATTATCTCCAGGAACCCTGACTCATCTCCAGTTACTGACTTCTTACCTGGAGGTATGCCTCTCATTGCTACCCATAACAAATCACATCTGGAGCTGGGCTACTACTAATTACATATCAGGCACAAAGAAAATGTGATTTTTCTATAAATATATTTTTAAAAAAAAGGAAGCAGGGGAAAAAAGAAAGAGAAAGATATTACACATAGGAGGAATGGTGCTTCTAAGACCTGAAGATAAGTTGTTAGGTGCCTCTGTATTTTATAACCTTTCTTTGAACAAAGTTTCAAACCTAGGCAGACTAACTCACTCAGTTGGCCTTAAGTGCAGCTATTCCAAGATTTGTGCAAATTATTATTTGATATTTTTCAACCAGATCTTGGGAATGTGAAACACTGTCTTTTTGGATGAAAAATACTCTATGATATGTATTACTAGAGTATGGGTCACTGAATGATGTTTTCCACAACTCTTGTCTAGTATTCTGAAGCAAACAGGTTGCCCAGTACTCTCCAAAATAAGTACTACCTCTGATAGTAAAGTGTGAGTATAATCTATAAAAAGCTTCAGTGGTAGAGATGCAGTTAGTGGTACAAAATATGATACTGGGAAAGCTGGGAGGCCTACTGCCAGGAAACAAAATTTGATTGTAAAGAAAGATGCTAAGTTAGAATAGTGTTAAAATTTCTCTAACTGGCAAATAGTTTTATGTGAGCATTCAACTTGACGTCTCATTACAAAGCTCTGAATATGAAGTAGACAGAGTGTTTTTATAACCTGCAGTCTCATAGGAGTAGTAAGGGCTATGTTTTCCTGAGTACTGCTCCAACTAATCCTGCGTGACCTGAGAGTTTTGAACTTATGCTTCTGCACAAGTTGCTACAACTTGAGAGCAAAGTAGGATCTCTGCTCCCTCCTACCTTGTGACCCACTCTTCTCCCATTGTATGGGTGAGCCACTAGTTGGGGACAATGCCCACATCTCCTGGCGTGCCAATGTTTAGCCACTGGCAGCTGGGCTAAGGAGTCATTAAAGAATTAATTCTATGACTGTGAAATGTATAAAGTCTCCTAGCAATTTTATGCTGGCAATGCTGCGGTCACACAGCTGTTTCCTTATATGCCTGCAGACCAACCCTTTGGACCTCACAGCGCCATGTTGAAGCAAATAAAAGGACTGTGACTCACCTAAAGATGCATATTTCTAGGTGATAACAGCCTGTGCAGGTGCTGGAAGAACTCCAGCATGTCTTTATTATCGTGGTTCAACTAATAAGAGCACAAAAGCTGTGTCAGTTGTACCTCTACCTTCTTCAGTGACATGTGGCAGAATAACAATACATGGAAAGGTATCCCCTCTTAATCAGTAGGTATAGCGTTTGTTATGCACTTTGATAGGGTCCAAAAATAAAACAGGGACACTGACAGAACGTGTTACTTGAACACACGCACAGAGAAAAAAACCCTAATAGTTGGGGACCTTTCTGTACTGTTCATAATCCATTTTCCTTGCACATGCTGGCCACTCTTTCTCTTGACTCTGAGGATTTCATTATCCCTAAGCCATGTCACTTCAGAGCTATTGGAGCTAAATTCCTCTATTTGTTTTGCAGTTCATCAGTGTCACACCTCTGTCTTCTAGTGCAGCCCTTTCATGGGCTTCTCTTTCACCATTTCAAATTTAAGCTGACTGTTGCCCTTCCAGGTCCTATGTAACTGTTTCTCTGGCTTTTAGACTTACGTTCTCTTCTGTTGCTCTTCACTCCTTCTTGTATTAACTGCTTCCTCACTATTTTTTCATTGCTCAATTCTTTTTCTTTTAGCTTTGGTTTTTCATTTTAGCTGCCTGATGCTTCTTCCATTTTGTGCCAGTCTACTTTCAAACACAACCTCTTAAATTGCTGGGTTAATATTTGACGGTGTGAATAGGCAGAAGGTGGAGTTGGAGAAGCTTTGCCACTCTATTTAGCAAGCCCTTCTTTTGCTGTGCTGGTGCTGGTGTAACTGGGATGGTAAGTCTTTAAACTTAAGGTTGTTTAAATGCTTCAGTGGGTGGGAAGAATACAGGCTTGGCTGTGCAAGGGGGTGAAGTGCACTCTCTCTACCTACTTTTTGTGTTTACTCTTCATGCTTTTTGTGTATGTCGGCTTTTTTATTTTCTTAAACACTCCTGATGGCTGTAATTTCCTAAGCAGCGAAGACCCATAAGGTGCAAGCTCCTTCAAAGTGACACATTGTGTTGGGTAACTTTTTAAAAAACATATTACCATAATACTAGCTTTCACTGTGGTCACAGCTCCAGGAGTTGCTTCTGCCCTAATGTGACCATTCTCATTGCAGTTTGTGGCTGAAAGTTATTGCAGTATTGATAACCAAGATGACAGTGTTCTGTCTTCATCACATGTACCGTATTCCTGTGCTTCAGCTCTGTGTTTTGGATTGGAGCTTGATTTACTGCAGTGTTATAATACTGTGCATTTCTAACAGCCTTCTGATACTTATAAATCAGTATTTAATTTTATTTTTCTAAATTAAGCTGTGCTAGGTGCTGTACAAATATGCTATATCTGGGGCCTGAGTTGTTGAAGACTTCTGACACAGTAGTGAAGCAGCAAACACTGGAATTGTCTTTTCAGGTGTGGTACCAACACCACCTCAAAAAGCTCATCCTGCCAATCACTCATAGTGCGACTAGTCCCTGTAAATACAGCTTACATGATCTGACCCTTGGGGGTCTATGCCTGCTCCTATTTTAAGACATTATTAACATAATGTCTATGTTAAATAACATAGACATGCTATTTAAGACAGCATGAGACTCCCAAGAAGACATCCTAGCCCTGCTGAGGTTAGCAGTGGTGTTGACACTGACTGCAAATGAACCTAGGTTTCCTCTTTCCTCCTCTCCTTCTCCCCCAAGCACAGGCCTCGAAGAAGAAACTCTCAGCCAGGTAATAATTGCCTTTTTTGCACACCTATGGTGCGCCATCTACCTGTCCAGGGTTCCTTGTTCAAAGTGTATTTCATTATTCACAATTAATGGAAAGAACAAAAATACTCACCAGTTATCACCAGATCAATTTTAAATCCCTTTTTTCCTCTCTTCTGCATTGTCCATGAAGATCTATTAGCGAAGCTTAACACCAAGGCTTTAAGCTTCTTAAAAAGTCATGAAATAAATTATGTAGATTGTTATGACATCACATTAATGTTATAAATATAAATGACTGCAAAGCTTGCAAAGCAACTTCTGCCTCTGACAGAATGTGCAAAACAACTCCCTTCTACATGCTCAGCGCTAATGCCCTTGACAGTACAGTCACTGATCAAAGATGGATAGCGATGACTTCCTTACTTGAGTATGTCCAGTCATTTAACAAGGTTCTTTGTGGATGAAAATCAACCGGATTAGCCGGAAGAGGTTAACAGATTTTTTTCAGATTGTAAAGGAGCTTCTGTTATCATTTAGTCTATCATCTAAATCTTCTAAATAGCGTAGGCCATAGGACTTGCATTAAGGCCTTCTACAAGTTCAGTGGTGGTTATTAATTAACATGGATGCTTTCATTTCCCTGGGCATTAGCAAGTATTTGCAATTTATGTAAACAATGTGAAATTCTGGTACAGTATCCCACACTTGCAATTTTTCACTGGAAAAGCATTATAAGCATGTCAGGTTCATAAAGAATATCTGTAATTCAGCCAGGAAAAGTCTGGAAACTTTTGAGGACATAATGTAGGACAGAACTGGTGCAGCTTTCTTCTTGTCCCTTTTGCTTCAATGGTTGCAATAACCATCCATAAACACCTTAATGTGGCAGGTGATCAGCTTCTTTCAGAGTCACGAGGAGCCTTTGTCTCCAACTCCTCTTTGAAAGGGGACACTAAAGGCAGCCAGTGGCGTTTCCCCTTACTTTGACACTGAGCACAGTTAATTTCTATGGCATCCTGCTGCCTGCAGTCTCTGCTGCCCAGGTTTGCCTTGCACAGGCTGTCAGCCCGTCTTGCCCGCCGCCGTCAAAGGGCTGCATCAACTCGTTTTGCCTGTGCCAGGGCTTCTTTGATCTTTTTTACTGCAGCAGAACGTGGCCGTAGGGCAGCAAAGTTTCTCTCTCTCTCTCTCGGTTGTCATTGTGAAAATAATCTTAGTCGCTTCAGCACTGCAGCACCGTTTCCAGCTGTACCTAATCTGCACCGGAGGAACCGCAGCATTGTTGTGTGTGGGAGCGGAGGGGCAGTGGGAGGAGCTGCGCTGTCAGGGTTCAGGCAAGAGGCTGGAAGGTGGCTACTGGCATGCCAGGTCTTCGGTCTCGCACTACCTGTCCTCAGTGAAGGTGCTGGCATCCTGCTGGCCCCAGTTCCTCACGCTGCAGCTGGGAGTGGTTACCCACCTCTGCAGGTGTGCATTCAATCCTTGTTTCACGTCCTCGGATAACAGGCAGTTTGGCCACACAAGGTGGTGTCGTGGGTTGGCTCGGCTTTATACCAGAGCCCTGGGTCGAGCTTTCAGCAAGCTAACAAGAGCCAAGCTTCAGATCCTCCTGCAATCAAGAAATAGCTGTTTCCATGCTTGGGAACATCACTGAAGCAACCAAGTTTCTGGAGTGAGCTTATTGTGATTTATGGTGCACAGGGAGAACACCTGTTTGGGCTGTTTGTGTGGCAACACAAGAGGATGTGACAGGAGAGTGGAGAAATGGCAAAAAATGGTGCGTTCTCCTGGGAACCCCAGGTGCTAGGCATTTCTCGAACATTTAGCATCCCAGAGTCCTTGCGAAAGGGTGTAATAGGTTCCTGTCACTCACTTCTGTTAGCTGGCTAGAGAATAAAATGGAGGTAATTGGAACAAACTGATTACTTGTGTTTTCAGAAGTGGCAGGTGGCCTAGCCACAGCCAGTCTGGGGTGTCATTACTGCTACACCAGTTATGGCGTTATCTGGTGTTTTCACTAGTATTACAAAAAGTGAACGTGACCTTGGGGATTTGCTCCCTCCATTGGATTTATCACAGTTGGGATTTGCCGGTAATTTGCAGGATTTGGAGGTGGATGCAAAGATGTCTCTTCTCACTCACCGTTGAGGCAGTGCAGAAAGGCAAGGGTGGAGGTGAGCTGTCAGGAGTGCTTCGGCTCTGTCCGTGCAGCTGTTCTCCCTGTGCACCATAATGGCTGGTGAGACGCTGAACAGTATTCACAGGTGTATTTTACCTGAAGAAATAAATAATAAATGCATCCTTAAAGATTCAAGGGATCAGAGACTTGTCCTTCCACCTCGATACAGTACCTTTGCATCCCCTCAGCTACAGGCAGTGTCACTGAGCGTGTGATGTTCAGTTTAAGATGGTCAGGCCAGCATATTTGCTGCAGTTTTGCCAGAGTGAACATGCTAAGTCTCTTGTGTAGTATAACTTACATATGCTCAAAATTTTCTGTGCTTTATCTTGATCAGAGTTATTCCATCTTGCTGCACACCAACGTTGCCTTAGGTATTTTAGAGATGGCTCTCTCGCTCAAGATTATTAGATGTAAAGTAGCAGTGACTGGCACCCTTACTTTAACCAAGGTAGCAGAGGTCTGCCCAATTTCACAGCCATTTTAAGTATAGCATTGTCAGGAATAGACAGGCTGGGTCTACTTCCACTTCTGTTGAAGTCCATGCTAATATTCTTGTTTTTGCGTTTGGCAGTAAAGTCAGGTTGAAGCTGGACCTTCTGGAAGTAGGAAAGAATTAAGCAATGCTATTTTTGTCACCTTTTATTGATTTCTAATTTATTTTATCGCTATTTTTAAAGCCACAACCCCGCAAATTCTAAATTCTGTCACTTTTTTTTGTGTTTTCTCTCTTATTTGAGCTTTTCAGTACTTATTCCAGGATGATCATCTTTGTCTTTTTCTTATTTCATTTTACTGTGTATGACAACCTAATAGGGTCAAATAATATGTTTTTCAATTCCTATATTAATATAGCAGGTTGAGTTGTTTTCTGCACTGTATAAAGATGCTTTTTCCTTCTGAAATAATTGTACATAAAGTTCTGCTGAATATTTTTATTAAAGGGAACATTTGCTGCAATATAGAGTATTTTGAAAATTCACAAGAATTCAAATGGCTGATGTTTTTAATACAAATGAAGCTACTGCTAATCAGGAGACAGAGCTTATGCAGAGCAACCACACAGAACTTAGTCTTGCGCGCAAGAAATATTATTATACAGACGCTTAGCATAATTGCTACATAAGAATAGGATCTAGCAAAGCATTAAAGTGAATGTTTGACATTTAAGCATCTGGATAGAGTTAGTGGGGCTATCATTTTACCTTTATGTCAGAACCCCCCTGCCATATTAAAGTTAATTTCTTAGGTTTGAAGCCCATGAGCTTTACTTAAAAGTAAGGTTTAGTTTTACTTTAAATGAAAATACTCTCTGTTGTAGTAGTCCTTTTTCTGTTTGTTTGTTTGTTTGTTTGTTTTATTCTTTCCCTCATTTGCCCTCAGACATGGGTGTCTGAGGCTGACAAATTGTCTCTGCAAATTAAGTCAAGCTGGAAGCTAGGGTACAGTGTTATGGCATAGCAACAAATAAGATTTACATTTTCAAGCAAGAGTAGTAATTAGGCCATTGCATATTTTATATCTTCATGTTTATTTTCAAAGAGGTCTATCAAAATAAACATACATGTAATGAGAAATAAGTGCTCCAAAGAGCAGTCAGGGCCACCCACAGTGCTTGCATCTTTAAAATACTAGCAGGCAGGTACTCTGGCCAGCACTTGCTAATTGGGTTTGTAGTTAGGGACATACTGGGTTTCTTTAATGTGAATTATGAAGGGAATAGGCCTAATCTTGAGAGATACAGCCCTTGGCCCTGTGTTATGAACATCACTTCAGCACTTGAGGTATTCGGTGCTTTGGAAAATAAAATATAGGTATTTATGCCAGCACAGATGACTGTAAGTGCTCAGCTTGAGGGGGAAAGGGTGGCCTGGCATCTCCCAAGCTCTAAATTCTTACAAGCCCATGTGCTTTTCTACCTCCAGTGGAGTGTATATATATTGTCTGTATGCCCATGTGTGTTAGGTTAAGTTACCGGTTTCTCTTTCTGTGCTGAGGAGGTGGTTTGGGCAGTAACCATTAATTTCTGCATGGTCTTGCACTGTTTGCTTACACGTGATGCTGCTGCTTTTCCAACAGAAGTAATGTGACCACTATAAAAAAAATCAGATGACTTGGACTGCAATTTTATGCTAATTTAAAGTTTTTAACCTTTAAATACCTGTAGTATTCTCCCTGTCTTGGTATCTTTCCTGACAATGAGAAAAAGTGGGTAAGTTGAGCTAGATGTAAAAATAAATAACTGAATAATTAAAGTGCTTGAAATTAATTATCTTTTTTTTCCCCTCTCCTTTGCCTCACTCTCCCATCCTAAAGATGCAATCCTTCCCTGAAAACTGCTCAAGTATTTTATATCCATTATAAGTGTCTTAAGAGAAAAGAATCCATAATTTTTTGGCTTTCTTCCCCACAGATCTGATGGCACACAGGCCTCACTACTGCTCTCAGAAATAGAAAGCAGGTTGGTTGTTTTTGTCTGCCTGCTTTTGAATTGCATCAATTCCGATTATGAGCCAGAAAGAGTCGCCAGAAGAGATGGAGGATAGCTCTCTGCCACTGTGCATCACCTGCGGCCACGCGCATTTACCTGAAGAAAACCACTTGTACAACTACATGGAAGAAGTGGATGATGATCTGATCTGCCACATTTGCCTGCAACCTTTGCTTCAGCCATTAGACACGCTCTGTGGTCACACCTTCTGCACAGCCTGCCTGACGAACTTCCTCTTGGAAAAGGACTTCTGTCCCATGGATCGCAAACTTGTGATTCTGCAGTCCTGCAGAAAGTCCAGCATCCTCGTGAATAAGCTCCTGGATAAGCTAATGGTTAGCTGCCCTTTCACAGAGCACTGCTCAGAGGTGGTGCAACGCGGCGACCTGGAACAGCATTTCCAAACCCAGTAAGTTTTTGTTGATAGATGGAGTTTTTTCACTTCTCTTTCTTTTCCTTGAGGGAAGGGAATAACATCTTCAATAAACTGATTAAAATAGTTAACATAGAGAAAGATTTAGCAAATTCAGTCCCAATGAATGCCTGTAGTATAAGGAATCAAGACTTGAATTTGGAAAATTTATTTGATTATATCTTACTCTCTTTTTAGAGCTGAATACATTCAAGGCACTTCATGCTATCGTTAGCAATTCTGTGAGGATACCTGGTGGTTAGCTGCATAATGGAAGCGTATATTTAGTCACTCGAAGAGATCTGTGAGTTTTAGGAAGCCGAACTATCATAAATATTTCAGTAGTACATTAAGGGTTTTATAATTGCTTTTTCTTCAGCCCTCTTTTGATTCACAAATGACCTATATGTGAAGTAGAGCAGAAAATCTTCTGGTTTGTATTGGTCTTTGGAGCATGGCTTGGAGCTGAGGGCTCCTTTCTTCCAGGTGAGCACTTTCCCACCACGCCGTGGGGCTCCTTGAGCCTTCGGCTCTCTTGTGCGGTGTGGAAGGCCTTCCCTTGCCCAGTTCCCAGCCCAGACTTACTGATCCCAGTGGTCAGGACACCCTCCCTCCTGGCTCTGGGAGAGAGATCTCCAGGGATTGGTTTGGATCCTCTGGAAGGAGAGAGCTGATGGTGAATGATCCTCCATTTTACTGGGTAAAAGCATATGCTGCTGCTTTTGTCTTGCATCTCCTCCTTTTTGAAAGGAAGAATGAAGAGATACCTTCAGGGCTGTGATTTCTGACTGCGGACAAATGCTTCTGCATAGTCCAGAGCAGAGCATCTCAGATCTGAGGAGAGGTGGTGTTTAAGACTTGACCTTTGTTTGCAACCTTTTTCTGTTGGCCAGTGAAATGACTTCCCCTGCAGTTTGCTGGCACGAGTCATGGTCCTAGGTGCATGCTTCTGCCTGTGCATTACATAGGAAACCCTGGGCAACCAGCTCAGGGTGCCACACGCTGCTGCTGGAGGGCAAGTTCCTGAACAGACACAGTACTGCTGAGTGTTGGAGCATCCCTTGCCCTATATGGATCTGCCCTTCGTGGCCTGAACCTTGCTGAAAGTCAGTGGTGCCACTTCGTCTCAGAGGGCATGTGAGCAGAGGGATGGAGCAGTAGTATCATGGTTTAACCAACCAGAAGTATTGACTGTTTTGCATTATTAAAAAGGAAAAAAAACATTAGCACTAACCCCCTTGCAAAGGGCGAGAGCACACTTCTCACATACTTGAGGCTTGGTGCTTGCACATTTGCAGGGGTTGTGCATGCTTTGGCCCTGCTGCTTCTGGAATTGGATTTCACTGTTCACAGAGCTGCTGTCTTATGGCTCATGGTGTTTAGAGGTGGTGTCAGCAGCCTCTGATCCAGGTCAGCTGTGTTCTTGCAAGGTTAGCTTTCTGTTTCTGAAGGGAAAAATCAGCCAGGTTGCCTACAATTTTCTGCCTTTGGTCAGTACTTCCCTGACATGCCTCAAATACAAATTTCAGCAGTAGTGCAGGTAAAAGGACTGATACTTTGCTGTGAGCTACTGTTTCTCTACAAATTCCAATGATTAAACCTTGAGACCTTAGTGCAACTACCCTTTCCCTTTGCCATGCATGTAGTTGACTTTAATGTATTCTAGATCCTCCCATTTGACTTCTTTTATCTTGAGATAATGGATCCTTGGCCATAAAATTAACTTTAAAAAAACTCAGAAAATGAGCAAATTGCAATTTTGTTTTTTTACATAGAAGCCAAACAGTTTGCACAATTCCTGATTTCCAGTGTTGACTCTCCTATGTGGACATGTACAAGTCGCTCCAGTGTCTTGGTTTCTCCTCCTCAAGATAGTAATAAAGATGTCCTTCTCATATGTGCCTTGCAGAATTGTGGTATTGTGAATGGAAATTTGATTCTGTAAAAGTCTGTCAAGTTTTATTCCAGTGCTTATTACTGAATGTCAGTGACCTGGATTTTTTTCTTGGGATCGTTAAGATTATATGCTTCTGGCTCACCTGGCCTGAGCCTAGCCAGCAGTAGGAAGAATTCTTTCTGTCCTGCCCCACGTAAGTCCCCCCCCACCAAGCTCCACCTTTGAAAACCTGGAGGAAGAGGGACTGGAGAGACAGAGCAGTGATCTCCCTCTTCATCAAATCTTAAAGCCTGTAAGGTAGTTCGATACAAGACAAAGCTACGCAAGCTGTGAGCTCCTTCCTTGCCACTCATGAAACCTATTTTCCTTCCTCAGATGGAGGGCTGAGTTACTGCAAGGCTGAAGGGCAGCCAGCAGGGGAGTAGGAAATAGTAGGTACCTTTGCCACTGGGGGTTTCACTAAAATTTTTATATTTAAGCCCATTGCTACTTCCTAGGAGGTGGGGCAGCCTCACTGCCATTCCTGTCTGCAGGAAGAATTAAGAGACAACTTTCTGAGTTTCAGCAGAATGACCCATATTGGGTCATTTTGAAACCTTGCGTCTGTAGGGAGTGTGCAGTGTTTTTATTTTTTAAATGCAGCATTTGTTAATTATCACTGAAGGTATTTATGCCTCTGCCTAATTTAATTCACAGAAGTGCAGAAACCTCCCTTGCCATCCAATTGCCACCTCAGAACAGTGCAGGAGCCGAGAAGGGCAGCGTGCTCTTCAGGCACCAGCTCTGTCATGTCCAAGCACATTGCAGACTGAAATGACAGCGTTCTTTTTAACTGTGGTGGATCAATAGGGGGGAGAGAAAGTGTATGACTCTGATGATGATAATAATAATAGCCTGATGCCTGTGGAGGGACCAGCTCAGACCCAGTCTGAAATCTTGACTGAATGTGATCAGTGTTCTCAGTGAATAAATTAAAGCAGGCTCTATGCAAGTCATCAGGGTAGTTGGCAGTTCTCACATTTCTTGCATAAATCAATCTCCAACCAATCCTGGTTCCCAGAGAGAAAACGAAACCTTGCCCTGATCAAAGATGAGGTCACTGATGGGACAAGGTGAGTTTGCTGTGTTTTATGTTTTGTAATTGAGGCGAGAACTTTAATTTTTTTTAACTCCAATTGCCACGGAGCATTGCATTAAAAGCATCCTTTTTTAAAGGAATGCTTTAATGTTTGCTCTTGCATCATTCAAAAAGAGCGAGAAGAGAGGTGTCCTTGGTTTGCTACATGATTTATATTTGCACAAAAGCATCTGACTGATTTGAGGAATTCAGAATGAGCTCCAACAGCCAGCAGTTGGCTGTGATCTTTTGCAGTGTTTTACTTTAAAAAGGTGTGGTCTTCTGATACAGCCTGCTTCAAAATTCCATGGGGGGCATTTTTCCCCCCTTTTCAGACAGCTGGACCCTTCCGTGATGGAGTTCAGCTTGTAACCCATCTGCTTGTGGGCAGTGATGTAAACGTACCAGCTGCCTCTGAAGAACCACTCTGAATACTGCAGGAGGCAGGTCTCTTCCCTGTGCATCATTCTGCTCTGCAGCATAAGTCACTGTCTCGCCAACCATGCTGTGCTGTCCCTAAACCCTCACATCTCCCCATCTGAGAGTCAGATCAAGTAATCCTTTTACAGGTCAATGATTTTTCAGTGTAGCTTCATTTCAGGGATTTAAAATTGATTCATAATGTGCCACCATTGCGTTGAGACAGAAAGGCTTGTTTAGAAGGGGCTTGGCTGCCACAAAAGCTTGGAGGTGTGTGTCCCACCAGCACAGAGAGAAAGTGGGAAGGAGGAGACCCAGCAGCAGTGCCAGCCCTGCACTGAAAATGAAGGCTCTTCTGTTGCTGGTCCTACCTTGGCTAAGTCCTGCAAACTACATAGACAATGTGGGCAACCTGCACTTCCTGTACTCCGAGCTGTGAGTACGCACAGTCGCGCTGTCCTTGTGCTCTTTGTCTGTCTGTGTTTCGGCACCACGGTGGGGAGATTCTCCCTGTGCCGCGGTTTGGTGTCTCTGTCTGTCTCTGTGTCTCTGTGTGTGTATGTGAAGGAAATTACAAAACATCTTGCCAATAGCTTAAAACACCACCACAATCGAGCTGCTTCTCAACCGAAGGGCTAATAATAGCAGTACTTCCCCATTGCTTTGCTCTCCAAGTGTGGAAGCAGCTGAGGCACGCTGAATGAAACAGTCTTTTTCCGTATCAACTTTGCTTTTCTGTGCCGACATTTTCAGTGGTTGTTGGGTTTCGAGTGTTTTCCATTTTTGAATCTGTGTCTCTTCTTTACTTTCCATAAATAGCCTCGCACAGGAGCTGGGCATAGAGGAGGGCATCACAGATAGACAACCTCAGCAGAGCCCTGTGTGTACATACATAAGGCTCTGTGTGTAAATCTGCATGGCTGTAGCAAAACACCAAGAATCCTTCCACCAGAAATAATTCACTTGAGAGAGGAAGAAAATTTCCTATGTTGTATTTGTGCCTGCAGCAGAATGTTATTTTCTCTCTAATGCGAATATCAGTATAGTGATCCATGTATATATATTCTTGTGTCTTAAAAAAATAAAAATCCCGGACAACCTCATAGCTGAGCTTTCCAACCCATAAAACAAATATTCTATGGTATGATCAGAAAATGATGCTAGTCTAATTTGTGTTTGGATGTTATTGCAATAATTATTTGACCTTTATGAATAGAAACAGATATTTGTTCCTGTATGTTTTTTAATTAATTTTGTCCTGTTTGTATTTTAAGAAAAAACCTCTAAAATATTCCTTGAGAAAATGAATGAAAAAGCTAATTCTGCTCAGAAATGAGAAATGACCATTTTGTGCCTACAGTAGGAATGTTTCAGTAACAGTTGTGGTTAGTACAAATGATATTAATTTACAAAAGGTTTTGTTTCTACCGTCAGCAGTGTTTTGCAGAAACAGAAAGTCCCCCTTTGAAATTATTGTGTGATATGCATGGCAACTATAAATAATTTAGT
Source organism: Apteryx mantelli (assembly GCF_036417845.1). Taxonomy (NCBI): domain Eukaryota; kingdom Metazoa; phylum Chordata; class Aves; order Apterygiformes; family Apterygidae; genus Apteryx; species Apteryx mantelli. The sequence continues at coordinate 57,211,303 of NC_089982.1, forward strand.
TATTCTTTGTGCCACTGCTCAGGATTTCTGTATGTGTTTTTAAACATTTGACGAATCTGGATTTGATGGTTACAGCTATGTCCTCATTTTAATTTAAAAATATTTTGTTTAAGAACTTTTTTTTTTTTTTAAAGGCCAGCTAAGCAAAGCAGGCTACAGGAAAAATCAAGCTGAAAACAGAGCAGATGAGCATTTATAATGGAAACAATGGCATCTGGGATGACTAGTTTCCAGGAAAACAAACCGATGAGATTAATCGGAGCACACGTGCGCACGCAGCCTCATTGCTTTTCTTGGGAAATTCAGGTTCACTGATTCTCCAAGGATAAAGGGCTGCTCCGTACAGTAGTTTTTTCTCTCTTATTTATTTAGCCCTCTCACCCACAGAAATGTTAGTCACGCTGTTCTGGAGCGGTTCTGGAGGCCGTGGGCGCGGGCTTGGACGTGCATCCCTGGCTGTCAGTAATGGGAGGTGCAGTCCCTGCCTGGTGCCGAGCCCAGGCCGCCCCCCAGCAGCGGCCGCGCCGACTGCGATGTGCCGGCTGTCGCGTAATCCGAAGGGGCGCTGGGCAGCTGGAGCTGGTTTGGGGAATTTTTCCTGCTCTGCGTGTGCTCGGTGCCTCTGGCTACGGCTTGGTCCTGCACAGGCGCTGCCGCCCTGATCTGCAGGCTGTGTCGAGGCCCTCTCTAATAACAGCGTCTGAAAGAGGAAGACTGTTTTCAGTCCCAGTTAATCAGTTTGTATTAATGTTATGACCTACAGGTTGTTTCTTCGGTTGCTCAGGCACTTGCGTCCAGGACGTGTTTTGTGCAGTTTTGCAGGTGTGACGGGGTGAGCGCTGGCATCAAGACGAGCCGGCGCCCGGGCGCAGTGCCCCTGCCCTTGGTGGCCCCAGGCCCGCGGAGGCGGCTTTTTAATCCTTCCCCAAAGGCAGCTGAAGAGCCACCACCCGGTGTAGCGTATCTGACAGCTTTCCCCACGGCTCAAAACTAGATTGTAGTAAGCAGAAAATGTTTTTTCATTATCGCGCTGTCTTTGGTTGCAGGCCAGGACAAATATTGGCCTCAGTCAGGACGCGTTATTTTGTTGGCTGGCACCCACAAAAGATGCCGGCCCTGGGAAGCCGGGGCCAGCCGGGAGAGCGCAGCAAGGGGACAGTCAGGAGAAACACGGGCGAACAGATACGGCCACTGCGCTCGCCACGAGAGGCCAAATACAGCTGCTGGGTTTCGCACTGCGCTCCCGCTCATATCACCCTTCTCTTCTCTTGTACCTTGTTAAAATAAAGATTAGGTTGTTAGCGTAGTGTTCAGTGGAGGTTGCTACGGTTTGAGGGCGTTTTTTTTTTTCTTAAGTGCAGAATGGGTTTGGGGAATAGGGATTACAATATAGCCTAAAGCCTTTGGAGCCTGCGTCTCCGGAATCTATTTAAGAAATAAAGAGGAGTTTAGAAGAGTTGAAGAGGAGAAATGAAGTTGGGTAAAGGCTGTGTTAGACCTTTGCACCTCAGTCAGATGTCAGGCAGGTGGAAATAGGTGTGTGCATGTTTTGCAGTGGCATTTCATGGGACAGATGTGGAGTGCTGCTGTTTTTAGGTTTCTGTGTTAGCAGTTCGATAATTATAGGTATTCTTAGTGAGCAAATATTTATCTCCTGACACTGTCACCTGCACTAAAACCACTTGCCTGGCCTTTGTTGTCCCTCCTTTGCCCCCCACCAAACATCTCAGCACTTATGCTGCTCTTGTGATTTGCCAAAATGTTAATAGCAACTGTTGTTAAGCCAGGGTGCTCCCTCCTGAAAGGGGGCCCATGAAAACCCCCTGCAGAAGAATACAGATCTGTGAAGTTTCCCTAGCTGAGTCTCCGGGAGGGGGTAGGATGTATCCACAGAAACCCAATAGCTCTTGGCATTGTAAAGGTCTGTGAGGTCCTTGAGATCCATGGAGACCCCGTCCAGCTACACTGTCCTGGATCCGCGCCTTCTCCTTCAGATCCCAGTGAGGTGCTGGTAGTACCGCTGGCACCGCGAGATGCCTGCCTCCGCTGCTGGTCCTGTTACTTCCGAGAGTCGTGCCCTGTGCAGCAGGGTCTCACCCTGCAGAAGGGATCTGTACTCTTGGACCTCAACAGACCACTTAGAAATAAAATGGTGAGGGAAAGGATGCATGACTAGACAGTGGAAAACCTCTCCTTGTCCCTCTGAGGACCTCAGTCACATGGAAAATGTTGGTTTTCAATGTAATCCCCTTTGGACACGTGGCCAGGCTCACCAGGTGACTGTCCTGGGAGGGTGCCCGGCAGTCTGCGTGCTCAGCAGAGGTTGAGAGCTGGAATAGCTGGGTTTGCTGGCAGTGCTTCGCTCTGAAGATTAGACTGCTCCTGGCCTTAGTCAGCACTGTTAATCCACTACATCTACCCCACTAATTTGAATGAACCATTTTTTTTAAATCGATTGTTTGTTAGAAGGAAATGCACAACTTATCTGCTACTTCTGCATGCTAAAAATTGCTTCTTTTTTTTTCTTATCACTCTTCAGTTTTACGTGAAGCAGTCAAAGAAATCTCACCAAATTAACTGGATCAAGTTTCCCCATATAACTTTTATAGGATAACTACTCTCTTGCATTTCAAAACAGCACTTTGGCTGGAATAGCCAGTAAAATTTAGTTTCTCTGTTCATTCAATTTGAAAAGAAGAGACACAAGCGCCAGCTGTCTTCCAGTGTCTTTGGGCATGTCTTTTTTATGGTAAGCACAATTTAGTTCAAGATATTAGGTGAAGGGAGAATTCCATAGTGAAAGATAAGAGTTGAAAATTATAGTATCTGCTTGTTTTCAAATCAGCTAATTCCCTCAAAGATCCTCATTTTCAGTACAGGACCGATGTGATGTTTACAGAAGTTGCCAGAGCAACATTTAATTTTGATCTTATGATATCCTTCCACACGTGGATGTCTTTGCAAATACGAACATCCCTGCATCTCGCACACATGCAGTTCCTTGTATGCCATAAGGTTTGCAGGATGAAAGAGCTGTGCCCGATGGACGTGTTTGTGGGATGGGCTCCTTGTGGCTTGAGGCTTCCAGTGGCTGAGTCCTCTTGGCCCCGTTCCAGCATACAACATACCCACGCAGTTCACTTTTTTTAACTTTTGTTCAACTTGGTGGTGGTCAAACTTGTGTCTGACTTTAAGCCTGTGCTTATGAGTGTAGCTGCACTGAAATCAGAAAGTGCAGGAGCCCTTCAGGCATCTGGGCAGTGCATATTGCATGCAATATTTGTGACAAAATTGGTAAGCCTGCAACCCCTTTTCTGCTAATGTGTTAATCCATTGCGTGGGTCACCTGTTAGCATCCTTACTCTGGGCAAAGCTGTGCACATGAAAATCTGTGTCAGAGTTAAGCTGTGAGATTAATTTAAAACTGGAAAGTATTGAGACTAAAGTTTAAAATGAATGGAAAGATTTGTGAATGAAAATATAAACAAAATATTTAGAATATTTACATTAAATAGCCAACACAAAGCACCTTCAGATAAAGAGTGAAGAGTCCTTTTCCAGTATGCTAGAATTGGATGCCTTTCAGGAAAAGCAGAACTAACATGAATTAAAGCGGAAAAGCATTGGTCCATTGAGGTCTGTCTGTTAGCTTCACTTTTATGCTACAGCCTTGCAAAGAAGCCATGACGGAAACATGGTAAATTCTGGTATCACTGGGGCGGCTCCTGATCTGGGCATCATCTCCCACTGCTGCCTTTAAGGCTTCCATTCAATGCGAGCAGCTACCACAGCACAGATCAGCAGCAGACGCTGGCTGCTGTCAGGCTCCCTTTCTGCTTCTCCCCCAGCTCTCCGCAGGGGCAGCAAATCCTCCCGGTAGCTGTTTTTCCATCAGACGTCTGGGATCTCTCTCAACATTTCCAGCAACAGTTAGTGTCACTTCCCCAGCCCAAGGTGGTGCCCCCCACCTTGTGCTTGACCCTAGGCCACCAGCCTTCTTGCTCACTCTTCCACTTCTGCTCTGCCTCTTCCCAGTCCTGGCCTCTGCTTAGTGTCTGTCCTGGTCCATAACTGTGTTTATTCCCTCCACCCTGGCTCTGTCATTGCTCAGCTGCCGTTCTTCTCCCTTCCTCCTGCCCCCTCACCAGCTCTATTTCCTGCTGAGGACAGATGCACAAGTATATAGAAAAGCTGCAACTGTGTAACCCGTGGGCACATTCCTGTTTACTGGTGCACACAGGGTCACAGCAAAGGCGCTGGTGTGCTTCAGTGCTCACTAGGCTAAGCAAAGGTCTTGCAGGCAGGGGACTGCATTCAAGATGGTGCAAATTAATAAGACTTTAGGAAGTTAAGCAACAGTAACAATACTGACAGAGCAGCTGGGTTTCTGTGGGGGTGCTCCCTCCTCTCCCTCCTGACGGGCTCTTGCTCACACTCCTGAGTCTACATGGGCCTTAAAGACTGACACCACTGTCCGTGTAACACATATGGGAAACCCACAAATTTCATATTGGGTGAATACCACGGTCAGGGCTGTATTTGATTGCTGTGCTCTATGAGAACACTTACATACACCTGAAATAAGATTTCTTACAAACAGGCGAGATAGGGTGCAGTTGCCAGCACAAGTCCCTGCTGTACCAATAAGTTACCAAGGAGGAGGCAGTGACAGGGAATTAGGGAGCAGGTTGCAAACCATCTCTTATATGGCTAATCCACACGCCATATTGATTGTAAGCATAACTGGCAGCCAGAGGTAGGAGTTTACCTGAGATTTTCAGCTTGAAAAGTAAACAGTGGTCCTTTTACATTCATCTTCGTTCCTCCATGAAGAAGAATATTTCCAGCCCTCAGAACTGCACAGTAAGGCTTGACATTGTAGTATGAATATGACTTGAAAGCCCCCAAGCCAAAGACCAGGTAGACAAACTGCAAATATATTACATTATTCTTAAAAGCAAGGAAAGAGTTTTAGTCCAAACTCATGGTGTTGAGGTGCCCAGTTTGAATTTTCTAACTATATTAGGTCTGGCTGTGCTGTATTCAGGACTGACACACGCTATACTGCTAGTATAGGAGGTACAATGAAAAGTAGTTACTTCTACTTATCATGACCATCCTGAGACCAGCTGTTCTTTGATTGGGGACTAATTGCACTCTGCCAAATATGCAGTGTTTTCCATGGAGCAGCAGGGTGGATTCGCTCTCTCTCCCCCCGCGCTCTGCCCCAGTCTCCCAGAAAAGGTACCATTCTCTGCACATCCCGCCTGTTTCTGCAACCAAGGGAAGAGTGCTGCATTTTCATGACATGAGTAAGGGACTGTTATCAGTTGGTATTTTTTCCCCAATGTTGTGATTCTATGAGCAGAAATAAGTTTGTCTGAGACAGCTCTAGCAACCAAAAACACTTTGAGAACTTTATGGATTTGTTGATTCTGCCTGGGAATTTTGTGTTTAATGAAAGCTGGCGTTTCTGTTATACTTTGAGAAAGATCCTGCCTTATTCTTTCTGTTCATGCATGAAGCATGCCTTACTCCATTCACAGCCTCCTACACACACTTAAGATCAGAATTAGACCTTTTACTCTGCTGGCACATTTTCTCATGGCTGGAGCCTTCTGGCACCTTTGGAAAAGGCTGATGTTGGCCAGTGTCAATCACAACAAATATATTTTATTGCCAAAAGTAAAACCTGAGCTAGCTGGTAAAGTGAAACCATGCCAAGCTGAAAAGATAATGAAGTAATGGCTGGCAGAAAGGTTTATTTTCATGAATTAATTATGCCTCAGTTATGTCTGAACCTACCTATGGGTGGGTTCTTGAAGGAAGTGACCTTGTATGCCTTGCCTATATAATGGGGCATGAAAGGAGGAAACGTTCACCTTCCTGCAGGCTGGTTCATGACAGGTGATCCGCTTTGGGATGGGACCCAAAAGGGAAAACCCCGAGGCAGCCCTGTGAGAGGACGGTGGGGTGGGAGGAAGGAGCAAGCTGAAGGGAGTCGCAGGAGGTGGTGGTTGTACGCAAGCAACAGACTCATTTCTCCTCTGACATTAAACTGCGCTGTCCGTATGCTGCGAGTTTGGCCGACCTCCGCATCTCTCTGACAATTAACCTAGTTTAGCACTGGCACTGGCAGCATGACAAAGATAATTTTCCTTGAGCTATTTCTCTGACAAATCTGGTGGAATTGGGCTGTCCTGCAACACTAGGATAAATGCTGTTCTTGCAGTGCTCTTGTGCCCATTGTAGATTAAATCCTGCTCTGAATACTGGTTCAGTACAGCTCGTTTCATTGTAGCAAAGCAGACTAGTAGGTTTGAGGATTTTTTTTTTTAAACGCTCTTGACCTTTTTGGAGAATCTGCCTTGAAGGTCTCTGGTTTACGAAGCAGCTGGCTGTGTTTCGTGACCTTCTCCATGAGCAGAGCTATCGTTCAGGAACTAGAATTGATTTTCTGTGTCTTGGCATGTGACTGGAGTGTCCAGACTGTCCCCTTGAGCCATACAGTGATTGGGTGTGTGTGCACAGGATACAAACACAGAGATTTTGCAGAACAGCAGTGGCAATGTTGGACTTATAGTGTAGACTGTGTGTCAGCATAGATGTGGCTGCTTGAGGAGTCATATTTAAAAAGGAGGTCCCTTCACATTGAATTGCTGTGTAGTGGAAGTACCTATTTGTAAGTGGCATGTCGTATGTCCTATCTAAAACCTCTCAATCTCAAAAGAATTCCTGGCTCGGAGCTGAATTCTGTTTTGGGGTAAGAACATGATCCTTTTTTACATCTTAGAAACCTGAATTCCTCCTTAGACCTTAGCAAAGTTGTAACTGGTGAAGACTGAATTTAGGCTGTGAATCCTTGGGCTATCCCTACGATGTACTTTATCCATCCATGTAATTTATTAATTGATAACTGATTCTGAATATAGATTGAAGCAAGTTCAGTAGCAACTTAGTGAATGAAATGATTGGAGATTACAACAGGTGCTGTACAATATTTACACAAAAAAAGAATTGTGAAATTTCCATAACCTCTACATATTTTTCAATATATTCTCCCAATATGAAGTAAAAGAGGCTAACTAACTGTAGGCAAATCAAGCCATATTTCCGGGAAGTTACTCTTTCCTTTGTGTTGAATTTCTGTTGACATCACCATCAAACTTTATCGATAAAGTCTTGCTTTTCTCAGCGCTGCAGACAGGCACAATTTTGCAGTCATCAGACAGCATTGACCGTATCTGCCCTCGTATTTATTCTCTCTTCTTTTTATCAATACACCGAGTTTGATATAGCAGATACCAAGGTGAGGAGGAAATAATCACCACTGTCTGTTACAGCCTTGTGGAGTAGTCTTGCTTCATGGCACTACTGTGACACATGGTATAAGGTCAGGTTAAGAAAACATATTTGCAGTTTCTAGATCTCTGCTCATTGTAAAGAGAGAAAGAGAATTTGACTCCTGTTGCCTTCTCTCCATAGAAGAATACTTTCCTGCTTATTATATATTCTGAATCAGTCTGGATTTTTTTTCTATTTGCTCTTTCACCAACTCACTGCAAATTATTTATCTAAATAAGGTAAAATAAATGAACAAAAATGTCTTTAGAGTTATAAATTTCAGCTATAGCATTTGATCAGTAATGCATAATTCAGGCTCTTTTCTTTCTTTTTCCATATGTGATAAGCATTACTGTTATATGTTATTTTTAACATTCAGTTAGTATTGGTGACGTCCCACTATGGGTTTGTTTGTTGGTTTAACCTTCCTTCCCTTGTAAAATGAGCAGTGGAATAGTTTCATAGGAGCATCAGCAGAGACCTCCTCGCTTGAGGATTTTATAAGTCAACAACATGAAATGCCAAAAAATGTCCCACATGCGGTAGGCTTTTATGGAGAACAGATAGGCGTGATCAACCCAGTCTGTCCTGTCAGCTGTAGGAGAGCCACTGGAAGCAGAGTGTGCTGTGCTACTGCCATGATGTGGGGATGTGTAGGCTGATATGGTTGGGCAAGGCTGTTTCACTTGATACGTACCGGACTCTCCTACCAACAGGTTAAATTACAGTCAGAAATAAGCAAGCCGTATATACAGCAGACACATGTTGTAACACAGTCATTCACCAAACAGGTTTTGCAGTAGCGCAGCTGGAGCTGGGATCCCAAGAGATGGCTGTGACTTGCCCTTGTCAGCTCCCAAAAGGAGCCACACCAGTAATTTTGGTTTGAACTTTTGGCCTCAGAGCATTACCTGGATGGGGATGACAGCAGGAAGATGGCAGTGCTGGAGAAAGGATGAGTACAGTCCCTCCCCCAAAGCAGTGTGAATATGGTGGGGTTTCTCTTTTGCTCTTGGCACTGCTGGGGTTACTTTTGCCATCAGGATCTGTTGCGGGGTAGAGCATAGTTGAAAGCGCCGGTTGCTGCTGCTTTGCCTCAACCCAGAGTACACTGGAAATACTTGTACTATTAGCCAGATCAACCTAGATGTGCTGAGAAGATCCTGCCCTGGGTGTCCAGGGCTGATTGCTACAAACCAGTGCCATACGTGTGCGCTCTGCAGCAACCTTGGCATAGGACTGGCAGAGTCCTGCAGCCCCCAAACAGCTGCCAATATTAGCAAAGTGCCATGTTCTCCTTGTCTGCTTTCCAGCTGCTTTGTGTTGTCATGGGTCGAAAGTATGGCCATAGGAATGTACTTCCCTTGGTGCTGTGTCTCTACGTTTTTGTCAGTGTCCATTTTAATAAGTCTTGCATTTAAATTTTGCTTATCTTGATGATTTTTAGAGGACTGAGTGTACATCATTTCTGGCAAACATACTGCTTCCAATTTCTTCCCTCAGAGGGGATTGAATTCCAGCACATTCTTGTTTTATCCTCCCAAGGCATGAGTATAACGAAATTGGACAGTAATGTTTGCTGCATTTCAGTATTTTCTCCTTTGTCCCCAGTGGTTTAAGCATCTGTAGGTCTGAAGGCACTTACAGTTGTGGTCTTTTACTTCAAAATAAATCAGAAGAGAATAGACCAAAACAGGACAGAGTATTAAATAAGATATATAGTGTACATCTAGACTTGCACTAAATATGTTGAGCTGACAGAGCAAATAAATGCAAAGTCTTGCAGATCTGCCTTTTTCATAATCTAAGCTTGAATAATAGTAACATGACCCACGTGAAAAAAAGACATTTATAAAGGGAGGCTGAGACCAAGTAACCCTCTTCTAGAGTTGATGAACTGTAATCCACACCAGATATTTCCAAAAATCACTTGCTTCTGTTCCATTTACCTCCCAACAGAATCCATCCTTTTTCCTGCCCTTGCCCTTCCCCTTTCCTCAGCAGATACTTAGTTACATCCCTCATATTTTTGTTAATTCAGTGTTGCAGAGAGGTTTAGGCATATTCTTACAAAGAAAATGCATTTCACAGATTTGCGATAGTCTCCTTGCCTTTTGATAATGTCTGCTAATTCTTGCTCAGATCTTCCTGTGCTTCATGTCTCTGTTTTTCAAATCCCCAGCAAATAGAGGTCGACAATGAATGCAAAAAAATACCATAGTGATTTTGTGCCTTGTGGGGCTTTACAACACCAAGAGAGCTCACAGCTGACAGAAAGAAGGTTTTTGTACTGAGAGCGCTTGATTTGCCTGCATGTTGGGTAAAAATAACCGTTTGCGCCTCAATAGTGCTTACCTTTTGCAGTGTTACATAAACTGTCTTGATGCTACCTGCCAAGCATTAGCTGGCTGCTTCTGTCCTGTATGTGTTTTGGGAGAAAATGCAGGTTTGAAGCTCTGTAAAGGAGTCTTTCTTTTGGTTCCCTTGGTATGACTTGTAATACTAGTTCAGTCTCTGTCATCAGCAGTGCCAGACTGCATTTTGGTTTCCTTAACCATTTTCTGCCTGGCTGTTCCTGTCTATTCTAAATCTTTGTCTTTCCTTTTCTTCATCTGACCTCCTATTTTCTTTACCCCTCTGCTCTTGCCTTTCCCACAAACTACCGATGAAACGTGTCTGCGCTGCTCAGTAGCAGCAGTACCAAAGAATCAATGTTAACAGGGGAAGAGTGGCCTTAAACAGTGCACTGCACCATGGCGGTATTTTTCTCCTATCCAGCAGAGGGAAGAGAGAGAGACTAGGGGCAAGCAATGAACTGATTTAAAAATATAAGGCTTTCTTGGACACAGACCCATTCTAACCACTGTGGTAAATACACAGAGACAAGATCAAACAAGGGCAGAGTATGCTGGTCATGCATTTAACTGTGACAGGCAAGTGGAGATCACCTATCCATAATTTCAAAGTCACTTAAATTTGGTAAGTTCAAAGTATTAGTGCATGGTGAGACCCTGCTGCCTGAGCTGTGCTGGCTGTGTCCTCCTCGTTGTAGTGATGGTGAAGCCCTGTCTGCTCCTTTCTCTAATCTCCAAGCACCTGATGCCTCTGAAATGACTATTCCCTTGATGAAGTTGTCTCATTCAAGGAGAGTGGGGAAGAAAAGGAAAGACAGGGAAACTGGCTGACTTGATCTGTTGAAGACCCATGAGGTTAAGTACAATGATGATGAGCACATTAAGCCATGTGTCTTGTGTCTCTGTAGACTATTTCAGCACTGCAAACTCTGAGCTGGTTATGCCTCTTATTTTAAGTTTATGAATTAATGTATGAGTAAACTGTGAATTTAAGCTCCTGAGCTTAATTTCAGCAAAACATGCTGAGCTGAAAGCTAAAAACAAAGGAAGCTTTATGGATTGACCAGGTTTAGTGAAATTCTCTTTATATTAACTTCACTTCAGCAGTTCTGGTGAACTCTAAACATTTGTCTGTTAGACTAAACCAGGTTAAGCCAGGCCATGAAATAGTTCAGCTTTAGAACTGACATTTAATGTCAGAGTTTTATCTACTGATCCTCTAGCTAGTTAAATTACCACCTGGACTGAAATCCTTAAAGGAGTTGCAACTGCCCTGTATGTTGAAGCCCACTACAAACAATGAACATAAAATAAGCCACGGAAATAGGTATGATAAGTTCTCCCACACTGTAGTTTAATTCTTCTTACTTGGTTGATTTGCTTGGCTCCTGGGCCTTCTCTCTGGTTGTTACACTATCTGCTATTTCTGCTCAGAGGAAGCTATGCAAGATGGAGAAAGAAGTGAAGAGAGTAATACCAGCATGCTTGATTTTCTCCTCACTTAAATTATTTCTACATAGATATTGTTCCACTGACTTCAACAAATGACTCTGTCGATTTTCATTGGAATGAATTAGGAGGAAAATGAGACTTTGTGAACAAGGACAAACATTTATTTTTTACATATATAGAGAGAGATGCAGTAGTAAGAAGCTGCATTTGGGGAGAGAGGAGCTTCTAACTCTGATTCATAATACTAGTTTTGATTTTAGCAGAAACAGCAATTCTAAAAACCAGAACATCCCTTGAGGACATGTGGGTGAATTAATTTAGACAATATAAATAAAATGTCATGGACTCCAGCTTCTGCAATCTCTGTGAATGCATCCCCCCACCCCACCCCAAAAAACCCCTGTGTGGAAGCTTCATAAAACCTCAGACTCCACTTTTGCTGTCCCTTGTGACAATGGTAGCTGCATGACAGCAGATTTTACAAAATCCTGACTTTTCTCCCATTTTTGTTGAAATTTATCTCCTAGCCATGGTAGAAACAAATTCCATGACTTTACACTGACCAAACAGTTTCCCTGTTCGAAGAAGGCCCTTTTAAACAGGCTACTTTCAAGAGACTAGCATGACTGATGGTAAAATAGATTCATCATCTTCAGCTAAAGCTCAAGAGTGCAAAAAGGCTCCCTTGTTTGTCTCCAGCTTTGACGCTATTCCTTGTAAGGGTTATCCACATCTCCACTGAAGGCTTCAGGAGTTTTAAAGGGAAAGGGGTCCATTGCCTGTGACAGAAGCTACAGAAAAAGCTGCAAGAAAGGCATAGCTAAAGGCTAGGAAAGCATCCTGTTTCCCACTGACCACAGTGATGGGGATGAAATAGGAATCATTTTGGCAGCCTCATTTTAGCTCAGTGTCCCAGACACAAAAAAGTAGAGGGTTTGCATTTTGCTTTTTGTTTTTTTGTTTGTTCCAGGGAAATTCAGGCTTTACAGTTTGGGTGATCTTCATTCAAAAAGCTTCAGCACATTTTTCCCCCCCTTCTCTTTCTCACTAGTAGTGCTCGAAATACCATATGCCACTCCTTCCTCCCTGTCTCTCTATCCTCCCACTAAACCTAGGAGTCCTGCTGTGTTTCAGAGCCAGAGTCCCCGGGCACAGAGGAGGAGAGCAGGGAGTACCTGTGTCCATCTGAGAGCTGCCACGGTGCTCTTGCTGCTCAGGCACACACCGACAGGATTTCAAAACAAACTTGAGGTCATATTTTGCCCCCGATGTGTGTGACTTCCTGCAGAGCCCAGGGATATAATTTTATTATTTGTTTCTTGGGACCTGGTGGAATAATTGGTCCTGTGCAGACCTCAGAAAGCAACCTGCCTTCCCTGCCCCAGGAGGCTTGCAAATGAGATAGATGAAGTGGTCAGGGTGAGAAAGGTGGCGGCATGGCTGGAGTCCTGAGCCGAAAGCCAGGCAGAAATCCTTGTTCAGGCATTCCCTGGATGTGGCCATGCCCAAGGAGGAGAGGGATGATACATCGCTATTTTAGTTGCAGAATCTGCACTGAGACACTCCTGTACTCTCATTTTTCAGAACTATCCAGATAGAGAAACAGAGAAATTTGATCCTATGTGATTTTCTAATTTATGTGTCTGTTTTTAAAATGGCGTTTGTTATTTGTAAAGTTAGTCAGACCCAGGTTTCCTGAGCAATGTTTTCAAGAAAAGATTATGACTATGTGAAGCATTGGCTTGGAATCACCTATTGGGCTGTCCGCTGCTGACAACTCCCTAGGCACCTCTGTTTTCCTCTCCGACGTTTCCAAAAAGAACAGCTGTGTTGTCTGTGGTCCTCTGCATCAGGGAAGCACGCGTTGTTGTTCTCCTCCCCTCTCTTTAACTCCGTTGCAAAGAGCACTCCTTCCACGTCTTCTCAAACACTCATATGGAAGAGAAATGGCCCCCTCCCTTGCAAACCAAAAGTGCATTGTTAGATCCTGACCTGAGCACATTAATTTGGACTCCGTGATTCTGTTTGGATCCCTGAGCTCTGCACCCTTCAACTTTAGCAATATTTGGATGCAGCTCCAGAGCTCTGTTTCAAGTCCCAAGCTCTTTTATGCTTTGTGCATAATAAATCAGCTAAAACCTTCAGCTAAAGCTTTATTAGGTAAATGGTAAAGCTTTTAAGGTAAATGGGTGTCTTTTATTTTCACTTACCTCTATTGTTTTTGTTAGAATTGCTGTGATATCTGAAGGGGAAAAAAAGTGCTGCCTCTACAGTCAGGGCTCTAGGAGACTGCTTTTATTCCTTTTGCTTTTTGTACTATGGTGGTATAGAGAACCCACAAATGAGCCAAATCTGCTTTGTGGGAGACAATCTGAACAAAAGCATAGCAAGTCCTAAAGACTTTTTATTACACAAGGAATAAAGGGAGCCTTTAACTTGCTTTCCAGACATGACATGGTGCAGGGTAGAATGTGGCTCTCACTGAGCTCCTAAGCCTGAACTATGGAAAAATGTCACCTCCTAACTGCTAGACAAGGGTGACTGAACGAATCATCTTTTTGCAAGTTAGGTTTCATCATAAAGGATGCTGCTGGAAAAGTCTGCCTACTAATTTGGGAGACCTTTTTCTCTCTGAGCTTATTAGGACACCAGTGATAAAATGATACTTTTAACATGTTGATTAACAGAAAACAAATTATCAAAGGAAAGAAAAAAATGATCTATTTTTTTTTGTCCCAGTAGCAAATGGATCCCTTGATTCACTTCCCTGTGTAACTTGTATCCATTGGCATAAATGTCTGTCCATGCCTCGGTATACCTGATTCTTTGTGGGCTAAAGGAATGGGCAGGTATCTTTACAGGCTTGAACACATGGGATAATTACCCAGCCACTACCTAGTATGAAGAGAGGAGCTCTGAGTGCAGAGCCTGGCACTCCAGGGTGCAGTGGCCTCAGGAAACTGGCATCTAAGATTTGCTCTGAGATCCCCAGTCCTCGCTGGGAGCCCGGAGAATGGGGCGAGGGGAGAAAGAGAAGATGTTACCCCAAAGAAACGGTGTGAGCCTGCAGAGAAGTTAATCCATAATAAAATCGGGTGTGCTGTTACAGCGCTGTTTTTAGGCCAGGGTAGCTTCTCTGGTGAATGCTCTTATTCTGGAACAGGGATGTCTCCAGGGGAACTCTTCTGGGATATGTGTTTCTATGCATATAATATATATACTGTGGCTGAGGTATTGTTCCACAACCACTCTGGTAATCATTTATTTCCCTCATGCAGACAAGCTCTTAGTAAACAGTACCATCTCTGGAGGCTGATGTGGTTAACTTTTGTACAACTGTTTGTGCTCAATTTTGAAAGGTCTCCTTAATACCAATATCTAAATACTCAACAAGCCTTCCTATGTGATGCTGTCACATCTTCAGTTAGCTTTTAAAGAAAGAGGAAAATAATTTGCTGTGAGACTCTTGTTCTGTTTACAGTCACTAAATTGTTAGGTATTTCTCTTTCTTCTTCCTGCTCCTTCTCCCTCCCTATAACACCACTATAAACAAAAGCTGTTGAGTGCTGAGCATCTGGTTTTGCCCTTTCAGGAAGATAACTTGTTTCAGGGCAGTTTAGAAGTTCTTAAGCCACAAAAGGTACAATCAACTGAAGACAGATAAACCACCAAACATTGATCTAAGGCATTGCAAAAAATACTAAAACAGAAACATATCTCAATTGCTAGTATAAATATTTAAATGCATTGCTGGTTTTGTTTAGTCTGTCTCCATCATTTTTTTTATCCTCAGTGTTCATATCTAGTGTGAAGGAGATGGTATTTTGGAACCAGAGAAAATTTTCTTATTGTAGCTGTAAGATTATTCCGTATTAGAAAACTGGTCAGGGTGGGTGGATTAGCCATCTGCATTGACAGGCCATTACAGTAATATTTACATAAAGCAAGTAGGATTTGTTTTAAATAGGTCTGGATGTGGGCTGCCAACACATCCAACACCTCCAGCATGCTGCAGTCTGCTGGACATAAGTATAGATGTTGTACTTGAGCCTCTGACTATTGGTGATGGCTTGGATCACCTTGAGTCATGAGGTAGGTAGTCCCTTTGCTGTGAAAATTAGCAGGAGATGAGCCATAGCCTGGGTGAGCTGCTGGAGCTCACATTGGTAGCTCCCTTGTGAAGGACCAGGGTCATCTCAGTTTGAAAAAGACAGGCCATAATTATCCCCCTTCCAGAGTCAATAATGAACTGACATCATCTCCTATGCCACCTCATTTTTCCTTGAGGGGGTCCACCACCACTGCTAACTAGACCTGAGTCTACTTGAATTGTGACATTAAGAAAATCACAGTTGAGCTGGAACAGCCTCAGGCTGACTGCGTCACCGCGATGCCAGAACCTGTCAGAAAGAATTCATGGTTTGGAAGCACTTCAAGAAAGCCTCTTAAATAGCAACCCAAACCCATTTTATAGCAGCAGCAAGGTCAAGCAGGATGTGCCATCTCCTAGGACAGCAGGGGCAAGGCCTCAGTCTCAGATTACCTGGAGAATATAACTGCAACTCACGCTCAAGGTTCAGTTTTCCAAACCTGCTGCCCAGGTCTGTCCATGGTGTTTTAGTATGCCCAGCTGCATGCCTGATGCTTGTATTTTAGTTTCCAAAGCAAAAATAGTTATTAGAGCTTGAATATTGGACTTCCCATGGCAGCAGTGGTATGAAAAGGGAGTGAAAGAGCAGGCTCTTAACGAGCACTGTTTCTGTTTTCTATTTCCTGTATTTTAGTAGGATGAGTAGGCAAATTAATGCATTTTGTACTGGGACAGTATGAGATGACTGTCCCTTACCCCCAAAATTTTTAGTAATTGAATAATTAAAGAAAAACTGGAGCACAAACATTATTGTTATTTACACCACACAAAAATAGCATGCTGTCTGAGAGAGTAGAAATGACTGGGAAAGCCTAAAGAAACCTGTAGCATCTGCAGGCTAAAGCATATGAAGAAGCAGCAGTCAGAGCAACTTGGGCTGAAAGTAAGATATGGTGCAAAAGATATTTTCTCCTTCCCCTTCTCACCTTTGTAAGGGAAATCTATTTTGTGCTGTTGTTAATACAATGCCCGCTTCTGAAGGCACCTTTTGTTATTAAAGGAGTCCAGGGTCAGATCCCTGCTTCCACCACTGTTTGTTATGTATGTCTGTACTATGTTCGTAACATACTTGTGTGGCAAGAAGGCCGAGTTGATTGGCTACTTTGGCATGCTTCAGAGTATGGATGCCTGGTCTGTGAACCTTAAGGCCAGGACTTTTTGCTCAGCCGGAGTGCATGAGCACAACTGTGAGCAGTTACTTACAAAAACTAGTGTCAGTGGGTAGGCAGCACTTCTGTGGGTTGCTCCTCCCCTCAAATCTAAGATATGCATGAGGAGCCTAAGACCTTTTTTCAAATTCGGCTTAAAGGAATTTGGGTAAAAAGTGTTTCTGGTAGTTCCTTTAAAAAAGAAAAAAAAAAAGAGGCAATTTGAAAAAAGTATTTTCCACAATTTTTACAACATGTGTATTTCTTACCATGTGAGTTTGGGGAAGACTATAAACAACATTCCAACCATACTTGCACTGCAGCTGAATAAGGACTTTCTGGAGTCTTCAAATGCTTTTAGAATGTGTGTTTATTTTAATGGAAGAGCTACATATCTCACTGAATATTTCATATTCAACTGGGTGAAACCCATCAAACCACAAGCAGTGAAGATTTTTGCATGTCCAGTGGGTTTGGGGAGTTCTGTCCTGAAAACTGGCTCATAATATCCTTCTGCTCCATCCTCTTCCAACCATATGCACAAAGGGAAAGACTGCAGAGATAGGAGGAGCGGAAGCCAGAACAGTGTTTCTCTAGAGTTGAATGAATAAGATGTACTGCTGGCTATGTTATGTTCACAGAAACTCATAAAATGAGACATTTAATCAACAGTGTGAGTTATGTACTTTTTATGCCAGTGTCAATACTCATTTAGGCTGAAATCCTGGAATCTAAGCTCTGTGATGCACCAGGAAATGTTACTCTCCCCTCCCCACCCTACAAGGATCCCGTGTTGTTTGAGGGGTTTACGTAAGACAGTGACTCTGAGTTGCATGTAGTTCACGTTTTGTTGGATTATTTGGGGGTCCTTGTTGAATATCAGCCCATGAATTGGGAAAGACAGAAGAGCTACTTTTTAAAATAGGAAACATCTGTGACATACTGTGATGCTTCTTACTCATTGCAGCAGAGACGTTCACACAACACTCAGATGGGCACCAGACAGGGATCTTTGTGTTTTATCAACTTCTAAGAAGGCGTATGAAGACCTCCCTTTTCTGACCCCAGAGGGAGGCAAATATGTTTTCAGAGTGCAGTGTGTACCAAGATGTGTTAGTGATGTAATTTAGACACTCATGCTGACCTAAAAGGGATCTTATGCAATCTTTGGGTAACTGAGGTCAGGGGCAAGTGCCACTATAGCACTAGTGGCACTTGGGTGCCACTTCCTGGGTGGCTCTTCATACCATGGTCTAGCAATAAGAAGGTACTAAGACAGCATTTGTTGCTTACTGACCACAGACTCATCGTTTCTTGTAATTGCAAATTCCATAGCATGCGTGTTAGTAAATTCAAGGGTCTGATGGAAACACCTTGAAATTGAATGCAATGTCCCCTTTTTATTATTTTACATTTCTAATCTTATGTTTCACTACTTTATGTCAACAGAAGCTTAAAACTTAATCTCAGCAGTGCTGACTTGTTGAGTCTGTGGCATAGTAGGTATTTTGATTAGTTGTATGGAACAAAGAAATGTGTGTTAAGTATGTGTAAATGCAAAGTTTCTGTTTGGCAGGCTCTTCTGCCTGTAGTTGCAAGAAACTGCTTACATTGATACTGTCTTTTTCATACTGTGATTGTTGTCAAAGAACCAAAACCTCTTGTCCCTTTGCAAGCTTATTTTGCTCACTGCGTCATAAACTTTTTATAGTATAGGTGGGGATACAGGGAGAGGATGACAACGCTAAGATATTAGGTTCCGGGATACTAGTTATACCTGTTGAATATAATCAAGTGATCAAAACACTGAACAACAAGCATGAAAATACATGAATCAACAGATTGGTGCTTATTCTTAACATTAATTATATATGTATCTACATAATTGGAAAAACACAGTGGATTGTGTAGTATCATGAGGTATAGCACTGCAATACCTTAAGAATTTCTTTGTCCTTGCATTTATTTTGTCACAGATAACTTGATCTGAGCAGCATTAACATTTTATTGAGCCCTAGTATAAATGCTCTAATTTTGCTTAGGCTTTTTTTTTTAGTTAAGATTATGAGATAGATATTCAGTGATCCTGTAGTCTCATTACATGTGATCTCACTTTCTTTTGTAAAAAGTTTGAATTATTATTTTATTAGTATAAGGCAAAATCAACAGTCAAGATTGCCCTCTGAATACTAGTGCTATTTTTTGAGTGGTCTTGGATGGACTTGAAAATCAGACATGAAGCTGACAGCTGCTAATGGCTGTTATGTTACTCTCCAAATACCTGACTAACATGTATTGCATGCAATTGCTCCCTACTGTGGGCCTTCCGTAGGTGAAAGAAAGTACCAGTATTGATCAGCAGCTGGTGATGAATACTTAAGTTTTCCATGAAGAAACCTTTTGGGGAGGTGGGACTTTAATATATGTGTTCTCTCTTCCTTTTGAAACCATGTTCCATTTTTCCTCAAGAGCCGGGAAGGTGGAAGTTTTTAAGTTTTTTATGTGGAAAATGGTGCAGTTCTGCAAGGTGATGAATGCATCTGGTAGAGTTTTAATCAAGTTCCAGCTCTGCTGAAGTCAAGAGGAGTTTTTAGTACTCAGGACTTTAACACAGCATTCAAACAGGGTTAGTGTATTAAAACAATGGTTTGTTGTAAGCTATTGAATACTAAAAACACTAGAAGCCATCAGCAAGAGTTACGGGCTCTCATCAGTTCAAAGATGCTAGCCCCAGGCGTCTTATTTTTCCCCCTTATTTTGCCCTGAATGTCCTAACCATGTACTCACATGCTCCTGGCTGTGTTGGTATCTGAGCACCTGCCATGAGTTAAGGGATAGTGTGCTAGTCCTGTTTTCCTTCTTTGTATCACTTGGTGTGAGTAGTTTGCGTGAGATACAATTAATATTATTAGCTTACTCTTGGGAGCTTTAATATTTAATTGAGTAAGTTTCATATAAATAAATACTGCTATTATTTTGCATAACACAAGATCACTGAGGTTCTGAACTTGTAGCTAGTAACTTCATTGTGATGAATGATGTTTGTTTATAGTAATCTAGGAGCTAATAGTAATTAATAGGCTTACTGTAGTCTTTCACCCTGGTTAATTTCTTATTTTTGTTGCTCTAGGTCTACTTGTGTTCTACAAGCATTACATTTAAAAGCAGCTTTGAAAAAGGTAGAAGCTATAGCGGCAACCAAAGGCCAAGCCTTAAATGAGCAATGAAAACAGACTGCTGATGCTGTACTGTTTTCTCAGAGTGCTAACGGCTTCAGGGGATGGGGAAGGGGCAATGGAAGGTGAAGCTGCAAATGAAATTGTAAATAGTAGCTTCTCTAAAGTAGTAGTTGTATTAGACAGCTTCCGTGTTAGCCATGGGACCTGGGCTAATCCATAAGAGAAGCTGGCTTTTCCAGCCCATATTCTGGCTTGCTCATCTAGACTGTCTTGAACAATTTACAGCTTCATTTCCCTATATGTAATACAGCTGCAGTTATATTGCATTATAATACATACATATATATACAGATATATATGTATGTATTATAGTATACGTATATATGTATGTATAATGTGTGTGTGTGTGTGTGTGTGTGTATGTATACACACACACACATATTTTTTGGAATGGCTTAAGACTGGAAACATTTGAAACCGTGCTTGACCCTTGAAGAGAAATCAGTATAGTTGTAGTTTTAAAACCATCAGTGACAGAGTAATGGCCTGGAAGAAGTGTCAGGGGAGGGAAAGATCATGATCGGGACAAACAGTCTGTACAGTCCCCACAACTGCGGTCATTGCACAATAATCCCAATCATGATTTTTGCCTACAGTTGCAGGCAACTGGTATTGTTTACCTATTTCTTTCAATTCTCTGTTCCCATGATAGAGACTAATGGGGCTCTTTAAATATTTCATAATAGAAGCTAATGCTGGTGATTGAAATGCAACTTTTTGCTTTTTAAAGAAGAGAAAAAAATCTTAAACATGACCACATTACATGACACTTTGGCATCATGTACATGAAATTTGAATCTTACAATTTGTTCAAGAATAAAAATGTGTTCCAAGTTCTTTCAGCTGTCCTGAAAACTAGTAGGAAATCTGGAGATTCCTCCCTTTCCTCAGTATAAACATCCACATTTAAAATGGGTATTTGGTTTCTGTTGCACAGAGCAGAATGCTTGTTTAGTATGTGTCTGGCATTGGCCGTCTTTTCCATATGAAATTTTGGGAACCATTGGGACCGAGTTGTGAGCTATAATTCCATTGTTCATCAACCCAAAGC
The DNA here is from genome assembly GCF_036417845.1 of Apteryx mantelli. Classification (NCBI taxonomy): domain Eukaryota; kingdom Metazoa; phylum Chordata; class Aves; order Apterygiformes; family Apterygidae; genus Apteryx; species Apteryx mantelli. The sequence goes on from NC_089982.1 coordinate 57,232,041, forward strand.
ACATTGTAGAACCTGCACGCATTCCTTATATTATATACACTTACATTTTGTTTGATAGCATCATAGTGCGAGAGCATTGTGGAAATGACAGCTCTTCCCTGGGGCCAGGTCTTTACAGACAGGACATAACACAACTTTAGGCTTTATTAGTTAGGTAGTTCTAGACTTTGTTGAATTATGATGGCTTCAGTAAAACAAAAAGCAGGAAAAAAATACAGCGATTTGCAGAATTTAAGCTGAAATAATGAAGATTTGAGAGATTTTTCCTTTCTTGTGGGAAAGTGTATGATCTAAATATCTTTAACATAAAGAAATAAATGTTATGAGGATCTTTATAAATACTTATAGAGCGCTAATGCAGAAGGATAGAGCCACTAAATCTACTATGTGTTTGTACTTTAACACAGATCTCTGGCTGACAGTAGAGAGAGAATAATATTAGAAAATCTCCCTGACAGCCATTTGCCTCATCGGCCCGTGTATTGTACTTATCAAAGCGTTGAAAGGGAGACGAGCTGTGTTTATGGAAGTGTGGGGTGGAATCACTCACCCTGAAGCTGGTGGAAGCAGCGGAGATCAAGAGGCCGACCTGCACTTCCTTCCCAGGTGGCCATGATGCCACACGAGGGCCACAGGTGTCAGGGAGTTGTCTCTAAAAGGCTTTTGTTTATAGGGGCATTGATACATAGCAGTGAAAGAGTAATAGTAATTGGGACCATTTCCCACTTAAGTTGGATGAAAAATGAGCTTTTTTCTCCAAACAAGATGGCAAGACTCTGACACTGTGATAAGGGAGACCATCAGAGAGAGGATAACTAAGTGCATAAATGTCAGGGTACTGAGTGCATAGGATAGCAGTGGTGAGCATCTGGAAATGTTGCTGGCCCTATCATGAAATTCAGATGCAGTTGCAGAAAAGAGCCTGTTTGGAAATGCATATTTAGACATAGTTTTTGCAGTCTGACTTTCAAGTGATGTCGGTTGGAAACTGTAGGCCAGGAGTTTAAGCTTTGCTTTTAGACTGCTCATCTCCTTCTTTATGAAAACTGAGGAAGGTTTATGGTAGACAGGACCTTCCTAGCCATAGCTACCTCACAGTAGCCCAATGAATGCTCTTGGCATGACACAATCCTTTATAAAAAGCAGAAAAGGCAAATATGTTTAAAAAAAAAATCTAATTACTTATTTATCAAGGGTTTTTTTTCATATGCAGGGTTCATGCAGTGGTTAATCTTTGCAAGAACCCAGAACTATCAAGGAAAAACATTGCTTCACCACATCTAACTGTTAAGCATTCAGTTTCAGGATTGATTTTCATATGCAGCAAAAGAGGAATTTGGCATTCAGGACCAGGATTCACAAGAGCCAGCTTTCTGAGAAAGGATGATACAACATCATTGGGTGTAACAGGCAGCAGAACATTAGTCAGCTTCGCTGTTAAAGATATTGATGTCTTTGGCCTCTTAAGTACCTGTGTGGTTAGTCTGGAGGGGAGATTTTGGATTTGTTGCCTTTTGGCTTCGATCTGTAACATGGGATTTGGTTTAAGGTTAGGTGCCTAACTCCCTTTTTGCTTTTAGCTGCAGTTCCCATTGCGCTGTTGGTAGTATTAAGATCAGAAGAGTCAGTGTGTTCCCTGCCTGAGAACCAAGTCAGTTCACTTGCTTTTGCTGGATTTTCAGGGACTTTAGAAGTGAGAGGTTTGGCCTAAATTCCCTATGGTTGGTGTTTGGGTTATATTTAGACTACAACCACTGCTGATACAAACATGGTGTGAAGGCTTCCCTTGGGAGAGGAGCTGCCTACGTCTCTCTGCGAGGCAGCTGCTCTGCTTCAAATCCCCCCTCCCTCAGGCAAGGTAGGAGCCTCTCATCGCACTGCAGGGTCTCACAAGAGAGGCTGTCAGCACTTGATTATCCACGCTGGTCCTTGCTGGTGACCATCAGTTTCTCTGTCATCCTTTCCACTGGATTAGTTTGGTAGCTCCAGCACAGTTGGAGGAGTTCATATGACGGAGTTGGGATGCAATGCACACTTTGGTGCTTCTGATCCTGGCTTATATCAAGTCTTGCCCTAGCCCAAATAACACGGGGACAAGACTGCTTCCAGTGAGGGCCTAATTGAAACATACTTGTCTACCCTAACCAGGGTTTAGCCTCCAATCAGTCATGACAGCCCATTATGCAGTATTTTCGTCTGCTGGGCAATCATAAGTGCTTTGTATACATTATTCATAATTGCACTCAGACAATGTGTCCCTTGCTGCTGTGCTAAAACAAAACAGTACCAAAATACGAGTGACGTGGGAAGTTAGGTCCGGAAAGCACTGTGGAATTGGGCAGGGAGAGCTTCTGCTGTGTGTGTTTACACCAGGGCTGGCTCGGGAGCAGGGGCTGGTTCCCCATCACTCGCTAGATGAGGTTTCCCCAGGGAAGTTGGGTGTGGGCTAGGCGGAAAGAAGAGCAGCCCGTGAAGTGACACAGATCAGAAAGCCAAGTATGTGAGAAAAAGCAAGTATGTTATAAACACATCGTTTCTTTTCTTTCTTTTTTTTGATTCTGATTGCAGTTCATTTAGGTAACTAAAAGTGAAGTGAAAAATCGGTACAGTTGTCCTTGTTTATGTTTTGCCGTTAGGGTTCGCCCCTGTGTCAGCCTGAGTAATGGAAATCTTTGAGGTCAGCTTCGCTTTCAGGCCTTCCCTGCTACACTGTGTGCATTAGAGATGCTGCAAGGAAAATGCGTCATTGTCGTAAAACCACTGTTTTCATTTGAATTTGCAATACTCAGAAATGTTTCTGTTGGCCTGGAGTTTGCACAAAGCTTGTTTTTGCAAACTGTGGGACCAAGTTAAGGCAGCTATGGGGTTTTGGATCTTCTCGCTCTGGCGCCTGGGACATGCTACTGCTGAAGCCTAGCCTGCAAAGCTTCTGTTGCTTGTGAGTGAGGGGACTCGTGGCACCAATTCCCTCCTGATGCGCTGCTGCAGCACTGGGAGCGAGGCCTCCTGCAGAGCTTGCAGGGAACCTGTCTAGGTAAAGCTTTGAGCTTTAGGTAAAGTTTGTGCGCAGTCAGAGGTCCCTGGCAATCATCTTCCCGAGCTCCCCGCTGCCCATTGGCTGCGCTGTGGCTCGATCACGCCACCAAGCCTTAGCACAGCACGTCGCTGCTGGGGAGAGCCGGTGATAAAAGAGGCCATGCAAGAATAAGAAACCATTTCCCAAATTTCCTGATTGCACCTAATGACGCTATTTTAATGGCATGAACTCAACAATGTGTATTTTTCATGTCTTTTTTTTATCTCTTGTTTTTGGCCTTCAAGTTGTTTCCCTATCATACAGCAACACAAAAATGCTTGCTGTCCAGAGCAACTGAGAAGGAATATAAATCTGCAGTTCACCTTGGCCACCAGACAGCATTGGTTTCACTTTATGGCTGGCCTATGCTAATCAGGTATCTTGCTCTGACTGCCACCCCTCTCTTCCAGCTATAAATCAGGCAGCTGATTAATAATCACAGTGAGAGAGACAATTAGTACTGGCATGCAGCTGTTTTATGGATCTCTCTTTTCTGGAAGCCAAATCCAACCATATGGAAAAACATAGCAGAGATACTATAAATATGATCCACTTAGACAGTTGTCTCTTTCTGTTTTCTGTTACCACAGCAGTGTCAGCACAAGGAAAACAATGAAAGTGAAGGGATGCTGTTGCAGATTTTATTACAAGTTTGAGGGTCTGGTATTTTTTTTCTTCTTCAAGGACACTGTGTTAGTCTGAAGAAAGAGAGCTTGCATCTTGTTCATGTATGCCTGCCACAATTATTTAGGAAATAGATGCAGCACTCAGACTTGAAGAGCTTTGGTTCTCTTTTAACTATTTCTGGAAGAATTAAAAAGATATGCTTTTTGCTTTGTAGCACGATAACTTGTCTTCTCTAATAAGCCACATCTTAAACTTTGTCATCCCTCTCTGCATTCAAAGCAACTGTCTGCTGTTCACTGCAGTTGGACTGATCTTGTTAACTGGATATCTGTAGTGAATTCAGCAGCAAAGACTAAGAATTTGCATAAAAAGTGAAGTGTTTAGTATAAAAGCACAGAAGAGCACCAAGCAGCAACTGAACCCATGTAGGTGGAAATCTTTGGGCAGAGCCCCATCTGATCTTCATGTCAATCTTCATACTATCCACCAAAAATAGGATCTACCTTTGAGGACCCATTCACAGGACCGCTTTCCTAATATCAATTACTGAAACTCCACTGGCAAATTAAAAAAAAAAAAAAAAGGAGTAGGAGTAACTGATATTGCTCTTTATTAATAAATAAGATTATTTCATCAACACCTACTCAAGCTTTTAAATTATAGTCTCCCCATCATCGTCTCTTATTATTGAATCTTTACACATCTCTGTAATGCAGAGATTGTCTTTTGAGAATAGCAAACAATTTACCACAAAGCCATTTTCTTGTGTATGTTTTATTGCTGTGGCTTTTTAAACTATATTTAACAATTTTGTGGAGTTTCACAGACTTGATTAGTAAATGTGGCTCCATTGCAAGTTCCGACAGAGGTCAAGGATGGTGAGGAGAAGGGTTCCCAAAATGTTGTGTTGGAGAGCTGTATGTAGGATGCAAGAGGGGCCTTTTTGGTTCTGCTCCCTATGAATAAAAAGGACAGCATCCCGCTAAGGGCTGGGATGCTGGGGGGGACATACCATTCTCAGGAGCTGAATGAGGACATCAGGCTTCTTGTTGCTGGAAGGATATAGGGAACTGCCTTCTGCAACAGAGATAGGAGAGCTCCTCCCTTCCATTTGACACCATCATTGTTGCAGACTCGTCTTGGAATAAGTGTCCCAAATACCTTTTTCTTGGTGCTTTGAAATAGTTGGCCAACCTTCTTTTCCACAAAAGAATATTTGCTTTCAAGACATCTCCTTTTCCTTGTGAAAGTTTCAGAAATAGCTTCTGCCACAGCCTTTCTCATCCAAACCTTAAAGTGTGTACAAAGCGCATGCACAGCTGCATCAGTATGATAGGGTTTGGGGGTTTTTTTATTTTTAAGAGGGAAACTTTCAAAATTAGTATCAGATAAATGATGGAAAATTGTAATTTAGTGCTAAAAAAAAGTTTTTAATTCAAATTTTTTCTCATAAAAAGACAATACCCTAAGAGAAATTAAATCGCCCCTCTGAAGCTGACACAGAAAATTCTGAGACTCCTCCTCCTTTCGTCTTTCTGTCCCAAGAATTGCTTTTATAAATGATTTCTCTTCCAAAGCCTCTGTTCAGGGTACTATTTTTTTCTGACGCTTAACTCACTAGCGTTGTGTAGTGTATGCATTTTGCATTGCCTTTGGGCATGCCATATATTACAAAGAGCTTTCTATCCCTAAGGGTTTGTGCAGCTATTTCTGTGAATTCATCCTACAGGGTGTTTTTATGAAAGTCATCAGTTAGCCTTTGCCATGAAGAAAGAGATAATAGTAACAGTAAGTAGGCCAAGCTCATCAGATTTCTATTGAAAGGCAGATTTCTTTTAATAGAGTGAATGAAGTTATAATGGCTGGAGCACTGGGCAGAAGTGGTGCAGGAGAAAAGTGACAGGTGCTGTTTCCTTGGACCACACTGGTTCTTCAGTTGTTTTATAACTCTAGTTAAATACTGAATCACAAAGAGCACAGCGGCCTTTAATTTCATTAAAGTGACTTTCTTGCGGGGCCGGTGGGACCCTCGCTGCTGCCTCTTGGGCTTCTTCCTAGATCAAGGCAACAACCCCCCTTTTCCAGTTGTTCAGCTCAGCTGGAATAGCAGAACCAGCAAATTCATCCATGTGGCTGGATATGAAAACAGTCCATTACCTACAGCTCAAGAAATGAGCTGTATTGGCACTGCGGAGGCTTCCCAGTTCAGACCCAATTCCCGCAGCCCCGAGGCATTTGAACCTGACCTGGAGCGCTCTGTTCATTGCATGCGCTCATCTCTATTCGAAGTGTGGGCCATAAATTTGAGAGAGAAAGGCCTTATGCTGACTACAGGACAGCAGCGCTGGGCTCCCAGTGGGACTGCTAGGGTGGCTGAGGAGGTGCATCAAGGCGCAGAACGAGGTGTGGTGGCTTTTATTTCGCTGGCAGAACTACAGAAGCAATCAGGCTGCACCCTGTTTTCTTTCATTAACCAAAGACAAGGGGCAAATTATAGATTCTAGCCTTTGGTTTAATTAGCCACCTGCCATTCCTGTCTTTTTGCATCCACAGTAACTATTTATACACATGAGGCTACAGGTAAGACTGTGGCCCTCTCTCTCCCTTGACCAGCAATAGTCTTTTCAAGTAAAATGATAGTTCAGCTATTTTGGGAGACCTTCTTTTTGATTCTGCATAATGCAACAGGACTGGCATTTTTCTCCCTTGTTGAGTGTCCATATTTCGTCAGTCACCCCCATAGTCATAGATTATACTGCTAGTGATTTCTAAGCTTCAGATACTTACTGTAAGTAGGCAACATTTAAATACAATTTATTATCATGTCTCCCCTTCCCTTAGATGTAAAGGAGCATCCCATTACGGCCTTACCAAGGAGCGGAAGAGGCGTTCCCAAGACTGCTCTCCGGACCATAGCTCCAGTTTAGCCGTGGCCGCTCTGGGCCCTGAACTCTCTGCAGCTGCAGCCATAGCCTTAATGACAGACGAGCCGGGGCTGGTGAACCCGGCCTTCAGTCCCATGTCAGAGGACAGCCAGGCGGGCAGCAGTCCCAGAGACCCACACCGCAGCAACCAGCACAGAAGTAAGGACTAAGAATGATTGTTTCAGAGCTTAGCGGCCTCCTTCAGTGTTCATTCCTGTGAAATGTATGTTGCTGGAAGCTTAAAAAAGAAAAAGGAGAGCCAAAGATTGGATTTTACATGGCTTGCCAACATGTGCGTTCAGTGACCTGATGTATTGGATGTGAAAAACAAATTTGCTTGGGCAGGGGCAACATCAAGCTGAAGAAAGCCTTGGTGCACACAGTTAAGCTGCAGGTCCTAGGAAAGGTTATTTCAGCAAGTCAGATCAGTTGGAAGAGTGACTGGCATGCGTAACGTGCTGGGGAGATGCTGCAGCTGTGCAATGGCTTCGTCAAAGTGTGGTGGCCTGGCCAACCCCCACAGGCCACGCCATGGGCACCTACCCAAAAGCCAGCTGGGAACTGCGCTTGGCAGTTGCAAATTATTTACTGGAAAACAAGTCTTAAGTAATGCCTTGGCAGCTCAGGGGATGATTTGCCAGCCTCCAAGCAGATGAAACTCAAAGGAGTTCGTCCTGCTGAAATAACCACAGGGACAAGTTACACGAGGAAATCTTGCCTTGACTCTTCGCCCCTTGTCACCACACAGAGCTCTGACAAGTGCCGTATTTGACATATATAGCCTGGCCAAAGACTGACCCAGGAAGCATTAACAGTGAGGTTACAGCTTATATCAGAGGACTCTGAAGCCAAAACTAATATCCCACCTTGTATTATCCCAGCTGTGTGTTAGGAGAATGGACAAGGAGCTGAAGAAAGTTTAGAAAATGTGCAAGGCTCTCCTCTTTGTGAGCATGGGGCAAGAGAGACAGGAAGGGAGGCAGAAAGAAGAGAACACCAGAAAGGAATTAAATCCTGCTAGTTTTACGGAGTTTTGAGGCCACAGTCTGGTTTGAGGGAATGTGTTATTATTAGATTACAATGTTTGGCTAGCATGCAGAGCTCAGAGAGACAGAGCCATAATAGTCAGGAAGATGGAAAGGATAGTGACATGTTTTGAAACTACTACAATTTTTTGGTATTGCCTTACCCAAGTCAGAAGATGTGACTTGGTTGGTCCCTCCCACCTGGATAATCTTTGATTTTAGATATGAAACTCTTGACTGTTGTTGGACGCTTTGGGAACATTACAGTTTTGAGGCTATGTGGTATTTTTCACTCCAAACAGCTATTAACAAATCTTCCAGCTTTTCTCTTCTTGTTGAATATGCACAGCTTGTTTGTGGGGCAGTGCTTCTTCCTTTTATATGCATTTTTCACTGGATTGCTGCTGATTCTGCCATGACTATGGATTATTCTGTCCACAGGCTGCCACACCTGCAGGTACAGATTTGTGTGTGTGGCTGGCAAAAAAGACAGGGGAGGTGGCAATTTTAGGGTGTGGGACAGAGGTAGGATACTTGCACCCGGATTCAGGTGGGTGCAGCCTTGGAGTCAAATGCAAGGGCAAAGGGCAAGAAGCCTTGCTGTGGCTGTTATGCCCTGTCATATGCCAATAGATAGAGAAATGATGTGCTCCTTTAGGGTTTACAGGCCCAAACTGCTGTGTTGTATTGACTTCTTTTTTTTCCCCCCTTCTGTCTCAGCTCAACACTTTGAACGCTCCACTATAAGAAGCAGATCTTTTAGAAAATTAAACAAAGCTTTCAGTGTTCTTCGAAGGACAAAAAGTGGAAGTGAGGTTTCTAACCAGACTGAGTGGGAAAGGGAGACTGTTGGAAATTCTGTTGCTGGAGAGGAAGGTAATACTTTGTTCTCCTTGTGTTATCACTTAAAATGGGGTAAGAGACCCTATCCATATGGGAACTGGGTGTCTGTGATTGACATTCCTTTTATGTGGTGGAGTGCGTGTGATTTAAAAACAAACAAACAAAAAAAAAACATTATTTTCTCCTTTTAAAAAAATGGGTAGGGAATCACAGTGAGGAAGATTGCTGGGGTGTGTGGGACCTCACGTAAGGGTTTTTCTTGTAACAGCCCGTGTGCTACCACCGACCCAGGATCTAAAGCATGGGATCTGGGCGTCTGGGATTTATTACTGAGCTGTCATTCATTTGCTCTATCATTTTGCTCAAGATGCCTCATTAGCATACGTCTGTTTTCCCCTTAAAGCAAGCAGATAAAAATGATCATACATTATAAGAATTTCATGAGATTTTACTGATGTTTATAAAGCACCGGAGATTACCGGGGGAAGACAGTATAAAAGTGTAAAGTACTGTCATTATTCCAGCACTTCTGTGGGATCTTTGGTTTAATTTGGTTGACTTGTATTAACTCAGCCAGGCAGGTGCTGAGGTAAGAACAATCTGCTCTTAAACAGGGGGAAGAGGCAAGTTTGTCTGCTGTGTGGCAAGAGTGAGGGGTCTGGCAGGCCATAACACTTAACATTTGGCATTCTCAAAGCACTAAGCAAATGTTACTAATTGCTTTGGACCGTAATTGCTGTGCCAACATTAGCTTTCATGCATCAAGAGGAAGTGATGATAGAGGGGGAATCATCTTAATCAAGGTCTTAATTGAGCTGATTATTTCTTTGCGTGATGCCTCAGCACCTTGCTTCTCTTCCCAGATCAGATGTCCAGGGTGAATGCTTTAAGAAGACAAAAGATTCAAGTTCCCTTTGTTCTATATTTCATGCTATTATTGAAATCCACACAAAATAAGGATAAAATGTGGCCAAATTCACTGTGTTCAGTGATTAAACTTAATGTGGTGCGTCAGAGAACAATGTTCAAAGCTCTTCTGCTTTATCTGCAGGTAAATACTCCTTCAGGAGAGTTCTACTAGGTCACTGTGTTCTTGATACTTACTCTTCTAGTCCAGATACTTGCTGATGTAGCCAAAATAAAATCAGATAATTCAAAATTCGCAACCTTTTCCGTAAAAATAAAATGGTTCTGCTCCTTGGCCTGGAAACATCATTAATAACTTCACTGCCCCAAATGTTTTAATTTTTTTCCCCAAGTAAAACATTGCAAACAAGATGTCTACAGCCCTCTGAGTAGATGGGTATGTTTCTCATTTCTTAGCAGCTGCTCAATCCATCATAAGCAGAAGCTTGCCCTTCTTCAGTTGGAGTGAAATTCTGAATGTGTCAAGCCCATATTTTTCAAAAGACATCTTTCAGGCTTGGGCATGGAAATTTTTCTGACCACTTTCTACCTAAGCTTATAGCTGACGTTACTAATAGTTCACTGAAAGTTTGATTCCGCACCCAGAACGCAGTGAGGATGATTTGGATGCCAGTGATACCTACCCAGTAACCTGCAGTGCAGTCCAGACAGTAGCAGAAGGAGACATGGAGATGATACTACTCTTCGCATTAAAGAAAGGTTTTCGTGTTGCATCAGTTTTAAAATTTGACCAGTTGTGGAAATGCTGATATCAGAGTAATACATTTCTAGTAGAAGAGAAAGTGCTGTTGTCTCCTTTTTAAAGCATGTACAACTGGGCCTTGAAGTGTCAATCTCTCTGACAAATTTGTCATTCTGTACTTGATTCTGCTTGTGGTTTCATTCCTGTACATCAAGCATGCCTGTAAACTTCCAAATGTATTTACTGCACTGGAAAAAACAGGTAGGCATGTAATTACTTAATGAGCAGTTACCCTTATGCATGAGATCACAGAAGCTGAGTACCCAAATTACTGTATTAATTACATATGCAAAGAATGCACTTTGATTACACTGCTCTGGAATTTGGTCTTTAAAAATGCAAGCAAGTAGCTTGCAGCAGTGCAAATGCAACTGTAAGAAGACTGTCTACTCAGTCTTTTGCAACAGGTGCTTTGTGTAATGGCATCTCAAAGGCTCTTTCTTTTTCTTCATGTTGGAGGAGGAAATGAATATACTTTCTGTAGCAGTTATCATGATCCTACCAGCTGGATGTTTATTTCCTTCTCCAGTTCTGTTTGTTTTCTTATTTTATTTGCTTTTAAAATCCTGCGTTGCTCTGAGCAGTCTGCAGTGGGACTCCTGGTGAGCATGCTGGTCACACTCTAAGGATCACTGCAGTCTGCTTGCTTCACGTATTTCTTCATTTTTCTGATCCATTTTTTCCTGTTCAGTGGAATCTCTTATTTTTTTTATGGAGCTCTCATGTAAGTGGTTAGAGAGAGTGTCCTTTCTGGTACCCTGCTCTTTGGTTTCGGGGACCGCGCTTCTCTTTCAGGTCACTTCACAGAATCACAGAATGGTTGAGGTTGGAAGGGATCTCTGGAGATCATCTAGTCCAACCCCCCTGCTCAAGCATTTGATCACTTCAGTTGATCAAATATTGGGATGACTTGACTGTGACAGGGAGGACTTTTACTCTGGCTGTTTTCTCTAGGTGGCTATGTGGTATCATGTATTTTCATTAAGATCAGCAGCAGTTCAGATGTTTAATGGAGTAATACCTGAAAGTCTTTCTGTAGCTGTGAGATTAGCCACAGTTTACTTCCAGACATATGTCCTTTGACGCTCTGTCAAAATAATCGTTCCTGACATGGAAGGGACCTGTCCAAATAACCCTTGATTCTGCTATCTTGAAAGCTGAATGCAGTACTGATTTTGGAAAAGAAACTTTGCTACTCAGGGACACTGAAAAACACGATATATAACGGCAAATGTGTCTCTATTATAACTGCAGCAGAGGAAGAGTTACAGTCTTATACTGTCTTATACCTGGAAGCAGTTCTTTACTGTGAAGATTACTTCACCGTTTCCATTTGGAACCTGTGGCTTAATTTGTTTAAACAATATCACAGGCAAAAAAGTATTTGTCTGTAGTGTGGCATCCAAGCTAATGGATGGATATGGATATTTACTTGAGAGTAAACTCACTAACAGCACTTATAATAACAAATAGCATTTCAAAATTGAAGTAAAAGTTAAGACAGTTTAAAAGAGAGAGTTTCATTCTCAGAAGTGAGGGAAGGCGACAGGGACATCCCTCCAGGGCCTAATGCATTTATGACCTTGACAATTTATTCAAATGATAAAACAACTCCGAGCAAAGACTGCTCCTGTGCTTATTTGTATCACTGTGCTCTCAAATTGGCATCACACTCTTGAATTTCACTTCCAAGAAAGACTGCACCTGTACTCCTACTCAATCTGATCTGCATATACACATTGTAAACTGTCTAGCACTTTAGGAGGAAAGAATTTGGGAATGCAATTACAAAAGCCTTTATACAGCTTTATGGTGAAAAGGAGCCATACTGCTGGTTTACAAAAGTGTTCATCAGCTCCTTTTTGCAGTTAAGTCATTGTAAAATAAATTGAATTTATGATTGCTTGAGGATGTCAAATGTTGTTCAAAGTCAAATTCATTCTTCTTAGTATCCTGGTTGTTGCAGTGCTACTATCTGTTATTGTTTTGCAGCAGTCGAGACCAAGGAAGCCTTGGCAGGAATATGCAACAAACTCTCCTGTTGTGTGGGTGTATCGCACTCTTACTGTTCAGTCTGATTCCTATTGTATTATATATATATGCACACACACACATATATACATATATATATGAATATATAATAAATACTTCTATGTTGAGGAAAGGTATATGCAGAAAAGAAGGTAAGTGAAATGCAGATGGCTTTAGGGAACTATCAGTGTCTTTTTCAACTGCTGTATGGCTATAAGACTCCTTATGTGCAGAAAAAAAAGTGGCTTATACAGCCCCAAGACAAGACAGCAGTAGCCCAGCTTTCACCTCAGGAAGGCTGCACCCTGCAGGCATCACACTCAGTTCCTGTTTTTCGCCGTTCAGATTCAGTTGCAGTTCAGATTTCCCAAAACAGCTGGTGGAAGTTTTACAGAACTGGTTCAAAACACTCTGATCTAGAATGATGAGCAAGACAAAAGATTTCTAGAAGAAAAAGAGATTGGCTCTGTAGCGTTTCCTCCGCTGCAGAAAGATAAGCTGATAAACTGCTGTGCATAAAACAACCACAATTCTTTTGAGACACATTTGACACTACATCAATTTCATTTTAGTTCTTTTGAGACTCCTTTGGTAGAAGAATGTCTGGAAGCAAGGAAAGACATTAGATCTAGCATTGTCTTCTACCATCCTCCTGAGTTGGACCAACATCCCTGGAGAATCAAAGGAAAGAATTGAATCAAATACTGCTGTTTGCAGAATGATGACAATGCACTGGGAGAGTCAAACACTAAATGAAAATTAATTGCAAGGGAAGATGTGCAAAACCAAGTCCCACATTGGCACAAGAGCATATGACAGTCACAACACATGTATTTTCCAGGAATGGGTTACACAAGCTTTTTTTAAATTCTGGAAACCAGGTGCAGAAAGCACCAGTGGGTTCCCTGCAGAAAGCCTTATTTGGTGGTCTGTAGTCTTGCAAAGTTTCATTGACTTCAGCTGGCAACTCGCATGAATCAGGCCCCCTGGGCTGAATAAGGACTTGCAATCTGGGATGCAGATTCTGTTTACAGTCACCTTTGATCAAGCTGGACTCGGGTATCAGAGCAAATATTATGCAGAGCTTTGTCACACTTGATCCTGGGAATGAAGGCAGAAATTACTCTGATGGCAGCACTGTCAGTAAGTGCACAGTGCACACACAAGCTAGTTGAAACCTGAGCACTTGAAGGAACACTACCATTAAGTAATATAAACTGTGGGGATAAAATATTAAGCATACTTAAAATTTCATATTACAGTCTTGTGGCTAATGTGTAATGAATGCTCCATACGCCTACATTGTACCAGACAAGCAGAGTTTAATGTGTAAATCTGTCCTCTCCTATGTTACTTGTTACTGTAATGGGATGTGTAAAAATATCAATAAAATTGCACAGTAATATATGGAAAATATTGCTTGAGGAAAAAGTACACACAATATACCTGAATGCAGATGACATTTTATTATTATTGACAGATTCAGAATGCACCATACCACTCCCGATGACAAAAACACAACACTGTGTGGGAAAATCTGCAAGAATCATCAAAAACAAGACAGAAAGTTTACTTCTTTCTAGATTCAGCAGCTCTTCGATATTTAAGGACTGGAAAGATAAAATGGTAAAGAAAGGTATGCAATACTCCAGGGTTTTCCTGCTCCGGAAAACCTGGTCAAAGAGAATGGAGAATACTAATTAAGAATATAAGGGCTGGAAAATGGGGTATGTGCAGACTGAGGCTCCATTCATGCAACAGGTTGTGTATGTGTAAATGGTAAAAGCCCAGAGCCCATTCAGAGCCCGTTAAATCTGGTGGGGCATGCTGAGGCAGAGGCATTCACGGTGTGCAACTGGCTGCTGGAGCAGGGCCCACCTCTTTGGGGTATAGTATTCGTGTTAGAAAATTGCAAAGTGAAGACACTGTTTTCCATAAATGTCATCACCCTAAAATAGGCAACGTAGGTTTTGATCAAACTGCACACAATGTATGCAGACTGCTTAGTGAAAAAATTATCACGTGTTTTCCTATTTAAAAATAATGTATTCATGTATCTTTGTGTTTAGTTTGTCAAACTTATTGTTAGTTTATCAAAATAGGTATTTGCTGTTAGCTTACTACAATGTAGGCTGTTGATGATACAAACATCATATGAAAATATGATATAATACTTCATATGAAAATATGAAATATTAAAAGGCAAGATTTTAATGAAGATAGGAATTAAGAGATCATCAATTGTCTTGGTTGTTTGGCACGTGTGAGGAGAAAATGGTGCAATTTGCAAATTATATTTTGTAAAGAGCACAAGGAAATCAAATGAAGACAGGAGGTGAAGCAGTACATTTTGCTAAACATAAAAGAGAAACCTAGTGATTTGCACACTGGCAAGAAAAAGCAGTGTCTTGGGAAGATTTTTTTTGTTGCCAACTGCACCCTTGAGAAGCAAATCAGGTATTAAAAATTCTTCTAAAGTATTTGCATGAAGTCATGTTGAAAGCAAGCCCGGTGCCAGTGCAAGACTTAATAAACCAGTTAAGGTTCTGTTCAAGGAGCAAAGAAAGAACCTGATGTAGCTGTGGGGACTTGTTCACTACTGCATTGCTCTAATCTTGCTCTGGGATAATTACAGATTGAAATAACATGAGAGTGTCAGCAGCTTGTTCAAGTCGCAGGTTTCCATTGTCAAGAAAAGTAACTGGGAACTTTTTCTTTAGAAAAAACTTGAGGAATGAGTTATGGGAGAATGAGCTCTTGAGTCAAAAAGAACAGTTTGTTAGGACACAAAGTGAATCATCATGCAATGGAAAATTTGAGCGCTTTGGTAGTTTGCAAAATCTACTAAGATATTTATTTATGTCATTTCTATGCAGAGAATAAAGATGGGGGATGCAGATTATGATTTGCATTTTTGCACATATTTATTCCCTTTTATCCACACAGAGAGTGTAAAATGGGTATACTTATTCTGATGTGGGGATCAGGCCTGTGGTGATTTTTGAGGAGAATCTGTATCATCTGACCTTAAGCACCTGACTGAGATATTTGGGTTAATTGGCTCTTTCCTTTTATGTAGAGGAGTGGAGAGTTTAGGGTGCAGTGGAGAGAGGTTAGCCACCTCCAAGGGTGATTTAGCAGTGAACTGGGCTGTGTCACTCTCTTCAGGTGCCCATGGGCTATAAAGGAAGCTAGAGCAACTAGATCATCAAATTAGGCATTTGGGTTAGAAGACCGCATTCAGATTGTGTGAATCCCCCCTTCAGGCTAGACAGAGTCAAACAAACTGGGCAAATAATGTTCGGAAAGTAGAAGTGTGGGGGGAAAATAGTGCACGTCCCACTCCTGTGACATTAAAATGGTGTGCAAAACTGAAGTAAACTGGAATAGGAGCAGAAACTGCTACTACAGGAGAACAAATTAAATGAACCCTTGGATATTAGGCTAATGAAGGCTGTATAATTATCTAGATAGATTTTTATTGCCTGTCAGCTCTGTGTAAAACAACAAAGTCCAAGTCTGTGCTACTGGTAGGTGCTTTTTACAGACGTGAAGGAAGACAGCTTCCCGCCCTGAAGAGCAAAAGATCAAAGAAGTGGTAAGGGATGCAACATGGTGTTTTTTAATTTTTTTTTTCCTTTCTTTCTTTCTTTCTTTCTTTCTTTCTTTCTTTCTTCCTTTCTCTCTCCCAAACTTTCTGGTGGCTTCCTTGTTTGTTACTTGGTACTTGTGTAATAGAAAATATTATGCTATCTTAGATACTGCTCAATTAATTTTCATTTAACATTTTACTGCTCTTCAATAGCAATCCCTGTACTTTTATTTCTAAAATAGGTTATTGAAAAAATATTAGCACTCTATTTTTCTACTTACAGGTTTTTCACATTGACTTTGGCTTGGACTCTGGTATCAAAAATTCAAAAGCTTTCTCTCAGCTATGGGGATTCAAGACAATTAAAGGCAGATACACCTGTACTAGATAACTCACTGGTGCTTTTACTTGGACTTTGAATTTGGATGTGAATTGCCCTGGAAAGAAAGAAAATAGTAGGGACACGCTGTGAAAACGAACATGTCAGTTGAAAAGTAGGGTTTGGAAAAGAATACTCTTCTCCAGTGTATTATAAATAAACAAAAGGACCTCCACACACCATTACTGCCTCTTCCCCATGCCCAGATTGGCAAGGCCAGCAGGTCTTCCCTTGGCAGCTGAGCAGTCAGAACGGCTCCCTTCTACCGAGCGGTTCATAAAGCATGTGGAAAATATGTCCCAGCATTCAGGGAAAATGCCATTCTTCCTCCAAATAAATTTACTGTTACTAAAAACTGAGCTGCTCAGTCTCTGTACATGAGGAATCCAATTCAGCAAAGTTTTAAAGTGTTTGGTTTAAGCACAGGACCAGACTGATGGCTGCAGTGGGATTGTTTGAACACTTATTATTTGGCACACTTATGTCCCACAGCTGAACTGATATCCGTACCAAAGAATAATGACCTGTTATTTTTTATAGAGGGGAGAAAATACCATCCAGCCACACTGAAGTCTAGTTGTATTTATTCAAGGCTAGAGGTCTGCAGTTATATTTCTCCAGGCTGTGGACAGTAATGGGGAAATGTCACCTCCTATATTAATGGTAGCAGATGTATGTTCATTTAAACTTGGTTTTCTCAGTCAGGTTGTGGAATAAGCCTGTATTAGATCTGATACAGTTGGTTTGTCAGCAGCAGTAATTTTGCTTGCGCCTATATGCCTCTTTGAAGTTTGGAAGAGAATTTGTCTAATGCAGATCTTCTTTGAACTTTCCTCTCCCTTCAGACACCTTGAATGTTCTGTGATTTTTAATACAGACACTTTGCAGTAAAAGCCAGTTATTCCTACTTCATAGAGTTCAAGCAGCCATGAAAGGACCGGGGTCTGATAGGGAAACTACCATTTTCTTTGGGTAGTCCAAGAGATCTTTCCTTTCTGTTAGTTGAAGGTAAAGAAATGCTTCCTTGGATGTCACAAACCAAGCATCCATCTTCTTCTATGGCACCAAAACTGGAGGAAAATACGGTAGTAACTGCTCAGTCCGACCAGGGAAGCTGCCCGTGAGAAAGTCTGTGCAGCCCACCAAAGCAGGGACTGCCAGACCACAGAGGTTTCTCGGAGGTGTCTCAGATGGTGCCCATCTGCCCTAGGGCCAGTAAAGAAACATGGCCTGGTCCTCAGGCATCTCTAGTCACTAAACATGTTAGCACAGGTAACTGGTTTTTTTTTTTCTTAAATACATTTCATTTGTCTGGGTTGCACAAAATGTTTGGGACTGTGTTTTCTGGGGAAAAAAAAGAAGTTTGAATATATTAATTAAAAAAGAAAGTCCTTCAAGTCCACTAAGCAGCACACTTTCCTTTCCTCCCTACTTAGCATAAACCACATCCATGCATAAAACCTAGTCTGGATAACTGGCAGATACCTGAAGTTGTATGGTGCATGTTTTAATAATGCAAAGTTGTGATTTCAAATAAATACCTTACAATGTGCATTTCCAGGTTTTCCCAGATTGTATCACCTGATTCCAGATGGAGAAATTACCTGCATTAAGATCAACCGTACTGATCCCAGTGAAAACCTGGCCATTAGGATTGTGGGAGGCAGTGAGACTCCTTTGGGTCACATTATTATTCAGCATATTTATCGAGATGGGGTAATTGCCAGAGATGGAAGATTGCTGCCCGGAGACATGATACTAAAGGTACGGTACTGCAGAGGTAAAAGATAAAAAGAGGTATCCTAACAAAGAATAAGGCAGTGCAAGTAGATCTTACAGATGAGATTTGCGGTGTTGCTTGTTTGTGTGGATAGAATATTTTATGCAGAAAGAGGTTCAGTTCCTCTGCATGCTGTCAGGATTTCATTCAACTGTTTTTGAGGCTCATTGATTTGTTTATTTTTCCTATTCGGTATCAGGCCTCCCTGAATCCTAGCTGAACATGGTAGACCCAAAATGTGATGTAGTGCAGTATACTGTTGGCATTTTCAGTAATGACAGTAGCACTGTTGAACCTTGAACCAGTTTTTGTGAAATCACCAGGTGGAGCATTTCTCTGGTGCTTGGTGCTCGTACAAAATGGCTCTGAGACACAATCGCCTGATTGGAAATGGTCCGCAACCTCCCCCTGGGGTTTTTGTAGCAGAAAGGCAAGAAGAGTGAGGACTCTGCCTGTGGAGGAAGGAGAAGTGCCAACATAAATTTGAATAAAGGAAATAGGGGGAAGGGTCAATCTTCAAAAAACCACTGCAAAAATTTTTCTGAAAGCAGGGGCTGGGCTTTTTGTCCTGTTTGTTTCTAGTGTGCTGTGGGCTAAAATCTCACTTAGTGCACCTTCCACTGCCTTAAACCCACTTGCACCAGGATAGGTGATAGGGGCCTCATCGCAGTTAAGTTCTTTCTGCATCCAGCTCCCATGTGCGAAATGTTCAGCATGAACCGCGCGAGACACTCTGCTGTGTTTTTTGTGAGCGCTGCTCTATCAGCAGCCACAGGTGAAATCTCTAAGAATAAACTTGAACAGCACTGAGGCATTAGCTGTCAGCTGCTACTTCTGCTCCTGTTTCTGTAGAAATGTATATCAGACGAACACGAATTAGGCCAGATGCTTAAAAATCATGTTTCTTATGAGCAATGGCTTTAGCAATAGCTTTTGAATGACTGCTGCATTCTCAGCTGCACCATCAACTTGGATCTCTGCAAAGATGCTAAGTTATACCAGTGTTTCAGTCCTGGGCAGAGCAATACTAGAAAGTACTAGCTCCTTTCCCTCTGTGCTGTGATGGTTTGATGGTGTGTAGTTTGAGTGCACAGGTATGTTTGCATTGCAAGCCAAAGGTACAGCTGCAGCGCGTTCAGGTATACCCAAGGCAGCTTGGACCAGTTAGCTCAAACACTGGTGACAGTGGGGCCAGAGAGTGCCCACCATAGGTTTCCAGATTAAGGGTAAATGTTTGAACTGCCTGCTCTGTTCATCATGGGCTCGTGCAGCTGTGTTGGCGTGCTGTGGTACCCAAGCTAACCAGAGTGGCATTCCCTGGGCTAAGCCTACGAGAGCTGTAAATGGGATGTAAGCATGCTTCACTTACCCTTTTTAAATGCACTTCTAAACTGCAGCTCCACGTAAGAGCTGGATAAGTGTTACCTGGGTCATATGTTTCAGAGAGGCTTTTTGTCTTGTTGC
This sequence comes from Apteryx mantelli, assembly GCF_036417845.1. Lineage (NCBI taxonomy): Eukaryota > Metazoa > Chordata > Aves > Apterygiformes > Apterygidae > Apteryx > Apteryx mantelli. The sequence continues at coordinate 57,251,451 of NC_089982.1, forward strand.
CAGCTCAGAGAGGCAGAGTTACAGCACCGCTGAGCAGACCCTGTTAATTTAGGGCACATCCAAACTGGAGTGAAGAGCTGTGAGTACAGTGGGATGGGCCTGGCTTGGCTCCCCACTGCAGGGCTTGGACCATGGCTGACTGCCCAGGGATTTACCGAGGATCCCTGCTGAGCTCAGTCCCATGCTGTTGCAGCTTATGCTGTTCACAGTACCCATGTTGGCGAGCTTTAAGTTAGTTCAGCTGTGTCTCCAGAGGTGCCGTCCCACCATCAGGCTGCAGTGAGGACAGCCCCATCGTGACCACCCAGGCAGTTTATTAAAAAAACCCAAGTGGAACACTCTTGTCCATGCTGGGGAACATTTTTGTTGCAGTTTGGAGACATTTCTTAATATTTAAATGGTTCAACCTGTGTAATGTAAAACTACATGGAAATAAGTTGTCTGATTCAGGTTTTCCAGCAACGAGTTACAGCCTTACAACTGGTTTTCATTTAGCAGTGATAAAATACAATGCCTAGTCAGCCTTACACATGCAGGCATGGCAGGGTTGACTGGAAGTTCTTTTTTTTTGGCAGTCAAATTAAAGAAGTGTCAGTTATGCTGTTTTATAGTCTTCTGAGGTAAATCTTACCTGAGAAACACTGAGAAACATAAAAAGTCTGATTCTCTAGTGAGGTGTATCAGCATAATTGCTAGATGAATATCCAGGACATTAGAACTTCCTACTTGAGGCTCTCATCTCCATTTTAATTAGAGGTTCATTAGTGGGACGCAACTTTTTTTTACTGTAACTAAAGCAGTAGGGTGATAAGGAAGCAGAGAAACAAGAAAGTGGTGGGAGTGAAAGGAAAGGTTGGCAAGCTGATTTGAAATCAGAAGCTAGTGGAATAAAACTAAGATGTATGAAAGGATATTGGAGCTTGGGGAAGAGCAATAATAAAGCTGAAGAATAACAGTTATGTCTGGAGACCATCAGGGAGGAAGGGTAAAAAAAAGGCAATAAGTGTCTGCACACTGTGTCCTTTCCTTGGGGGACGGCTGTTATGTAATGCAAACTTGGCCTCCTGTGCGACACAGTTTGAAATCACACACGTCACTTTGTGCAAGGACATCTGTGTAAATAGATCAGCCGCCTCCCGTGCCAATGTAGATTAGATGGTCTTTACGCTATTGATTTATGGCTCTCTCTCCCAGGTAAACGGCATGGACATCAAAAACGTGCCTCACAACTACGCCCTGTCCGTCCTGAAGCAGCCCTGCCAAGTGCTGCGGCTCACCGTGCTCAGGGAGCAGAGGTACCGCTGCCGAAGCAGCGGCCTCGCCTTCGACGCTCGCTGCGGCCGGGATGACAGTTTCCACGTCGTTCTCAACAAAAGCAGTCCAGACGAGCAGCTGGGAATAAAGCTGGTCCGCAAGGCAGACGAGCCTGGGGTATTTGTTTTCAACTTGCTGGAAGGAGGGGTGGCTGCCCGTGATGGACAGCTTCAGGAGAACGACCGCGTTTTAGCTATCAATGGGCATGATCATCGCTATGGCAGTCCAGAAAGCGCAGCCCAGCTGATACAGGTTTGTCACGACAAGTTTAACCCTGGTTTCTGAACTTGTTTAACTAAACTGCAAAAATCAGGCAGCGTATTCTCACCATCTGTCGCAATGGCTCTGTCAAAGTAGGGGCCAAAATGAATGGGAGTGTGTCTGGGGAAGGGGAAGGGACACCTCAACCAAACTTGGCTGGGAATTTACACCTCTAAAATCTCCCTGATTTCACCTAATATAGGCATGAACTATTGCCTACTGCAATCAGCTCACTCAGAGGGCTTTGTTAGAGTGTACAGATCAGTGTAAATCTCCATGTATCAGTGTGTCATTTTCCTTCCAAATTCCCCTCCAGAACTATTTCCAGTTGGTTTCTTTCTTTACAGCCCATCTTAGTAGTTTCCCTTTTAGATAACCTCAACGTAAAAAGCAAAACAAAGCATGTTGTGTTGCTTTATCTCATATTTACAGCAGTCCTTTTACAATTTTACATTTTGTTTGGAGGAATGCACAGTGCTCACATATCGAAGAATTTCATGTGCTTCAATACCAAGATGTCAAATCAGACTGCATTCTCCCCATTTTGGACAGATATAATCAGGATAACACGAGTTAGACTTAAAGAAGCATTTGAACGAGTGCATCTTTTGGAAAGGATTCCTCTTTTAGCATAGATTCACAGATGGCTGTAACCAACTTTTATTGGAAAGTTTATAGCATAGCTAAAGATCAATTCACCAACTCATCTTCATCCTGAGAGCAGGAGCTCCATGCTCAGATGGAGGCAAGTGGAGCGTGCTCTGCTTGGGGAACAGACTTGTGAGCAGTTGGGTAATACCAGTTGTGGAAATTCTGGCGCAGCATCTTTCTGGGTTACTTTATGTAGCTCACTGACTGGGAACTGAAGGGGAGGGGGTAAATTCTCTGAGCAGAACAAAGCCTGGAGTGAAACCGTTTCTAAAAAAATTGTCATTCTTGGAACAGTTCTTTAAGGCTGAAAAACAAGGCAACACTGCTTCATAAGCAAAAAACACATGCGGCCTAGAGATGAAATGGAAAAAATGACTAATGAGGCCATTCTCACACAAGTGTTTAAAAGTGCAACTAAAGCTCTTATTGGGTTCCAAAGAGTGGATGTTATTTATAATAATGCTTGAAATGCACACCAGCCTCTGGGGATTTAAACAACATGCCCATCAAAGGACAGAGTCAGGTTTCCAAACAGCCAGGATTACATTGCATTGATGTGAGCTCTATGAATCACATTTGCCTAACACAAAATTCCCAGACCCTGTGTCTTTTTTGTCATGTTTTTTCATCAGTTATCATTTGCCTTTCCTGTTTGCATGTTATACCAGAGAACAACCATTATACTGAAGCCACAAATGTTTTGCATTTGCTTTTTACACGGCATGTTTTACTTTGTCCTCTGATTTCTCAACAGTACCCAGCCTGTTGAGACCTAAATGTGTGTCACTCGTGGTATATGGAAATCTACAAATTAACAGCACAGGATGCTTCAGATATGGGATTGATTTCTTTAAAAACAGAACTACCTTTCATTTTAGTATCATTAAAGGTGGCGGTGGTGTTTATTCTTATTACCTTGTCCTGTAGCTTTGTCTTCCTCATTCATTTTGCTGAGCACGGCTAAGAGAACATCAGATTTCTGTGAAATCTGATTAGTTTTGACTTCTAAATAATGAATAATTGAGAAGTACCTGATTTTTCAGACCTTCAGCAATTATACATTAGCATATGTGGAGCAGTTGTTAATCAGTAGATTAGGTGCCTGGCTGTTTATAAGCTCAGTCGCAAGAACTGAAATGAAGAAAGCGCCCAAGTGCTAATTAGGAGCGTGCAGGCATGATAACACTTGGGTGTTTGCTGCTTCCCGTTTGTCGCGTCATCTTTAGTCATGGCCTTGTGTCAGACGTGGCACTTGTAGTCTAAATAACATGACATTCCACATCTGTTTTGCATAGGGGCGACAAGAAAACGAGCCAGGTAACTGAAAAGTGGGCGCTTGTGTGAGTGCATCAAATCCAGCCGCGCGGGGCGAGCCAGCTTAAGGCTTTACTGCCCCCAGATGTTCACTGCCCTGCCTGTGTCTCTCCCGTTGCCATTCAGAGCCGCTGAGCTGGGGCGCAGGAGCTGCTGTGGGCAGAGTGCGGGTCGGCTCCTGCTGTGTCCCTGGCAAAGCAAGACCTGAGTCAGGCACAACAGCAGACACCAGAGATTTTCCAGCAAAAGCTCTGCAGAGCATTCTTCACTTTGTGTTTGATTTGCTCTGGCCGTAATGCAAATTTTCTCTCAAGTAGATTGTTTCAGCTACTTTTTGTATTCAGCCCTGAAACTACCCTAATTTTTTTAATTCTTGCTTCAGCATAAATAGCAGAGAAGGAATTGTGGGGAAATGCAAGTAGTAAAAGGGGTGGGGGGCAGGAGGGAGAGGTCAGAATGCAACAGCAATCAGTAGAAATATATATATTTTTTAATGAAAATAGGTAAATACAAAAGCTAGTCTTGTTGTTTGGATAACTTTTAAATTCTTTGGACTTCTGAGAAATTACTCAACTTGACTGACCTGGAGACAAATGTGACATTACAACAGACACTCTTGTTGAACTTTTGCTAGTCATTCTACAAAGAATTAATCACATTTACAACCTTCTTGTAAATAACCAATTTTGAGACTAACCATGTGGCAGCCAATGAGGTTTAAACAGAAGTTGCGTAAGTCGAAGTTGTTTGTTTTAGAGAAAACACTTTTCTTGGGGTCATATGCCTTTAGGAGGTTTAGTCTTGTATTGTTCTGTTATGTTTTAACAGACTTTATAAACCAGGAGTTAGTGTGGTTTCTTTTCTCCCAAGATACAGAATTCTCCTTTTGGGTACCAGATGAGTTTGGAGTCCAGGAATTAATATTCCATTACAATAAACACGATAAAAATACCTAGAAAGTTATTTTAAAATATGTGTGTGTGTATCAGATGCATATATTATGAAGCTGTGGAGATTTTAGTTGCTGGTGAAAAACTGTAGCATACCCCAAAACATTGGGAAGGTAACAAGGAAGTGCACATTTTTTACTGAGATATCACCTTCCTTGGAAGTAGCACCTTTCTGAACATGAAAATTTCAGGGTTGAAGCTGAAGGTTTGTGGAGGAGGAGGGGACTGGTTTTTAAATTATTATAGTGACATTTTTGAAAACTTTTTTTAACTCACAGCTAGCAATATTGAGTCAGGCTCTAGAAAAGACGAACTGAACCGTAAAAATGAAAATCCCAGGAGCCTTCTCTGGTTTCTGTTAGCTGTCCGTGGGAGACTTGATTTCACCAGTGCAATTGAATCTGGGTTCAATACAGGCTTTCCCTGGAAGCAGGGCGTGTTTGGAGGCGCGGATGCCCCTGAGGTGCCGTTGCTGACGCTCGCTCGCTCGCCGGGGGGGGCCCCACGTCAGAGACTGAGCCAGACAGGCAGGTTTCCCTCTAGAGGCCAGAACACCGGGTCTTGAGCCTGGAGAGGAGGAGATTAGGGATTTGAGGATTATTTTTTTATTTCTGAGTATGTTCCTACAGCGTTGAGGCTATTCTGCATTTCCCTTTAGTCTGGTCTGTTGGTTTGCCTGTATAGCAGGCACCTATGATTTACTCACTGAAGCCCATTCTCGGTGATAGCTGTGCACCGCTGTTGTCTTGAACAGATTGATGTGAGCCTCACCGAGGGCGGAATTAAACCATCTGCTTCTAGAGTGACAGCTGATCTCAGCAGTGCTGATTCAGTAACACAGAAAATTTTCACTTGCACACAGACTTAGTAACACCAACATCAGGCACACACACAACACCTTCAAAACAACGTGTGAGCATAACTCGGTGGAAGCTTTGCAGCATCTCTCAGACACCTAAGCATTATGAGGCATTTTGCAAAAGGTCCCAGAAGTATTATGAGTTTTCTGGGGGCTAATTGGTTTTGCAGTACCTGTTCCTAGAGTGAGAAATTTGGCTAGGTTTTCAGCTGAAACTCCATTGCACACAATTATTCTGTGTGCTTGCTCATGTGTTCTCGCTCTCTTTCTCTCTGTTTTGGCGCTTTAGGATTTTATCTCTCAAAATGGTTTCACATTTTTTTCCTTAAGCTGCCTGACATTTTTCCTATTTGTTGCACGCGAGTGGAATCCATTGCATCGTTTATTCCCCACTTCAACAAGCCAAAGCACAAGCACATCACTGGCTAAGGAATTAACTGCATCTTTTTGGGCATTCCCATCCAGAAGCAGTAGCTATATTGTCTGTCTCTCTCCCGTGTCTGGCACGGTACTGCCCAGTACTGTTGTGCACAGGTGTATCCAAGAACTGATCCATACTCATTGTGATGGGATCACTGCTTCAAGCAAAATTTGGGGTAGACAAAAATTATCTCAAAAATTTGGTGTTAACTCTCTGAAAAATTCTTAAGTGGCTGGCAGTAAATTTTTTTTTAGATGTCTAACATTTGCCTTTCAAGCATGGACTTTATTGACCTGAACTGATGCTATTGCTCTATGTCACTGCAACCATGTCAGCAGGAAGTCAAAACAACCAAGCTGAAGCAGCACCTGCATCTTGTGAATTCTCCTGGGCTGAGAAGGGGGGGTTATTGCAGCAGAGCTGCGGGATTTACCCTGTGTCTCCTCCTGCAGGCCAGCGAGACGCAAGTTCACTTCCTCGTGTCCCGGCAGAGCCAGCAGCAGCCCCCCGACATTGTGCAGGAGACAGGCTGGAGCTACAGCGGCAGCCCCCAGCCCTGTCCCGCCAGGAGGAACAGCCCCAGCAAGGTGAGGGCTCGTCATGGCTCTTCACTCCTCCACCGTGGGAAAGTGGGGTGGGGGCTCATGTTTTAACATCGCAAGGTGTTATCTCTGGCTTCTCTCGCCAGGAGAAGCACATCTTACTCTGCAGTGTAAATATAAAAACTGTGCTCCTTGTTATTTATATGCTGGGAAGTGCTTCTGTCTTGACTCAGCCTGGGGTTGGAAGCGAAGGAGGAAGCTGAAGGGTAATAGTGGGACAGCAGTCTTATTTATACACAGTGTACTGTACATAAACCTGGCTGACGGTCTGATCTAGCACAGTGCAATGTGGTCTAATGAAAATAAGAGGCTTATCTGAAGTTTCTCCATCTGGAGCAAAGTCTATAGGCAAAAAGCTTTCATGGACTGGTTGGAGAAATTCCCATAAGCTGCTTGAAAATTACAGCAATCGTTAGTCTGTTGCTCATTTCTCAAGATAACCATGTTCTGACCTAGTTCAATCGCTGGCTCAAGGTCCACGAGCTGCAGGCAGCAGCAGTGGTTCTCCATGACCGTGCCGAGCCCGACCTGGACCTTGCAGTGCAGATCCACCATCTCCCCCAGATACTGCCTGCACTGTGGTTCTTCTGCTCTGGTTCCTAAACTTTCCTTCCAGCCACTCCTCTGTAGCCAGTTACCTTGTGCATTTGCCCTCTAGTGCCTTGCAGTGCTCTCTCTGTATAATAACCAGTGCAATCAACTCCCGCAAACACAACTAACCAAAGGCAAGAAATGCAGGAAGGAGAAAGCGGGGACACAAGTCAGAGACACTCTGATGGTCAAATATGAGTGTTTTAAAGAAGCAAACAATGCAGCAAGAGCCTTGTAAATACCTTTTCCTGAGCTTACATAGCATTATTCTTTGCAATATACACAGGACAGGATATGCACTGTTTTTATTGTCGGGTAACTAGCCTCCTACAGAGGTGAGTGGTGGCCTTGATAGAGGTTTTGACAGCTTGTGTTTGATTGTGCTGCTGCTGTATGACCTCAGGGGACATCATCTTGCCCCCTTTACAATGGGAACAGCGAGAGTGCCATCCCATGTGAAGCGCTGTGAGATCCAGGTATTGTTGTTCAACTGAGGAAAATGAGAAAGAAAAAAAAGAGTATAATCCCCCTGTAGGAAACAGAAGCCTGGATCAGACAGTTCACACATCCTCCCTCGCTGAGGGCAAGACAGCACAATTCTGGTGTTTTAAAGATTTACCCGTGTTCAGAAAAGGGGATCCGAATTAACAAAAGGCATAATTTTAAATAGAATTACTGCCACTTAAACCAGATTAAACCACTGTGTGGAGGTGTTCTTGACGAAAGAAATTGGCTTGGGATTACCTTTAATGTAAGGTAATCACATTGGATTCTACTTATTTTGACCGTATGCAAAAATACCCTTGCAGAAGTTGAATTTGTTTATTTCACTAAATTGAAAGTCCTGTGGCTGGTTAATTACATTAATCTCTCTGAGAGTCGCCACTTGTGCAAACCCTCCTGAGCTCGATCTACAAAACACAGAGGTACAGCTGTGGCACAGGAGCGTCAGCAGATGAGGAGGAGACAGTGGCAGGCGGTTGTTGTTTTTTCTGGGATCCATCATCCAGGCTGTGGAGAGCATGCTGGAGTCCCCAACAGGAGAGCTGTGTCAGGGCCAGCTTCCCGCTGGCGCAGGGAGGGAGTCAGGAAGGCAGACAGGCAGGGCTCAGTTAAATCTGCCCTGCTGGATGGGCAGCCAGCTGTGTCCTTAAGGAGACCTCGGGACTGCGCTGCCAGCTGCCAGACTGGGTGCACAGCTGCCAGCCAGGAGACAAGCTTCACTCCGCCCTTTACAAATGTTTATAAATACCCACTCTTAGCTGCTTTTCCTTTCCTTTCCTTTTTTTTTTTTTTTAAACTACATTTATTTAGTGTTTTTATGTATAGGAAAATAGGGTAGGCTCTATTCTTCTGTTTCACTTTCCTTTTGCATGAAGTCACAATCACAGCCCTTGCTAAGGCGAGACTGGATGAACAGGTTTATCCCCAAATGCAGGGCTGGTGCTCGGTAGCTACTAGCCAGTAGCAAATACTGCCCATGTAATGATGCATCTGCAAGGCATTACTCCCTAATGCAATAATGATTTCCTTAGGGAGTTATGTGGAGGACAGCAATTAGCTTGGGTCACTACTGTAAGATTTCTGGTGATGCTCTGAGCACCTGCTAGCTCTACCATGTTGATCTGATTGATCGATACCACGTGGGATTATTAGGGAACATGACTTTTTTCCCATATGCTGTGCTAGATACCCATTTTCTCTTCCTCTACCAAGAGGTATTGGATGGGGATTCTTGATAAATTCAACATTATTTGGGTGAGCTGTCAGATTGTGAAGAGCCAATGTTGACATTGCAACAGTCCTTTCAAGGCTAATGGATCATCTTTTGTTGGCGAGGCCATGGCTCTAAGGGAGGTTTCTGGTTTGCCACAAGGGAGGCAAGCTACCCAAGAGGGTCAGTGGATATGCTGCTGTGGGCTTCTGCCCAGCGCCACTATTTGGGAACTTTCCAGGGAAGATCACAGCTAAAGAAGAAAACTGTGAGCTGTTACCAGCTCCCTTTAGCTTTGTGTGTGTGCAGTGAAGGCTCATTTCAGACAAAATGCTCTGGCAGTAGATCAGTACAGCCAGTAGACATGATTAGCTTCAGGCACTGTAGGCTTTTGGTCTGATACAGGCACTACTGGAGTGTTATTTGCCCTTTCATATGGTATGAGCGTGTCGGTTTCAATATCTCTTGCTTTTTTGCTTAAGGTGTAACTGAACATCATTTGCAATTCAAGCTCTTTAGACTCCAAGCTTTGGTGGACTTAAAATTGTATTTGTTTTTGAACAGGCACTGGTACAGGAATAATGCTTGCAAGCCTAGGGTCTGTCCAGTGTCCTAATACCATGTATGCTTCTGCTCAAAAACAACGCAGTGTTCGTTGGCTGCACTTTACTGTCAAGGGAGGTGTCTATGGGTGCATGCTTTGATGAATCTGTTATCTGCTGCCATCAGTGGGATTGCACTATTACATGCGGTTAATAGAGAGATTGCTAGCTAACTTGAATCCTTACTAATTTAAGGTGTTTTTTTTTTTTTTTCCCCTGAGCTTAGCCTAGGAAGTGCTATTAACAAGTCAAGAATGATCTCTTTGAGAGAACCAGCTCCCTTGTAGGACATATATGTAAATACAGGCTGGAATTTGCTCCCAAGTCTTGGCTGTGTTCGGTGCCAAGAGTAAACTTGAGCTTCCGAGTTGTCTTGATCATATAATGGCTCAGGAATCCCTTTTGGCCAAGTCGTTGCCCTCATAACAGCCTGCCTCCATCTGAAAAGAGCAAGAAAGCGGCTTGCTTTCAGGCCGATGCCAATGGCAAACAGCCATCCAGCCGACAGCACGCTAAAGAAACAGGAGGAGAGTTTGCAACAGCCACATCCTTCCCTGGTGGTGGCGGACGCAGGCTGTATGGCGTGCTGCAGGAGCAGGCCTGTGCACGGTCTCATTAAGTTCTCCTTTCTACAAAGACAGGGGATGTAAAGCCCAAATTGTTGCGGCTGCTGCCTGGATTCAGAAAAGAAAAGATGTCGGAAACACCTTCTTGTGAAGCAGAGGCTGTTAAGCAGGGCTATAATGCATAAATAAGCCGGTTTCAACTTCTTTGAAGTCAGTGGGAGCTTTGCCATTAATTAAATAGCGCTCATTTTTAATTGTAACTGTTTTCTTATTCCTATTCTTTCTAACAAATTAGTACCTAAATGAAGTACCTAAAAAAACCCAAGTCTGTCACCCTGTTGCCTGGGCAGACCATGTACAGCCGTATTCGTAGATTAGCCTTCAGGTGAACTACATTTTCCAACATGGCACAGCTGTATCCTTTGCCTGCAAGCCACGCGTCATGGCTTGAGGCTCTGATAATCTGCTGTAAATATTTATTTCACAGTAAACTTACAAAAAAATTAAAAAGAAGAGGGGATGAACTGCTATGTTTTCCTACTCCTGACCTCTAAGGTCAATTCAAAATGACAGAGAAGGACAATTGTTTAGAAGAAAATGCACTGAAATGCAGTCACTGAATAAACATTGCCTTTTATCTGGTGTCCTCTTTATCAGTAGTACCTCCAAGAAAGTCCTACGTGTGTTTACTAAAAAAGGTTTTACTTTCCTTTCATCACTGTCTTCCTGTCAGCCGAGTCACACTAATTCCTTTCTATCTGCAATCATATAAAAAATGACATGTGGAAGAGTAGCTTCAAAGGAAAACGGATCCTATGTGTTTGAACATACTAGTATCAGCACTTTTATGAATTTTCATTGAAATGTAATATGATAATTTGTTCCCAAACACTGCTTTGAAAGCTGCTTGTTTCTGCACTGATTCTTCAAAAACAAAGCATTAACTGGTTTATCAGGAGCATTTTGGGTGTCTGAGATATAATGGATGTAGCATAAGTAACAGGGTTGCTCTGACTGTTTTGAGTTGCCAACCTAATTCTAATTTCATATTTTGTTACAAAATCTCAAACTGCACTTTTGTGAAGAATAGTAGTGCCCCTATGCTGCTTCCTTCAGGAAGTGGCCTTCTCCCGATGGAAAGCTGTTCCTTTTCAAGGGGAAAGGGACACTTTTGCACAAAAATGGATGAAACAAAACGAAACGAAGTTTAGTTTGCACAAAGATGGAACAACTATGTTTAAAACATTTACGCTTCAAAAATAAAGGTGATCTTTTGAAGGATAAAAAAGATCTGGAATAGAACATCTCTATTTTTAAAAAGGGAATGTTGTAGCCTTTGGAAATTTTTAGCTTTGGCTGCAGATCATAAACCAGTTACCCTGACACTGCACCTGCGTTGTGCCCAGGTCAGAGGTGATACACCCAGACCACTGTACCACAGCTGGGCTTTGTCCCAGTGACTAAGAACCCTTTCTGGGCTGCCCCTTTGCTTTTTTGTTCCTGAAGCTCGGTGGCACCCGCTGTCGTTCCATTCAAACATCTGAAATCCTTTCCTAAGCTGTGAAAGGTTCTGCTTTTAATTATTGACTCTGCATCACAGAAATCCTGGCACGGAATTAGTGCCACCAAACACACCTTTAAAAAGCACAAAACAAAAGGATAACCTGCTCTGCCATGTAAAATAAAACAAAAATCATCAACAAAACCCCAAAAAACTGAAAGAGCAACCATTCCAGTACATGTATAGACAAACCTTCCATGTATTTGTCCCCACACTACAGAATTTCCCCTGAGGCAGTTCCTTTTTTCCTTCCTACTCCCACAAAAACCTCTTGCTGCTGTCTTCCTTCCTCTACTGCAGTCATTGCCGCAGCAGCCACGGGCCCAACTGCTCTGCTCACAGGGCTGTTGGCCCGGGAATTGAGGTGGAATGTCTTGTGGGATCTCAGATTTCTTGGAAGACATTAATGTGGCTGTAAATGAGATTTATAGATTATTTTTGCATATTATAAATGTGAGGTCACACTTGTGAATGAGATTTTTTTTTTTTAATATTTGAAATGTATTTAGCAGCATGTCTATTATGTCTACATAATGAGTCTGGAATGGATGGTGCTGTTTCTGCAAGTAGGAGTTGGTGCCAGGAACACAGCTTATGAAATACTTAAGGAAGTCAAAGCAATTAACGTTTAAATCCAGATTTTCTGGAGAAGAGTCCTTGTCTCTTGAGTTTTTCCGTAAGCGCTGGATGCGTTTGTTCAGGTGACACTCGGTTCGCAGGCTGTGCTAGAGCTTGTGCTGCCTTTCGTGCCAGAGGCCGCCTGTGAGTTTGTTTCACCCTCACTGATACACTTGTTATTTGTGTGACCGGTTGTGTGTAGGTAACTTTTCCTGTTTGGGCAGAAGAATAAGGAAATACATGACACTCCCCAGACAGAAGAGGTGGCTACCACCAAGCAGTGACCTTTTAGGCACAAGGAATAAGAAGAGCCCCCCAGAAGCTGCTGGGTCTTCACTCTGTAAAAGTCCTTCTCATTTTCTGAATTGAAATACATATTCTTCTACTGTATTTCAGCCAGTACCTTCTATAGAAACATAGAAATTGGGAATAGCGAGTGAAGTGTATGTCTTTTAATCTGTCCCCAAGAGTTTCATTCCTTTAACCTTGGTGTACTATTTCCCGTAACTACATAGATGATGTTCAGACTGGAAGCAGCAAGGTAAGAATTGTGACCTGATACCCAAAGATATGAGGACTGCTGGTGATCTTAGTATCAAGAACATCATTTTTTTTTGTTTTTTGAAAATCAGATTCCTTATGTACATTTCAAATGCTGACTCCTGTTTCCATTAGTCCCAGTGGTAAAACATTTCTGACTTTGGTGGAAGCAGTGCCTGACTTTAACTATTAAAGTATGGATTATTTTGGTTATAGCTCTGACTCCTCAGAGGCCAAAGCCCTGGGGAGAATCATGCCTGCCGTCTGGCCAGGAGTGGCAGGTGGTTGTGAAGTGCTTTGCTCTTCCCTCAGTATTTACTGATGAATATTCATTTCAGCAGAGAAAGCCTAAGCTGTGAGGGACGTCTGCATGTACCCTGCATTTGTTCTTGCTGTTTCCCCACCACAGAGTGCCTTGCACGCCGTCACCTGCCACGAGAAAGTTGTGGCTGTCCAGAAAGCTCACACTGAGTCCCTGGGAATGACTGTTGCAGGCGGAGCCACTAACCGGGAGTGGGATTTGCCTATCTATGTGATAAGCGTCGAACCTGGAGGAGTTATCAGCAGAGACAGCAGGATAAAAACAGGTAAAAATAGTGGGTTTTGAAGGCCTGCTTTAATTCAAAGGCTTCCTTTGAAGATCAGGGGGATGGTGAAAGAGCATCACACCCTGACACCTTCTGCTGTCCCACAGATTTCTGTTGGGACATGTCAGATTAGAGCGTCTCAAGTCAGCTACCGGAAAAGTTATAATAAGCAGCAGTAACCATCACTGTAAAATGTGGTGTAGGGATATTAAAGTAGGAGCCACATTAATTTTGCACAGAAAAATGAGTTTGCACCATCATCTCCTAACTACCGAGAGCTTCACTGTGCAACCTTAATGTTTTCTTGATGCAATTTTTTGTGCTTTTCATATCATTTCTGACTTCTGAAGAGATGAAAAATAAAGGAGTAGAATTACCATCATATATGAAGCAATGTTAATGCCTTGTGGTTCAATATCACATCCAGAACCATTGATTTCATACCTCTGTTTGGGTCTTGAGCTAACAGGGTAAATGGTAGCATTAACAGTTTCTCTTCCTCCACAAGAATTAGAGTAAGATGGGCGTATCTTATCAGTGGGTTTTGCAGGAGCTGGTGGACAGTAGCAGAACAGTGAAACTCTGCACTCTGGGGACGTTGTGTCTCCAAGAGCCGAGTGCCTCAGCCCCCTGCGCCCGGCGAGCACACAGCTCTGCATCCCCCTGCTGTTGGCTCCCTGTGCTCAGCATCAGCCGAGGCACTGTTCAGAAGCCAGAGGGAAATCCCAAGCACAAGGGGAAGTGATGGCCTGGCTCTTCGCAGCACGGGGGCAGCTGAATGTGGCGCTGTGGAGCTGCGGTCCTGCTGAGCCCCTCCGGCCTGGGCCACGGCATGCTTGGTGCCAGCACTCCCAGGAACCTCCCCCTTGCAGAAGCTAAGGCTTCTCATCCAAACCTTTGTAGGAACATGACAACAGCAGCAACCCAGCAGGCTTCCCCTTTCCTCCTGCTGAGAAGTGACTGACTCTCAGTGGGATGAATTCTCCAAAAATGTTCCTTGTGAGGCAGACACCCAGCATGGAAAATTCAGCCTAGTTAATTTGATAGAATTAGACACAAATGAAAATGTGATGTTATAACAGAGCTACAAGCCAGCACACTTTAGAGCAGCCCTTAGATTGCTGTTTGCCTCCTCAGGGCAGACTGCAACAAAAGGCTAATGTTCACTTAGCGCTGCCTGGAGTGCCAGTAAGTACAGCCCATGCCGTGAGGAACTTGGGGACAAAGCGCGGTGGGAGCACCCAGGGAAAGCCAGGCTTTGGAGCGTGCTGCAGAGGGTAGCGCAGCACTTTGCACTGCAGCTGATTGTGTCTTCAAGCAATAGCATGGCATTAATAATGTCTTTATTGTTCTCCCCGGAGTAATTGAGGTCATCTTTGCACTTTTCTCTAAAGCTGCTGTGCATATATTATAAGTAAAACATACAGAAAGGCATTTTGGCTTGTGGCCATTTAAACAGGCATTAACATTAAAATAATAATATGTTATTCTGTAAAGCAAACTTTATGGAGAGCCAGCTGGAGTGGCAGTCCTCAGCTTAGGGAGGGCTGGGGGAAAACCGCCTTCCAGCTTTCAGATTCTGGGTTTCAAATTCAGGTTAAATACAGAAGGCATTATTTAGAAGTGCGCTTCAAAAGCCTAAATTAGCATCAAGTCCCTGTGAAGCTGCCTGTGTTATCTAGAGATGCTGAGGCAGAGGAGGTACGATTAGCATGGGCTCTAGGAGGGAATCGTTGCCTGAGGTTTCAAGCATTAGCACAGCGGTTGTGCAGGCTGAATCCTCAGCATCCAGAGCACCGGAGGCAGGGTTGTCACGAGCCAAAGCGGGATCCTCTGTGCCTCTGCCGCTCAGCCTCTTGCAGGTGGAGGGTGGTGAGCTATGGCCTGGAGAGGACCCGGCCCTCCTCTTGCTCCAACAAAGATTCGCCAGCACCATTTAGCGCTTGGTTGACGTACCAGGTTGTGTCCTTTGGCTCTGGACGCAGGGTGTAACATGACAAGAAACCACAACGAAAGCTTCCATCCAACCTGGCTTCGCTGCTGTGCGTGGGGATCTAGTCCCTTCTCTCACACTTGTGGCATGTTTACTAGCATGTGCTTCATATTCACAGTAAATGATACTATTAACAAATACTCTCATCAGGCAGCAAGTTCTTGGCCTGGTTTTGACTCACTTGTTTTTTAAGGGGGAATGCAGTCTTATAAACATTTTCAGGGTTTTTTCTGATCCATGTGATTGGTCTCAGGTGACATCCTGCTGAACGTGAATGGGATCGACCTGATGGGAGTCAGCCGGAGCCAGGCCGTCGCCCTGCTGAAAAACACCAACTCGTCGGTGGTGCTCAAAGCCCTGGAGATGAAGGCGTGCGAACCCCAGGAGGAGAGGAGCAAGGCACCGCTCCCCAAGGCCATGCACAGCACCTCCGAGAGCAGCGAGTGGTCCCCCTCCTGGGTTATGTGGCTGGGACTGCCACGGTAAGTCCAAAAACTACATCCTTTTGCTGAAGGGGAGTGGGAGGAAAGATTTATATTTTTTGGCAATTCTTTCCTTTGGCTTTATTCATTGCACTGACATCTTAATTAAATCCAGGCTCTGTCACAGACTATTCTAAATACCTCCTTTTTGTAACCGGGTATGTGTACATGGAAAAACAGACACGTAGATCTGCTTGCAAGGGAGGAGAGAGTCCCGAACTGTTCTGTTCTTGAAACCGTATCTGGCACTTAGGGGAGTGAAAGGAGCAGCTTGTAGGGATACGGGAGCCCATTGATCTGGGGCCTCAGATCGACCACCCTGCAGAAGGCAGCACTACCCCTCCCGTGGCTCGCGAGCTGCACGGCCCTTTGCGTCAGCTCAGCGCAGCTGAGTTGTTTGGCTTTGCCCAGATGTTACAAAGTGCGTGCAGTTGGCCAGTATCTCCGAATCACCTCTTTTAACCCCACCCCCGACTGAAAAAAGTACATTTGTCATATACAGGAAGCAGCTGTGTTGTCATTTTAGTAAAATTAATAAAAGCCACATTGCATGTAGTTACATTCTCTCAAAGAGGCTTGGTGTACCCCGTGCATGTCTGCAG
Organism: Apteryx mantelli; assembly: GCF_036417845.1. Taxonomy (NCBI): domain Eukaryota; kingdom Metazoa; phylum Chordata; class Aves; order Apterygiformes; family Apterygidae; genus Apteryx; species Apteryx mantelli. The sequence goes on from NC_089982.1 coordinate 57,267,679, forward strand.
TTTCAGAGACATTTTGCCCAAGGTGAAATACTTACTGAGGATATGTCATGAATCTGTGAATACGCAAAACTAGCATCACACAGTTGAAATTTGTTCTCTTAACTGAGGGAAACCCCCTCTTCTCTCCCCCAGCTTCAAGGAATGAAGTATTTAGCCTACTACTTAGTTTTACGCATGTTCCTAAAGCTGGTAGCTGTTTTTGTCTACCCCTTTTGCTCTTTTAAGAGAGGGCATGAAAAGACAATCCGTGGAACAAGTGAGCTTTTGCCACAGGTGTGGTTTCAGGACTTGTCCTCGCGGACTGTGCTCACACAGCAAGTTGAACTTTTTCCTTCACTGTGGCTTGGGCCATTTCGAGCTCCTTCCACACCGTGCAGCAAGGCCTACTGTGACAGCCAAGCAGCACATCCGTGCCTTGGGCTAGCGTGTTTTGGAGCTTGCTCTGAGGCTAGTGACTGTGTAGGCTGTGCTCGAGCGCAGAGAGAGTGGGAGGAAGGCTGCGTGTCCACCCTTGCAGAGGAAAGGTTCCTCCTCCAGTGGAGAGGACCAGGTTCTTATCTCTGGCAAGAGGAGGTAACTGATGGCCCATAACTTGCTGCCTCAGGGCAATGCTAAACTTTTCTCCCTCAGTGTCACTGCAGACAGGCAGGCCTAGAAAAGTCTCACTCCTGCCCACTTCTTCTGCACCCCTGAGCTCAACCACCTCCACAGCAATCTGAAGGCACTGGAGTTCAGGCCATACTCCTAGCGGAGAGATGGCCTCTAGGTCTCATGGAAGCTGAAACTGCAATGCTGAATCTTGCCTTCAGTCACCACCCATTGCTAGATGGGCTCACACATTTGTGCCCTGCTGCATCAAAAACCTGTGCTCTCTGGTCATCATCTACCAACAGCTGCCTGAAGTCCCTGTGTCCACATTAGGTAACCGAGATGAAGGACAGAGCTCCACAGTCCTACAGACCTGCACCCAGTGCTCACATCAGACAGTCAGTGCTGTTTTGACATTCGGGAGGAAAAGAGGGTTTTACCTTTTTAAAAGCGGTATCTAAGCTCACTGTACTCCCCCTGTGAAGGCTGCATGTGTGCAGCAATTCCCACCCCTTGAGTCTAAAGGAAAATTAGCCCCAGTGTCAGCAAGTCTGAAAACAGGAAGTTCATTGTAATTCTATCCCCAGCTGCAACTCAGTACACAGTGTGGCCCTTTTCTGCAAAATAAAAATACGGGATTAGTATGCTGAACTGGTACGCTAGTTTTAAAATCAGATTAAGACAGGGACCAAAACTGATTAAAATTGACAGTAACAAAGGCGTATTTCATCTGTAGTAGTAGTTGGTTGGTTGACTAGGGGCGCAAGGGTCAGATTTGGGCTTGCGCATTAGGTGTTTATCAGACCCTTCAATCTTACCCAGTGTGAATGCTGTTACCCTCTTACTCTTGTACTGCTTCTCTAGGGCCTGCACCAGACATCTGGAAGCCCTTCAGCCCTCACCAGAACGCGTATCATATTAACTCATTTCCCTCCAGTCTGAGCATTTAGCTTTTCCCTATCTGGCTTCCAGTTTGCTTTTGGCAAGCATCACATCCCAGTAGACATCAAGGTATTTTCAGAAGTCTTGCAACATTTTCCAAGCTGTCGCAGAAAATGATGCTGTCCAAATACACTTCTGACAGGTCCATCATGCTAAAGGTGCCTGATGTGCAATGATGGGGAAAGATGGTGAAGATTCAGCTACCTTAATTAAAATTGTGAGGCCAATAGTAAAGTCATACCACTTACTGGAGGGACTGCTCCAAGGTGGGAGAATCTGAGAACCTTTGGTACAGCTGATAGAAAACTAGAAATGTCAAAATCAGCACTATGCAGGATCATAAGGTGTTTGGGAAGATAGGCAGGACAGGGCACGTCTACCTTAGGAAAAAAACCTAAACAAATAGAAAAGGCTGTAAAACTACTAGGCAAGGAACAGGCAAGATTAAAAAAGAAGAGGCTGGATGGTGAATTCTTTTAATTCTGCTAATAAGGGAAAGACGTGGCTTTACAAAGCAAAGGCAATGCAGTGAGATGATTTATTTAAACCAGGCGAGGAAGGGAGCCCAGGGGAAGCCTGACTGTGCAAGACACTCAGTCGATTAGCAAACTAAGGGGAGAGGAGAGTCTTTCCTTTGGTGTTTAAAAAACCTGTGAGTGTTGCTGAAACTCCTGTGAAGGATGGTACTATAAAATGCGCTCCCTGAGATAAGCTAAGCCCTAGACAACGTTGACGGGAGTCTACAAATCTCAGTCCACAGCTGATGAAGTAGAAAACAGGCTAATGTTAATAATAGCTACAGGATTAACTGTAACATCCTTTATTTTTTAGGCTGGTGTACGGTAAATGTGTAATGCTCTGTAGTGCAGAACCTGGCCCTCTCCCTGGGGTTGCATACATGTTACAGAGATGGGCACAGATAAGAGACAAACACTGCGAGAGAATTAGCCATTTTTCTGGAGCAAGTCAGTAGCAGAATCAGAGCGAGAGGTTATCTGATTCCGTGCACGAAAGCTCAAAACCTTGCAAAAGCTGTCTCCCGTAATTTAAGGTTGGCAGGTCTCACCTAAATTTCTGCCCTTTTCTTGCAAGATCTTAAAATTGGCCTTGGCCATTTTTATACAGCTTGATAACACACAAACAACTCCTCTGCTCTTTCTGTAGTACAATCCAATGTGTGGTGGTGATAAAATAGTGCATCTGACATCTGTCAAAACTTGGCCTGCGTGTGAGCAGAGGGGCTGGGAGGTGGTAGGAAAGAGTGATGCAGGGAGTCCAGCATCCCAGCCCAACGCCTGACTTCAGAGGAGCTGGTTTGACTGTTGTTGAGGAAGACAGGTCTCATTTGTTGTCTGAGGGAAACGTTGTTGTGAAGCATGCACAGAGAAAATAATGCATAGCAGCTGGCGAGAAATGTTGCCCTCGCACAGTGATGTTTCTTCTACTCTCGCTTGTTTTCCTGCTCTCCTTTCCTTTTTCTCCTCACATTTCCTTCCCCCAGCTAGCACTTAAAACTACTTTATAGATCATCCTGTCCTAACATTTACAAACATTAGTACTTCACATGAGTGCTTTTGCTCATCTGCAAAGTGAGGTGAGAAAGACAGTTGTCCAAAGTCATTCTGCAAACCAGGGACAGAAATGAATATAAAACATGAAATTAGGGCAGAAACTTCCCCAGTTAACTCCGTCCAGGCTGTAGGGTTTTGGGAGCAATTCTCAAATACTCATCCACTCCACTGCCAGTTATCTACTGTAACAAGGGTAAAAAGTTCATGTTCTTCATACCTGCTATTGCTGAAGTCCTTCTGAAGTCAAATTGATTTTGATTCCTGAAGCATAAGACTAATTACACTTTAGGAACAGAGGCAGGGAATTTCTATACTTAGTTACTTGAAAATAAGGCTTTAAAAATGAAGGTGATGAGGTCAAAATGCTTTTAAATTCCTTGTGCATCAGTAAATTATGCTGAGATGTAGTATTTCTAACGATAGGATCCTGTGTCTAGACACTGTTTATCCTCAGGTCCTGAATCTGAGGCAAGTTCACACATAAATTACTCCTTGTCCTCGGCTTTCTAACTCTGTCAGAGTATTTACACATAGAGGCAGTAAACTGTAAATTGCTTTGTTCCAATATAGGAGATGGTTCTCTTTGGACCTGTTGAAGTTTAGTGGGTTATGGCTGTTTAAGTAAGTAAGTGGGCCAAGAGGCACAGATCAGGGCGTCTTGG